>NW_020884922.1:496580-1060084 GCF_003945725.1 Corapipo altera | reverse complement strand
TGCCTCAAAAGAAACACTGCAAATTGCCTCAAATTTGCCTCAAAAGAAACACTGCAAATTGCTCAAGCTCCACTTCCAAATAGACAACTTGAAAAGAGAATTTTATGTAGCAGGAATGTAATATTTTAAAATTGTTTTAAAACAATCTCAGACTGAAAAATGTGACAACCATAAAAGCAAATCCAAAGCAAGTATGACTGAAGTTTTGCTTTCTCCCCTCTCCAATCCACCTAGTCAGATTTCACTGAACACTGATCATTTTGTAAAGAATGTAAGCTATGAATGGCTGTCACTACAAGCAGATGCAGGATGTAATCTGATAATGAGCTATTAAAAGCTTTTTCCTATTAGGAAAGTACTTGTTTTCATCTATTCAAACATGATTCAATTGCCAAGTGAAGTGCAATCTGCTTTCGCTATTTTTACAAATGTGTTTCAATGTAATCTTCAAAAGCTATTTAAGTAACACAGAAAACTCCAACCACGCTCAGTTTGAAAATATTCTTGTTAAAATCTGACTCAGAGTAGCTCTGCCCATTGAGTTTGAGGCATTGAGACTTTCAGATATATCAAGTTACAACAGTACTTACAAAAACCACTGTATTCTCACAGAATTGAAAGTTTAAGAGAGAACTTAAATTCCTTTCATTCTGCTAGCTAGCTATGTTCACCAAGGCAGCTGTCTTTGAAAGGACATGAGGAGAAGGCTGCCCATGCAGAGGGCAGTTCCTCCTGGAAGCATCCCTTCAGTACAGAATCCAGATTTGATAGAAAATAAATAATTCAGGATAAATAGATCCCATATTTCACGCTTTTCTTAAACCTAGCAAAATTATGAATTATTCCACATTTGACCTGTGAATACAACAAATTAAGGAAATACTAGTAAAAGAAGAATTAAAGTAATTCTTGAGAAACAATAGTAGACAATCCAATACCATAAGAAAATTAATTTCCCCAAAATAATTTTTGGTTAAGATGCTAATATACAAAGATAAGGCAATTCTGTGAATTCCTCACAACTGCCTTTCAAACCATCCAGATTTTACCTGTGCAGGAGAGTTAGCTTCTTCCCCCTGCTTCTTCTTTTTCTTCTTCTTTTTCTTGGATTTGCCACTTGTAGAACTCTGAAGAATTGGCTCTGCTTTTTCTCTTTCATTATCTGAAATCTTTGTATGGGAACAGAAGGTATTTAGCATTTAAAATGACAATGAAACATGCCTTCTATAGACTAAACACAAATTAATAGTTATAAGGAATTTAGTTGCATATACAAGTGTAAACAGCCTTATCTCTTCAGTTCATTTTAGGAAGACCACATTCTTTACATGCTATCTGGTAATACAGGTAGAGGAGTTGGAAAGGGAAAAGGCAACAGAGCACCATGTACCAGTGGCATGGAAATGCTGTTTTTCATATTGAGAATTAAATACTGTTAAGAAGTATTTATGAAAACAGATCTAAATCCTCTCAGTCTACACTGATAAGGTAATCCCTCTAATTACAGTGAGACAGTAAGATTTAACATGGAGCTGAGCAACTTCTCTTAGTAACAACATAGAGCATTTTCCTTCTCTGTGTACTCAACAAACACAATTGTGCTATTCTTATCAGTGTAAAAGAGATGAGAGATTACCTTTATCACCACTCTCTAAGCTACTGTAAGAAATGGCAGTGGTAAGGGCAAAGTCTTGGTGCTAAGGAGAAAATACCACCTTTTACCTTCTGAATATCAGATCTCTCCTCACGCTGAGGAACAGAAGCAACTTTTTCTTCATCTACCCAGTTTCCCCACTCCTCTGCTGGTGCATTCCAATCAGAGCTGGGATCAGCTGAAGAAAGTCCATCTACAAAGATTAAAAGTTTTTTTCAGTAATATTGCTTTATTTTAGAGGTTCTCTTTTCCAGTTTAAAAATGAAAAAAAAACCAAACCCAAAACTAAGCATAAACCCACTTCCTGAAATCAAGATATAAATAGTCATTTCCTGTATTTCTGAAAAAAGTAAAGATTTTATCAATCTTTACTGTGCAGGACATTTTTAAGTAATGAGTACGACTGATTTTACAGCGCAGTCTGATTACAGACTAATCACAGCAGCTAGCCAGATGCAATTGCTTTGAGATATTTTTCTAAACTACATGAAGAGGAACAAATTTAAGAGTTGTTCTCTATGTTAAACCTTCTTCCTAGTTTGTGAAAAAATTAGGATGAACTGTAACACTGTTTAATCTTACCTTGGTAAGATTACTTTACTTGGTAAGATTACTTTACAAGTGATATATCTGAAAGTGTAAATCTTAGTCAAAAGTCATCTTGAAGCACTGACATTTATTAATAATCTTTTTTTTTCTAAGACTCTTTCATCCCTACTCCATTTTGTTATTGTGCATTTATGATGGCACATATTTATGTTGTCACACAGGAATGACAGGTTTAAAGGGTCAGTTATATAAAAATTAAAAATATCTGAAGGGAAGAACTAAGCCTTAGACTGTTTAGTAGAAAGTTACTGCAAGTCAATTTTAAAACAGAACAGTTTGTAAAAGATTGCATTTCCATTTCCATTTCATTTGTATTAACATCACAAATATTTCTCACCCCCCATCTATACCAAACTGAAGAAGAGGCAAACTTGGTCTGCCAACTACAGTAGGATTCAGTTTAATCAATTAAAAATCTAGTCAAAATGAAAATAAACCTAATTAAATTTACTGGAAAACATACAAAGCTAAAAATGCATTAAGAGATCTTAAGATTAGTTAGTGCCTCTTGCCTTCATAGAAAAATATTACGTTAATGATGCCTACTTTGGATGCTAAAATTTACTGATTTGAAAACACAATTACTGCCCAACATAACACTCCACAGTTTATCTACTGTTGTCTCACTACTTGCTTAAGGAAAACATTCATTCTGATTAATAATAAAAGTAAGTAGTATTTCTATATACAGTTAATTTCCTCATCCTGATCCTGATCAAGCAGTAAGGTGTGTCTGTATCACATTGGCCTAAATTTGCATTTACCCACTTCTATCACTGTACCTTTCAATTAGTTGACATCTATGATAAAATTACTCTATTAACAGAAGCTATAGCTTTAAACACTCCATGCTCAGAAATGTGAGTGAATTATGATTTTGATAAAATGTAAATCTGACTACTTTCAAATGATTAACTGATGTGTCCTTCCCTTATCCTTAAACCAGATAAACCACAGAAGACAAGTTTCAAAATGATCTGGTATCAGAGCAATCGTGCCAAAAGTGGTCTAATGCAGGACTGCATCAATCTATTCCACTTTTGCAGTCATTAAACAGGAAGTTGTTCTTAGAGAGAAGGTAACATGTAAGGCTGCTCTGGTAGTCAACTTCTGGAACAACTGTCCAGCTCAATGCCCTAATGAGATGCAGTAAACATCTTCTTAAGGAGGGAAGGGAAAGCAGGGAGTAAACATCCATTTTACCACAATTCCCAAGTAATTTCAGTGATTTCTATCCTATATACGCTTTCTATACACATAAGAACTTCCTGATGTTTGGTAAATGTGAAAGTAAGTTAGATTAAATACAGGAATCTTATGTCACATTAACTTTTCAGTAAGGTACAAACATATAGAAACAAACTGACTGAAATACAATCTGCTAAATACGTATTTTGCAGACTTGCAGTAGATTTTTCTCATCATTTGCAGTAAGACTTTAATTTATTACAAAGATTTTTCTAGCAAAAGTCAGAACTGCCCTAAAATGCATGAGCTCTCCCACTTCTGAGTTTGAACAACCAAGTATTTTTTCTAAAAATTAACCATTTTCTATTATAATTTGTTAAAATACTTCTTCCTACTTTCTTCAAACTGTCAATTAGCTTTACAAAAGTGAAACATTCCAGGTTTTTCCTCAGATACCCACAACTGTCCAATACCAGTAGCTGATATATGTAACTAACAGTAATTAACATTTTATTAATGAACATTTTAGAGGAACATACTTAACCCAGACCATTCATCATCAACAGGGGGTTGCGCATGACTTAAATCCCACTGAAAATCAGAAGTACCGGTCTGAGAAACTGATTCACTGTTGGATCCTGAAAGGGAATAAACAGAATTGTACTGAAGTTTTCTTGGGGAACAAAATTCCAATCAAAGTAGGAAAGGAAGACAAAAGCCTCAAAGAAAACACTCTGATTCTAAGGACTACATAGGACAGGAAAACTAGTAGGCTCTTGTACATGAGGTATATTCAGAAAATAAGGAAACTGAAGGAAGACAAAATTAAGTCATGAAAAGAATATGGAAAAAGAGATAAGAAGAGTGAATGACAGCAGTCTATGAGGCTTTCAGCAGTCTCCTCAAACTGAAAAACACAATGAAATTTTGTGGGTAGTAAAATTATTACCCTGTATTAGTAGGAACTCTTACAGGGAGAAGCTTAAAAGATTACTAGAAAGAAACCTCATTAATTACATTGCAGGTCGACCAGTTAAATTATACATTACTAAGAGTCCAATTCTCACTTAAAGTCAACGATTTCAGGAATGTAAAAGCGGCACGACAAACAACAGTAAGGCCAGTATCAGTCGTGATAACAAAGTGTTACACACCTAACATTATTAAGAAAAATAAACAAGAAACAGAAACCGTTACATAAAAAAGTAAAAAACCAAAAAAAACCCCTTAATTGTAAGAATGAGAGAAATTAGTATATTACTGTATGCTGAGACTTCTGAAGTTTAAATGCAGTTTAAATATGACCTGGGTCTCTTTTATACACACCTCTACAAAAGATACCTCAGATTACAGAAATATTGACGTGTTCTCATTGTTTTTGCAGCCAGTCACAATTAAGAAGTAAATATATGTCCATGTGGTCACTTTGCATTACAGTGTTGCTGGTTAATAGCAATGAATAGCATTAGCTGTTTTCACACTTCTCTCAAAGTTTTAATGATGGCATTGCAGATGAATCTCAACTCAGTCTGTCATCCTACTTTATTTAATAAACTTCAAGTTTCAGTTTAGAGACAGCTTGAATTCAAGTTGTTGCTTTTTTTTTAATTAAAACTCTCTGTACAATTAAGATTCAGGACACTGAGCTTGAGTTCAACAGTTAAAAGCCTGTAACATGCAATACAAGCAAACATAGCCTAAGTTGATAAGCACTTGGCCAACTACTTCCAAACAGAAAATAGCCATGCCAAGTTCATGCAGTAAGCAAGCAAGAGCAGAAAACCTGACATATGATCCCTTTATTGTATAATAAATCATTGTAGCACTTATGTCAGTAATTTAACATACAAGATTTATTATGAAGGCAGGTTTGCACTCTACAGCAATTTCACCCTTCAAAAAAGAAAACCCTAAAGCTCAGCTTTTCCAACTGTCATACAGAGAAAAGACTCAAGATTTACAATCTTGCCTATGGAACATATTTTGAAAGTAGTGATTCAGTTCCTTGAAGGGCAAAAAACCGTCAAATAACAAACGTCCTAAAAGATCAGAGGTAGATGGGCTTTCCTGGAAAGCAATCTTCAGATCTCTAACTTGAGACATAGCAAAACTGAGCAACCTCTTATGCCCATTATTTAGACTTAACATACAAACAGGAAGGCTAAATAAGAAATCTGAGAATCACAGAATGATTTGGGTTGGAAGGGACCTTAAAGATCACCTCATTCCAAGTCCCTCTAGGTACCAACCTTCTTAATGATCTAGCTTCTGATTATCAATTTAAAACAGTTACTTCATTGTATAATTTCAGCATAACAAAAAAGTTTTCTAGGCTTTCATAAAACACGTCTTCTACTCTTTATAGTACTATTTTCAAAGAACAATGAGAAAAATGTGTATTAATAACACTTGGCAAACTACATTCCACCTGGCGGAGTAGAAGAGTGGAAAAATCTTTGGAAAGGCATACATACCAGAAACTGCAGGAGTTAATCCAAATGAGGAGAAAGAAGTAGAATTCTGTTCAGAGGTATTAATCCTTGCATCCACATTCCAAGCAGCTGTGGAGGAAGGGGAGAAAAAAATTAAAAGAACTTCACACACTGCTGGCAATGTTGAAAAAGTTAGTTATTTAATTATGAATCAAGTCAGAAAAACAGTGGACATTCCAGCTGTGATAACATTTCACACAATTGAGGATATTAATCAGTGCTGATAGAGATGGGACTTCAGGAACACACAGCCTGAAATAATTTTCAAGCTTTTTAAGATCATCTTCCCTTTCAGCCTATATATAAACTTCTCACAGAGGAAAAGTAGATTGTGTTTTGAACGCCATTCTATTATTCTTCCCATTATCACAACCATTAAATTATCGAAAGCACATGTAGATGAAACACAGCTTGGAGAAAACATTAAAGAATAGAACCAAATTTAGAATAATTTTTGACAAATAGGAGATACTGCTTAAAAATTAACACATATTTGACTGTTACATGTAAGGCAGAAAATAAGCAGAAATGATCAGTGGCACTAATGTGTCAAAAGGAACACCTGGTTATAATGTGATTCTAAATAAAAACTACTAGTGGTTTTTTTATTTTGAATAAATTTATTTAATTAGGGGGGATGCACTAAAAACTGGACAGGTATTCCAGATGTTGCCCAAAAGGCAGACAATCACTATCCCTAATCTACTGACTCTTGTGTTAATACATCCCAGAATACTGTTGGTGTCCTTTGCTGCTAGGACCTATGGCTGACTCATGTCCAGCTTGGTGTCCTGCAGGACCCCTTATCCACAGAGCTTCTCTCCAGACAGTCAGTCTCCAGCCAGGATTGCTTCCAACCCAAGGTTCAGCACTTCACATTTGTCCTCACTGAATTTCCTTGGGTTCCTGTTGACCCATTACTCCATTGGGTTTAGGTCCTTCTGGACGGTACCCCTGATCTGGACTGTATCAACTGATTCCCCTGTTCCCACTCAAGTTTGGTGTAAACTGGAAATCTGATATAAATGGCACTCTGTTGCCTCTTCCAGGTCACTCATAAAGACAATAAACAGGAAAGTTTAAGTATAGCCCTGTGATATTCCCCTTGTTAACAGCCTCAAGGGAGAGTAGGACTTATAACCATTACCTTTGAGCCTGACCAGTTTTTCAACCACCCTAACTTGGATACAACAATGCTGTGAGAGACAGTGTTGAAAGCATTAGTCAAGTCGCCATAAAAGATTTCCACTGCTCTCCCCTCACCCACAAAATCAGTCATTTTACCAGAAGTAAATCAGCCTGGTCAAACATGATGTATTCTCAGTAACAAACCAACAAAAAGATGTTCACAGTAACCAAGAACTGCCTTATTAGAAAATACAGCAGAATACAACTAACTAGAAGATGAAAAAAAGCCCTTTGCTTCCACTTGGCAACAGTAAAGCTTCCAACGGTATATCAGGCCCAGCCTCAGGAACCCCATTTCAAGATATGCCAGAGAAATTAAAAAACATTTCGTCTTGTGCTAGTTATGGCTGGGGTAGGGCTTAGTTTTGGATTTGTGCTGAAAACAGGGTTGATAACATAGTGATGTTTTTGTCATTGCTGAGCAGTGCTTACACAGAGCCAAGGCCTTTTCTGCTTCTTGTACCACTGGCAGCAAGGAGGCTGAGCATTGTCTTCCCAACAAGAAGTTGGGAAGAGACACAGCTGGGACAGCTGACCTCAACTGCCCAAAGGGATATTCCATACCATATGGCATCAAGCTCAGTATATAAAGTAGGGAGCAGAAGGAGGAAAAGAGGGACATTTGGATTGATGCCATCTGTCTTCCCAGGTACCCGTGATGTGTGATGGGGCCCTGCTATTTTGGAGATGGACAAACACCTGCCCATGGGAAGTAGAGAATTATTTCCTTGCTTTGTTTGCATGTGAAGCTTTTGCTTTCCCTATTAAATTGTCTTTACCTCAACCCATGAGTTTTCCAGCTTTTACTCTTCTGATTCTCTCCCCCATCCCACTGGTGGGGGAGTGAGCGAGCACCTGTGTGGGGCTTTGCTGTTGGCTGGGATTAAGCCATGACAAGACTAAAGTAACACTGCTGAATTCAAAGGAACACTGCTTTCCAGAAGAGATGAGAATTACTTAGACTGAACAGTGGGAAGGCATATTACAGCATTTACCAATAAATTGGAGATTGCTGCCCAGAGAGAAATCAAAAAATCTCTTCATTATTACTACGGACAGCACAAATGATAAAGGCAGAAAATTGTACTGAAAGCTAAAAAACAGTTTCTAATGAGAAAAACAGTGTAATACTAAATGTCACAGAAGTTGAACAATCTTCATGCCTGAAGCCCAAACAAACACCTGTCAAAACCAAACACAGTTGATTTGATCATGTTGGATCAACAGAATAGACTTATGACCTGGGTTTTAAGATGTTCTTTAAAAGAACTTACACTTCAAAATGGCACAATTTTATCTCAGAAACAATTTTATCTCAGATGAACTCAAAAACCCCAGTTTAACTGTACACAGAGTCATAGATGATAAGCCATCAGAACTTACAGTAAACAGAAATTGTTCAGTTTACATTTCACTAGACCAGGTCAAGATTTTTTTTAATATATAAACATAAAGATATTTCAGAGATCCACTACTAAAAAATATATTTATGTAAAAACGCTTAAGGGAAGCAAGTTTCTTCAGACCAGCTTACCAATGGGAGTGAACAAAGAACGCTCTTTCCAGGGCCTGCCCACCAGGCCTACACCCCAGTCCTTTCCATTTCCATTAGCATCTCCAGTGTCCTGGCCCCAAGCCAACGCCTCAGTCTTCCTCTTCCCAGCTGCAGTTGAAGGAACAGATGTCCACTTCTCCTCTCCTACACCAATCTGTGAGATTTTTACAGACTTCTCATTCCAGTTTCCTCCATTTACTGTATGGCTTTCACTCAATCCAGGAGAAACTTAGATACAAGAATAATGAAAGCATTATTTTAAATAAGAATTGGATGAAGAATTAAAATATCACTTACGTGCACACTCACTTGATAAAAAAACCAAAAGACAAATGAACGGCAGCTTTGCTACACCAGTGGGATACAGACGAGCTGCTGCTCTGTCTCAGTTGATTTTCCAGTTCAGATGATATGCACCATCTGGCTACTAACTTGAAGAGTAAGGAACAAACAGCACCAACTGCACTCTCTTTCCTCGTCCCTTTCTTTATAGGGCTGGTATATTGGTGAATCAGTGCCTCTAGATTATAAAAAAGGCCAGGTAATTTCTCTTAGAGTATGATGATGATTTGTGGAAAATCCTATTCACTAAATGGAGAATATTTTTGGTTTCATAACTGCATACAGCAGTTTTCCAAGCAGGAAGTAGAAGAAACTACCAAGTATTAGAAAATACTTACCAAACACTGCACAGGATTTACAAAAAGCATAGTTATCATATTGTTGATAACTGTCCACCACAGTTAGAATTAAAAATCATGGTAACACTCTCAAAATAATTTATAAGTAACATATTTTATGTTATACTAAGACAAAAGACCACAAGACTCCAACTGTCTACCCTGATGAGAAATTACCAGCCATAGCAAGTTTAACGTATACTTTGAGAGAAGTCAGCAGTACACTGAGACAAAGATCATTCTAAAACATTTTTAAATTTATGTCCCTATAAAATATAAGGGCTAGTGCACACAGTCTCACCTCCTGTATATCACAAACCTTTCTCAAAGGGTTTTGTATATCAAAACCCCTCTCTCTTTTTATATATGCAGTGTAAACAACAGAAAAACTCTTACAAACAGTTAAGAAATACCTGCATATTGCAAGTGTAACACTTGAACAGTCAGCCAATACCTCATGCACAAGTCAGTATCATCCACCAACAAAAACTACAGACCAAACATTTTATTCCTCAAATGAAAGCACAGCTCAGGCAGCATGAACATGCCAAATTCAAGGTGGCCTCACTGACGAAGTATTGATTAGGTGAAATATGCCTAGATTTTCCCAGATAAATTAATTCCAAACACTGGAATTACACCAAAACACTGCCCTTGCTCCATAGCACTAGCACTGTTCCTGTCAGTCAACTTCATCAGAGGGTAATATGAAGTCCTGGGGAAAGGCAACAACAAAAATACCAGGAGACAGAAACCAAACTGTAGCTGGTAGAAAAACCCTTCTGCAACCTTGCAAAAAGGTCCTGAAGGAGGAGCTTAATTATTCTGTGTTTATTATACTACTCTTTACCTTCTATATGACCAGCATGTTTTTACAGAATCACAGAAAACTTAAGATTGAAAGGGATCTCTCCAAGTCACCTAGTTCTACCTTCTGCTCAAAGCACAGCTGACTTCTAAATTATACCACATCATTCAAGTTCTGGAAACCATAAAGGCTGATAGTTCAAAGCATCTCTGGGAAATCTCACGAGGAGCTGTTTTCCTCATGGTCTGTCAGAATGTCCTCTTACTGAAACTTGATTATTGCCTCCTGTCCTCTCATGTATCTCTGAAGAATACAGCTCCTTCCGTGTGATGGTACAGGAAGTTTGCATGTGAAGTAAAGCTCTCAAAAACGAGCAGAAAGGGATTCACTTTCTGGATCTGAGTGCTTTTAATAACTCATTTGACTTTCTTAATTACACTAACTACTTTTCATTAAAACAACACCCCTAATGTTGGCTATCTGTAAGAAACAACTATGTTAATTTCATTATGCCAAACTAACTCACTTTAAGTATTACTACAGCAGTATCTTTTATTAGAAAACTGCTAAGATTCACTAGTCTAAAAATAGCCAAATATTTTGAGTATGACATATGTCATATAAATTTATAAACATATATTTAAGAACTTTAAAAATGAATGTATTTATGCATCTCAAAGGAGTATGTAAAGAACTGAGTAACCAGTGTATACAATCTGAAACAAGCAAAAACTTTGCAATAATCATGACTTGTGAGCTCTTGGCAGTTATCTAAACTAAGTTTTTCTTTGAGCAAATAATTCATTAACATGAAAAAGAAAGTTTGAAAAGCTAGCATAGAGGATTTTTCAGTGGAGCTTGAAAATGAGCTTTAGTGTTCTGTAAGTAACTATTTGTATAATAGGTAATCCATCTGAAAATTCTAGATACCGAATCCTATTTCTGCATGTAACAGAGACTGTTTTCAACCTATTAAAAAGTAACTGCAACTTTGAGATATAACATTTATATACAACATTTGCATAGCCAAAAGAGCCAGCTGTATAATAAAGTTCCATTTCAGTAACTGCACAAGGTCCTGCACCAACAATTGGTGTTTTCCACTTCTGTAAAACACTTCTCTAGTTACTTGTGATGCCCAATAATGAAAACTTTTTACCTTGTGGAATTGATGACTCCCCCTTTGCAGGTTTAGAGCTGCTCATCTGTGCATTAGAAAGTGCATCACCTGATTAAGAAGTAAGAGGAAATAAAGTTAGACAAAGATTTTTCAAACACCACCACCTGTAAAAATCTTCTTAAAGACCATCCATTATTTTAAGAAAAGAAGCATATTAATCTCAAAGTAAATTAAGACATTTCCAGAAAATTTAAGAATAAAATTAAAATGCTCTATTATAATTTATTTATTGTGTTTATTTTGCAGATAGAATGAACTCAAACTGACTTAGTGCCCATAAACCAAGTAACTGCAGATTTCAAAGAACTTTAGCTAATTTCCTCATGAATGAAGAGCAAAAATCTAAAATAGAGGCTGTAATTTTTAAGATAAGGGTGGCTCTAAGTATTTCTGACCTTTAACTATTTCTTTCTACCTTACCATGAAAACACTAGATACAGCTGAATTCTTTGCAGATTAGTTTGGTACAAGGTGATACATAAGAACAAGGTGATACATAAAGGACTCTGGCTAGAGAGGTTAAAGTAGCAGTGCAGAGACACAGCTGGAACTACCATTTCTTAAAACTCTGTAAATGGACAGGGAAAAAACAAACGTAACAGGGAACAACTGATCTAGTCCTCAGGGCAAGAATTATGCACTCAGTCAAGATGCAAACGAGTGTCAATAAAACACCAGGGTGAGGCATACAAATTTCAATAAATTGTTACAAGGTACTAGACAGTTGCTAGGCTCAGGTTTTTTGTCACTGTGCTAGAACATCAAGTTTCATCTAATTAAAGCACCAATTTCTCAGTTGCAGCCAAATATGAATTCCTGTGCCTACACATGATTTAAACCAGCCCATGCAACCTTCTGTAACAGCAGAAGCCATATCTTAGCTATAACAATTGATTATTAAATCCCAGCCAGATGTGCCTCATCATTAAGAATAGCTTTAGTATAGGGTACTACTAAATCTACATTGGAAAAAACCCCTACGTGTTAAGGAGTGAACGGTCTTTAAAGAGAATTTCATGGGCATAACTCTTCCAAAAGGAAGCACTCAAAAAGTTAAGGAGCTGGTGCCGCCTGCAGCAGTGCTGAGGATGCCTTTGAAGTTCCAGGAAACATAAAGGGCAGAGTCAGCAGAGCACAAGTGAAGGAACAGGGATATATGCCTGCACAGCTGTGCAGCTACCGTCAGAGCACCAGTGTGGATGGAGGCCAGTGCCTTAGCCATTTAATCCAGAACACTCTCTCTTGAGCCTCCCCAAAAATACGGCTAAAAAGGGGGGAGTTTTGTACAATAAGAAAGTACTTTAACACAGTGTGACATAATTCCTCAAGCATTTCACCTCCAAATATACCTATCATATGTCCAAAACAGCGTCACTATTTAAGCACACAAGTAAAGTTATCTTTCTAGGACAGATTCACAGACCTATCGACCATCATACCTTTATTTTTTCTGAGACCAACCGGCAGGGATGGTGCAGGCATCAGTTGTTCAATGGATACAGTAACCGTATTTTCCAGCCCCTGGAGATTTGATTCTCCTGAGCCACCCTCGGTCAGCACCTTGTCTCGCTTACGCTGCTGACGTTTCTCTCTGTTACTGATTTTTGTTTCCCAGGCTCCTAAAACATCACCCAAATGAAAACATCAAAAACTAAGTGAGAGAGCAAGGGAAGAGCATTAGCTTGTCTCATATCAAGCTGAAGTCTGAGGGCAGTTTAACAATCAGACATGGCAGTCAGCTTCAACATTAGTTTGAAAACACAAACAAATGGTTAAAGGTAAGTTTTTCTGGATGCAACGTGATAATACTTTGCTTCATAGAGCAAAACATAAGTAACCAGAGGGCCCTATTATTCACAACTTCTCAGTTTTCATAAGTTTAACTTTAAAAAATCAGTTTAAGTTACTAAATTCTGTTGATTCAAAGATCAGATTTACAGATATAGTATGTGACTATGGAGTTATGACAAAAAAAGTTTCTTATTTTTTTTATGAATCAAACACAAGTAAATCTTAAACAGCATTTAAGCCAAAATGTTTGCATGTTGTGTATGTTTGTGTTCAGTACCTTCATCAACTTCCTTTCCATCTAGACGAGATGTATCCTGAACCGTTTTAGCATCTCCCTTTGATTTCTTTTTTTTCTTTGACTAGAGTAAAAATAAAACATTATCTTAACAGTTATTTAGTGGTCACTTTTCATAGTGATTGAGAATTCTCCCCCTCCACCCCCAGCCAAAAAAAGCAGGAATAAATTTGAAACAGATTTTCCTGAACAACCCTCTGTGAAAGACTTACACAGCACAGAAATGGCAAGTGGGTGGAACAATACTTATGCCACAGAGCACAAAGCCCCGTGGAAGAGGCTGTGCTGGTGGCATCACAGTCACAGAGGAGTAATGAGCTGTGTAGCAGGCAGATCCTAGTCTGGCAAAATTTGTTTTGTGCAGAAGCAAGTATAAAGTTACATATGGAGAAATAAATAATGCCATTGACTCCTTTAGAAAAAAGGTACCTAAATTCCAGCTTGGAAATTATTTCAAAACATAAGCTGTGCTTAGAGCCCATACATGAAAGACTTTCCTCCCCCCGCCCCAAGGTTTCATCAGTTACGGCTTCTTGAACACAAGAGCTAAGCTAAACAAACAGGAACAGATATGACTCCTTCAGCAAACAGTTTTGGTGCAACAGGTAGCAATATACAGTGTTGGCCAATAGCCAAAGAGCACATTAGGAACTCAGCAGGCCAGTCAAAATTTTTGAGTCCTGAAGATGCACCCATGCAAGAACGATAGAAAAATAAACTTTTCTTCTTGATCCCTAATGGTCTAATTATTTCTAGTATTCAAGACAAAGCAAAGTTGTCTGTTTGCAAACAGAATGGAAGATGGCATTTTAACATTCTACAGTCTCATCCACAGAGTCACTTTTCAGATAACAGTCCCTTACACTAAATACTAAAAAAACCTCTCTGTAATGTGGCAAGTCACTTAAATGGAAAGCAGGGAAGAAACTATTCAAAGTGTCAAGGGATTTATAAACTCTATGAACAGCCACAGATCAGACATTACCCAAAGCTTTCTCTTGCACAAAGCAGAACAACTTAAATGACTATCCTGAAAAAATGTGCATGAAATTTACAACCCCAAAGCAGGTAAGAAATAGAGAAGCAAAAAGGATGTGTGATTTTCATTGAAAGTATATATCAAGGCACAAAAAACCAACCATGCCCTGCAGGCCACAGATTATATGTATTCATATATCTACATACATGTACATAAATTGTTAATCCCACCCATTGACTTATACCACCCATCCCAAACTACACAAAGACACATACACAGGACCCCTTAAAACCTTAGCAGGTTTATAATGTTACAAATGTACCAGATGCCCTGAGAAGCCTTACCAAATAATTAGATGCCTGTACAGTCACCTGTAGTTAAAGGAATGTTCTTGAGTATGCTTTTGACTGAAGGGTAACAATCTACTCCTGAGTAGATTGCTTTGCCCAGGGTCCCCCAAAGTGATGTGAAAACATAATTAGGTTGAATAATCATTTATATACTGGCACTCATTTAGTGCAGTTGAAGCTTCAACTTTGCATTTTAAAATTCAGACAACTATGTTTGCAATTCTAAGGCAAAGCTTGAGTTTAGCACTTAAACACCTTGCCTGCTTGAAAACCTGCAAACAGTTATTCATTCAGGTTCAAATTGTGTTATATTCTTGGGAAAAAAACCAACAAAGTCAATCTGATATGCAAAACATGGGGAAGAGAAAGAGGCACTCAGTATGAAATTTTATGGTAAACCTACTTCACAGAAAAGTCCTTTATTTGCCAATGCCAAGAAGATTTTGAGTCCCACAGCAAACTAAAAGAATACAGTCTTTTAGCCAATAACTGCAAAAGAAGTTATTAGAGGGCAGTCAGGGACGTTTATTAAAGCCTGAAAGAGCTAAAGAAATGACAATAATCATAGAAAGGCTTGGTTTGGACAGAACATCAAAGATCATCCAGTTACAACCTCCCTGCCATGGACAGGGACACTTTCCACTAGACCAGGTTGCTCAGTGCCCCATCCAACCTGGCCTTGAACAGAGCCAGGGATGAGGCACCCACAACTTCTCTGGGCAACCTGTTCCAGTGCCTCACCACCCTCACAGTACACTAATTTCTGACTGTTTATGCACAATCATTTATTTTTCCAATACACTTCAGCAAAGTTACAACAAATGCATTTTGTTGAAGAAAATAAGTCAGAAATCCACAAGAGTGGGAAAATTTCATGGAAAATGTTATCAAAAGAACCAAGCAAAAAAAAATTATCATCAAAGGCCTATCAAGTATATCCATGTTGCCTACAAATAGCATATATGATAAGGCAAGAAGATATTAGTCCTCACAGTGCAAAAAATAACACTGCCATTAGTACGGTTACCTTTTAGATAACACTGTAGATCAATGTTTAAAAAGATGTTTTTAATGTAGCTGTTCAATATGCATAATAAAAAGCTCACAGCAGACTTCAAAGCCCATATTTGTCATCGAAAATTAAGAACTCTAATGGATACATCTGGCAAAAGAAACAAGCAGGCACATGGTCTCAATCCTTTGAATAGTAGTCCCCCAATTGGTAGACCATTTACAAGGCACTTAACAATACTATCATTATGCTGCATCTCCACAGAAGTCATGGAAGAAATACAAACTTAATTTCTGTAGGCTTATCATTGTCACATGATGAACAGAGATATCAGTGTTTAGTTGGGGGCAGGAGGGGGGTTTTGCTTCACAAACATTCCGTGATAAGATATGATCTCAGAAGTTAAGAAAATACTACTTTAGCTCTTTTCAACACCAAATCAGATTAGCACTATTCATAGTAAGAAATATACCTCTTCATTCATGTAAGTAACAGGATTTTAAATTACAAATAGAGTTATTAGCTATTGAAATAACATACACTAAACTTTGACATTGTCATTTTGTATCCATAACTGACCTTCTCATTCTTCTTTTCTGTCTCCACAGGCTGCTTTATATTGTCTTTACGGATAGTTTGTGTTACTTCATCTTCAGATACATCAAGGAAAGACCGTCCATTAGGCTGTGTAAATAGTAAGTGTAAATAATAAAAAAATTGAAGAGAGCAGATGATGCAAAGCTCAAATTACACTATGACTGAAATGCAATTACTTGTTGACTGGAAAATGCTTGTATGATTATTGAATAAAGATTATTGAATAAAGCAGTCTGAAATATGGAGTGGTGCTCAAAATACCTACTGCAATTCTATATTTACCAAACACAGAAACGAAAAAGGAAAGGAAACAGGTCTCCTCATTTCATCTCACTCCTACTCAACCCAGGAATTGCATATCAAAAGGTAAATTTCTGAAACTTACCAGTTTTTTAAGTTCTCTGCAGCTGTTCCAAAAACTGATTCAGAACAGCTACAGCTGTACGTGCCATAAATTACCTAATTAACACAATTACCACTTTGTAGCAGTTCAGCAACAGGCTGAATTTTTAAAAGTAATTTCTACTTTAACCAAACATCTGCAATTTCTGTGTATATCCCTCACAGCTCACTTCCTTCACAAGTTAAACTTCATAGTAGAACAGAAATTAGAAGTCAAACACGAAGCATGACTAAGCACGACATCCCATTGTTCTTTCCAGACAGATTTGATTAAAGGCGTTACATTAGTCTAACATTTTCCCCTCATATAATAAAGGAAAGAAAATCAGCATGGATTATTCAACATCCAAAGTTAAAACTCTGGACAATCATTAAATTAGTCTTTACCACTACCTTTGGCAGCAGGGGCATACACCTTAGCCTATATATTCCCCATACAAAAACGTAATAATTTTAAAGTTGTTCACTGTTAACAAAAAGCTATGACTGAAATTACTGTGCTTAACCACAGAAAAGATGTGAATAAGCATACATTATACTACTGTCAGCCATTAAGTTCACCGAGCGAAAAACAATTGTCAAGAATAGTATTTGATAAAGTCCACACAAATGTCACTGATTCACATTCAGAATGACTCAGATAAATTAATGGCTGAAAATTAAATAATCATAAATAACTACCTCAAAGTTACTTTAATTCCGGCAATCCTTTTAAAATAAAGTTCAAGTTATATTACCTTTAGTTATTTTTTGTAATTAAAAAACCAAAAGCTATTTTAACTCTGCATCACCCAAACGTAATTGCATTCAAGTAAAACAAAAGCCATATCACAACTTAGTGTGGCCTGTTCCTTCAAACATGAGATCTGATCCTCAGTTTAACTGTTACAGGTATTTAAGTCTTGCCATGTTATATTACACTTACAAACCACCACTGGCATGATTTCACCAGTGCATAACATAGTATTGCTTACCGAAGTTAGCAAGCATGCCAACTTCTTAAAAGTAACTATTAATAGAAATTGAAAGATCAGGTCACCTAACCCCTCTTCTCCTGCAACAACCAGCTTTAAACTAGAGTTCTCATATCTAAGATGCAGTACATTTCCCTCAGCATTCTGAAAATTAAGCATATTTTACAAATCTGTGTCTCAGAACTCTCCCTAAAAGTTCTTCTCAACAAAGCTCACAATACTGAGTTTCACAGGGATGCCAAAGACCTGATACTCAATCTTGAAAATAACTCACTGCCAAAAAACAGTTCTTGTGCCCCTCTATTTTCTTCAGATTCTGTTTAGTGGTAAAGTATTGGACTTGATGCATCTGGTATTGGACTTTTGTCAAGAAAGTTTACAGCCAACTAACTTCTTAAATTCTGTCCCTTGCTTTGCTTCTTTGCTATTACATATATACCTTAAATTAAAAAAACCCAAAACACTTTCTTAATCGCTCCCAAATATTCAACAGCTAAAAGTTTTAAATAATTTAAAAAAGCTTCAGTTGTTTCTCTGAAGTAATAAACTAATTCATATCCCTTAAGAACCCTCTGGAAAATTCATCCCCATGACTGTTCAAAATGCTGTCTGATCATCTGATCATATAAACAACAACCTTTAGAAAGATGTTTAAAAACTTGCACTTCAATACACTAAGGGAGAAATGTATCCCTGAATAGTCTCCTTTTCAGTGGAAGCTTTCCACATTTATTTTCTGCCCACAGATGAATCATAGAATTTTAACCAAAATCCATGTGACCATTTTTGGATATACCAAAGACAGCAACAGAAGCGGGAAAGAAAAAAGCTTTTCTGTAGTACTCAGAAATGTTTTGTTTTAAAAAGACAACGACAGCCCAAAATTTAAAACTTTATCGGTAATATATTAAACATCCACTGACAAAATTAATTAATTCAAATTGTGCAATTTATTGTGCCATCGTTTTTTCCCCTCATCCTAAGGCCTCCAGGTATGATGCAACAAGGCAGAAATAGTGCTGTCAACAACAGCACTGATTACTGAATGCTTTTCTTGCCTGATGACCCTAAAATTCCAATATTTAAACAAACCTTTTTTCACACAATTCATTTGAGGATGTTAAGATACACCAAAAGTAGAAAAAGCTTTGCTGAGACTGTCAAAATGAAAAATATTCTTTAAACACGGCACAGTGCAAAGGAGAACTCAGTTTCACCCTTCAAATGGCAGTTAATGAAATTGCTTTAGTCTGAGTGTTACACGGTTGTATCAGCCAAAGCCCCCAGTTACACACTATAAAGATATCTCTGCTTAGAACACCTCTGGCCAATGAAAGAATCTGATTACCAATATTTTCTGTAAGCTTCTCTTCAGAAAGAAACTAAGCAGTTTTGTCTTTGAGCCCTGTAGAATCCTACACCTCAACTTGTGCCCTTTGATCACTAACATACAGACAAACCAAAGGGGGTGTATCAGCTGAAAGTATAAGTCTTTATACGATCTCTGACTGCAACAAGTGTTAAATGGTCATAGCCCAGAAAGTTCTTTCAAGAAGACCAAGTATGAAACTCTTTCAAATGAATGCAAATGCTTTTACTAGATCGTGTAGCATTTACTCTCCAGGTGTACTTCAAACAGTAGGAAGTACATAGTCAATTCAGTATTTTCCACATCTACAAATAGATGGTGTGAATGGCTTTCTAAAGCTGTAGCAGACCACAGAAGATGGCTACTCTCAAGTTTCTGTGGTGTTTTGCAGATGGCACAGAAACCATGTAAGAATAGCTTCACCTTTTTCTGCTGAAAGTTTAAAAAGCAGGAAATAGAGGCACAGAAATTATTCAGAAGAGAAGGGAATTAAAATATAATCTCAAGAGATTTTTGGAAGGAAGAAAAAAAAAATCTTCATGGGACCAAGGAACTCTGTGACAGGAGAAAAAGAGCACTGCCTCTTCCAGGAGTTTAAAAAAAAAAAAAAAAAAAGAAAAGGAAAAAAAAGGAAAAAAAAAAAAGCAGCTCCAGTTTTACTGCACAGTCTGAAGTAAGGACACCATATTACCTTGCTCCAAGCAGCTGGAGAAAGCTAGAACTGGCTCCATAAACTATAATAATGAATGCATAACAGTTTCAGCTCCATTTTTTTCTCAGTATGCTCATAGCAAGTAAATAAACAGAATCTCATAGCTGCTACTGTATCCAGTCAACACAGTGCTGTTCAACTAAACTTACTTTATTGAAAACATGAGGTAAGTTGTACCCCACTTATACTGGAACTGAATGAAGCCACATGCAAGAAAGAAAGCTATTAATACTCTTCCTCAGAAAAGGTACAGTGAAGAACACTTCTGAACCTGACTGATGAGTGTTACGCATCACCTGCCAGTGAGCTCAGTAATGCTGTATTAAAGTAACCCTACAGCTTTTAATTAGACATCTGTACCGTGTTCTTAATGCTACAGACCAGTTGCTCTAAGCTTTCTGAAACGCCTGCAATGGAAATCTAGACCCTTGCATAGCAAGTCCTGTAGCAAATCTACTGGTAATAGGCTTACTCTTTTCCCCTCCCAGACCTCAGTATTAGCATCCACAAAACCACAAGATCAAAATGACCAGGCAACAATCAGTAATAATTTTTGCTGCATCTTTAAGTTTCCAGTGTTGAGAATTTTTCACATGAAAATCAGAAAACATTGCGATATGTTAATACTGGCCCCTCTGAACTTATCTTGGAAAATGAGAATAAGGCAGGCCTAATAAACTTTGACACTGGTATAAACTTATTTGCACTTTAGTTAATGATTTAGTTAATGCATTTTCTTTTGAGGAAAGGTGAGATTTTTTCATCTTTGAATGAAAATAATGAATAAAAAGTACTATAAAAATAACTTTTAAAATCTTAACAATACAGAATGACAGCTCAAAAACTACTTTACTCTTCTGATTATGAAAAGATTTGCTTTACATTGCCTTAACTTTATTCTGTGCCTGTATAAACCAAGCTTGAAACAGTACAATTATTTGTATTCACAAAAAATATCAGTTAGTTAAGTTTTATATGAAATTAATACAAGTTAGCTTTTATGAAGCCCTACACTACAATGCATTGTCAAGTCAACAGTAAATATCTGCATATGCACTCTATCTTCTATTGAGGCACTTATTAATGTCTTCAATGATGACTTGCAAGAGCTCATGCTGTGGAATTTAAAAAAATAAAACAAGCAAAACTTAAATAATTTCTAAGACTAGTCTTTGTTTTCAAGAAGGTATAATGGATCTACTAAATCTCGAAAAATCTGCTGTTCAAGATGGCAAAAAAATTACAACTTTAGCATGCCTTCTCCAAAATGGAGACCCAAGCTACACTGGAAAGATTCTGAATCACAGTGTTTCCTCTTCATGGTGCTCAGCATTCAGACTCTTACAACTTCCAGAAACAACTTCAGTAGTTCAGTGTTTAAAGACAGGTGGTGGCCTATGCAGGCTCTTTTTTTTTTTTTTAATATGTTCTAGCCTTAGCTTCTCATTAAAAAAATCCCCAAACTTCTCAAATCTTAATACTGCCGCAGACTCAAATGAAGATACAAACCTATTGTCTCTCCTTTTTCTGGCCATTAGGGAAACAATTCAGATTTTATAGAGCAAGATATGACACAGTTGTAACAGGCAGGGGACATCTGCTACACTTTCATTCCTATAATCCATTTGGACATAAATAGGATTACAAACATCCTAACAATATAAAAGCTATAGAAGCAATCCCTTCAAGCCCCAAAACTGTGACAACTGGAAGCTTTGAAAGGACTGTTGAAAATTTCTGCATTCTACTAATTTTTTCAGAAGTGGACGCATACTGTCAAAGATGGAAGGTTCCCACACCACATACTGAGGATTTAAAAAAAAAAATTATAGGAATTATAGGATCTGTTTTTAAGGTGCTTTTAAGACACAGATTTCCTTATTAAAGATGATCCTTACTGTAACAACTAAATCAGACATATTCCTACTGAGGCAAGCTCACCACATGATTGACATTAACTTGTTCCATTGAAAATACACAGCAATAAGCTTACTCAAGTTTGAATCATCACAGCATTTAGGAGGCTTAGGATGCTGCTTCCACTAGTCTTTACCTGCCTAGACTACAACTCCTGTCTTGAAACTGTAAGCCATACTAAGGTCTCCACTACTGGGTCCTAACCCTACAAGCATTTACTGAATAATAATAATAATAATAATAATAAATAACGCTGTCATATAATTTTTGTTGCCCATATAAAGCTTCTAAAAAGACGCGAGCTTTTTCCTCATCACCCAGAACTATTAACATGCAATTTCCGTGTGTGCGCGCTTCTCCTCCAGGTTTTCAGCGGAACCAAGTAATCCAGACTACACGAGACGACTTCAGAGCAGTCAGGACCCCCCCACCATCCCTTCCACAGGCAAATATTGCTCGGCGGGAGGTCTGTGGCACCGAGACCCTACGATCGGTCCTGCCCTTCCCAGCGGTGCCCACCCGACCGCCGGGCGGTTCACGGGTCGGGGGCACCGACACAGGGCCCGGGGGAGCGGCCGCCGCGCTCGGGGCCGCTCACCAGACGCGGCCCCCTCGCCCTCCCCCGCCCGCCCCGTTCCGCCGCTGTCAATGAGACTTTCACCCCCCGGCCCTCCCGACCCCCTCACCCCCCTCACCCGCGCCGCTTTCTCCGGCAGCTTCTTCCTGTTTCGCTTTTTCTGCTCGTCGCCTTTGAGGTTGATCTGCCCGGGGCCCGGGCCCGCCGACTTGCCCTGGCCCCCGCCGGCCGCCAGGCCCGCGCCGGCCGCCTCGTCACCCTTCCTCCCGGCCGCGCTCCTCGCCGGCTGCTTGCGGAGGCCGCCCCGGCAGGCCGCGGCCACCAGCAGCCCCAGCAGCGCCAGCCCCAGCGCGGCCGGCACGGCCAGGGCGAGCCAGGTGGGCAGCGCCTGCGGGTCGAGGCCCAGCTCCAGGCCCAGCTCGGCACGCAGCAGACCCAGCCCGCCCGACAGGGCGTCCCGCACCCGGACCGCCGCCTCTTCAGCCCGCCGGGCCGCCGCCTCCTGCCAGCTCCCCGCAGCCATCGCGCTCCCCGACCCCGCAGAGGCCCGAACCAGGCGGGGCGGCTAGGGTGCGCTCAGGCCGAGCGCATCGCGACCTCGGGAGAGCCGCGCCGGCCCGCCCGAACCGGAGGCGCCGGGGGTTGGAGGGAGGGAGGACGGGGCACGGTCGGAGCCTCGACAGGACGCGGCTGCCTCAGCCCCGGGGGCGCCCGGGTCTCCTCCTCTTCCTCCTCCCCGCCCTCCGCCTCGCGCGCGACGTCACGGCCCCGCCGCGCGCCCGCCGCAGCGCGGCCCCAGCGCCATCAGCGGAGCTCCCGCCTCCGCCACCGCCTCCCGCGCCGCGCCCTGCCCGGCCCTGCCCAGCCAAGGGCGGTGCCGGCAGCGAAGGCAGCAGTCTCGACGTGGCAGACAGCGAGCGGGGGGGAGAGCCGGGGCGGCCCAGGGTTTGGAAAAGATCTCCAAGATGATCGAGTCCAACCTGTGACCGAACACCACCGTGCCAACTAGACCATGGCGATAGGAGCCACCTCCAGTCTTTCCTTAAACACCTCCAGAGACGGTGATTCCACCATCTCCTTGGGAAGCCCATTCTACTGTATAATCGCCCTTTCTGTGTAGAAATTCCTCCTAACGTCCAACCTAAACCTCCTCTGGCACAGCTTGAAGCTGTGTCCTCTCATCGTGTCACTTGTGACCTGGGAGAAGAGGGCAACCCCCACCTGGCTACACCATCCTTTCAGGTAGTTGTAGAGAGAGTTAAGGTGTCCCGCCTGAGCCTCCACCAGGCTAAACAACCCCAGGTCCCTCAGCCGGTAGTCATAGGACATGTGCACCAGACCCTTCCCCAGCTCCATTGCCCTTCTCTGGACCTGCTCCAACACCTTAATGCCCCTCCTGTACTGAGGGACCCAGAACTGGACACAGGACTTGAGGTGTGGCTTCACAGTGCCAAGTACAGGGTGACAATCACTGCCCTGGTCCTGCTGACCACACTTCCTGATACCAGGATGTCATTGGCCCTCTTGGCCACCAGGGCACACTGTGAGGGATGGCCAGGCCCTCGTGTCCCTGCCCTGGCGACAGGGGTGCATTTCCGCAGTAGCCATGGCTAACCAGCCCTGTTTTCGTGAGCGGTTGCCCTGGAGGGGCAGCACAGCTCTGGTGACACCACCAGTGTCACGCCCGGAGCAGCCCAGGGGCCACACCAGGGGCCTCTGCGACTTGCAGGTAGACACTCCTCACTGTTAGGCTTCAGAGGACGGTATCGGGGCCCCTTGGAGGCTATCTCATCTGTGGAGGTTGTATTTGAAAATCTTGACAAAAAACCCCTCAACCCCCCGCAAACATGTGCTTTTATTTCTCAGTATACTAGACAAGGCAATGTAGAGTAGATATGTTTTATGACCCACATTTTTTAAGATTCTTGACTCCTACAAATTGGCTTAATACATTGAATTAAATAGCTTTATGAAAAATACAGCTGTGTGTACTGCAGTGGGAGTTCTTTTATTATTACAAAATCCAGAACTGTGTATCTCCATGAACTTCAAAATTGAGCCCTAAAAAATTTGACCCCAAATGCTTGTCTTGATTTTTCAGAAATCCAGCCTCACAGCTTCCAGGGTTCCTATAAAATTTGAGTTGTCAAAACCTCAGGGCTGACTTTGTTGAGTTGCTTTGCAGTGACTATAGTCTCATGGCCATGGTGTGTTGCTGGAAATGAACATTGTGTCTCATTGCTCCCATCTGCATTTTGACCTAACAAAACATTCTTCTCTCATAGCCCGCTAGAAAAATATCTTGGTTTAATGCATTGAAATCTGCATGGGATACTTAGAATTTTAAATGTAGTAAAATGATTTTCATTTGTTTAAGCAGCATAGTGATAGCTTACTCTGCTTTCTATACCCATAACTTTGCTTTATTTTGTAAAGTCAGTATATTGCTTACATACAAGTATTTAATGCTTTCAAAGTGTCTTAGAAAAATACTCTGAAATTGCTTCTAAGTCCTACTTTTTTTTAATGATACCACCAGACAGTCAAGCCATGCTTTTCTAATTGACTTCATTTGCAACAAAGCTTTTGAATGCTTTCAGGGATTCCACCACTTCCCTGGGCAGCCCATTCCAATACCTAACCACCCTTTAAGTAAAGAAATTTTTCCTAATATCTAAACTAAACCTCCCCTGCTGCAGCCTCAGGCCATTTCGTCTTCTTCTGTCACTTGCTACATGGGAGAAGAGACCATCCCTCACCTGGCTACAGCCTCCTTTCAGGTAGTTGTAGAGAGTAATAAGGTCACCCCTGAGCCTCCCCTTCTCCAGGCTAAACAACCTCAGCTCCCTCAGCCTCTCCTCATCAGACTTGTGCTCCAGACCCTTCACCAGCTCTGTTGCCCTTCTCTGGACTTGCTCCAGCACCTCAATGTCCTTCCTGTAGTGAGGGGACCAGAACTGGACACAGGACTCGAGATGCAGCCTCACCAGTGCCAAGTACAGAGGGAAAATCCTTAGTCCTGCTGGCTGCACTATTCCTGATACAAGCCAGAATGTCATTTGCCTTTTTGATCACCTGGGCACGCTGCTGGCTCAAGTTCAGCTGCTATTGACCAGCATGCCCAGGTTCTTTTCTGCCTGACAGCTTTCCAGCCGCTCTTCCCCAAACCTGTAGTGCTGCATGGGGTTGTTGTGGCAACAGGACCCGGCACTCAGCCTTGTTGAACCTCTTAAAATTGACCTCAGCCCATCAATCCCTCCTGTCCAGATTCCTCTGCAGAGCCTTCCTGCCCTCCAGCAGATCAACACTCCCACCCAACTTGGTGTTGGCTGTGAACTTGGTGAGAGTCAACTTGATCCCCTAGTCCAGGTGATTGATAAAGATGTTAAACAGGACTGAGCCAATACTGAGCCCTGGGGAATGGCTAGTGATTGGTTGCCAACTGAATTTAGTTCCATTCACCACCACTCTCTGGACCCAGCCATCCAGCCGTTTTTTCACCCAGCAAACAGGGCATTCACCCAAACCATGAGCAGCCAGCTTCTCCAGGAGAATGCTGTGGGAGACAGTGTCAAAGGCTTTACTAAAGCCCAGGTAGACAACACCCACAGCCTTTCTTTCCCTCACTAAGAGGGTCACCTTGTCATGGAAGGAGATCAATTAGTCAAGCATGCTTTAGCATACACTGTTTACATTTATTGAAAATATTAATTATCATCATACCAGTTGTTGCACACTTCAGCCACCCTAACATCCCAAATAAATTATTCTATAAGTATATTAAGATGTCTATTTAAGATATTTGCTTAAGATGTTGCACTGTGTAGATAGAGGTGACAGAACATGTAGTTTTAGTTTTAAATACATTAACTGAAAAAATATGCCTAACATATTTGAAAGCATCATTCAGCTACAGTGGATATTTTTGTTTGTTTGTTTGTTTGTTTTTTGTTTTGGTTTTTTGTGTTGGTTTTTTTTTTTTTTTTTTTTTTTTTACTGTAGTCGAAGCCATAGAACAACAGGTATTGTTCATTTTAAAGAAAACACTTCAAGAACCTGGTGGGGCTGAATTCCACAGTCCAAGCGATTGACCCGCTGTAGGTTTTCAGTGCAGCACCGTGGCACCATCAAGTGGCAGCACCGTGAAAAGCCAAGCGCTTGTAGGAAACACATTTCTGTGCGAAAAAAAACCCAAAGGGAACAGATACTCACCTGAATATAGCCACATTCAGTTCGATTCGGCTGGTGAAGTAAATTAATGTGAAACGAATAAATTCATTTTTATTCTGAACTAATGAGATACAGCCATAGATAGGCATACAGTTTGTAGCAAATTGAAATATTTTGAAGAAAGTTTGTGTGACTCATTAAAACTGTTGGGAACAAATACACTACTCTGACAGTATTCATCAAATAAAGCAAACATTGTCTTTCATACTAACTTCAATACTTACATTAGTCTAGTATTAATCTTCTACTGCATTAATAAATTTGATCAAAGCTACCCCAAGGATTCTTCTAGCAGTGCTAATATAAAACATCATCTTTCTTATGTCATTCTCGCAAAGATCACAGCATAAGTTTGAATGATACATTACAAAAGAGAAAATAAAGGAAAAACCAAAAAGAATGGAGACAAAGCTTAATTTAATTTTTTAAAATGAAATTTCTGTTGACCCTGCAAACATTCCTTGTTTTACCACAACTGCTATTAAACATACCTTACACAATACCTTTCCACAACTGTGTTTAAACTCAGCACCTGCCATTTGTCATGGCATGAGGGAAAACAAACTATTGCCTTACAGTCTCAAAATATCTGTTTCATGTGGTTTTTATGATTATCTTGAACAATATTGAAGCCATGTGTCTTGCAGCTCTAGACATTCTTTAGACTAGAAGTAAGATGGATGCAGCAGAAACAAATTAAGCCTCTCAGCAGTTAAATAAGCAGAATCCCAACAAAACGCATTCAAGGTTTCTCTTGTGACAGGAAGTTGAAAAAATCTTGAAGAATAGGCAATTTTGCTGTCTTACATGGCTCATGAGTCTGAGTTGCTTTAAGGTGAACTCAATACGTAATTTATTGAAAATACTAAGGTAAATACTCATTATTTATCCTGAAGGAGGGAGCAACAAAAAATCCAAGAATTACCATCCTTGGCAATGTTAACAAATAACCAGGATGGGGATGAGTAATCTGCAGACAGAGTTTTCACTGAGAAATTACTTATCTGGCCCATGGCTGGATATCTTAGGCTAAGAGTTAGCCCAGGCTGCAGAATGGGCTCAGAGTTAAGGACTGGATTAGGAGAAGGATTGTCATCATGACTAGAGACGCACTTGGTGTGGAGCTACAAAGGGGAGCCAAAGAGTGGTAGGACAGGAAAAAATTCTTCCCTGGGACAGTTTTCATCCAGGCCATGGCTGGGCATTTTGAGGAAGGCGCAACCAATATCTTGGGTTAGGGTTAGTGTTAACATTACATACATAGTTGGGAGAGAGATAAAATCTAGAGCTACAGTTGGTGTGGGACAGAAAAGGTGCAGCCTACCCTAAGGGGTGGGCTGCAAAAATACTTTTCCCCTGAAATCTTTTTAATCTGGATACTAGTTTAGGATTTGGAGCTAAGACTTAAGTTTTTGCATTCAGACTAAGTTAGAGGTTTAACAGGGCAGAGCCTAGAGCTCCATTTTGCAAGAAAGATTTGCTGTAGGATATTTAAAGGGTCATCCAACACAGTGTCTGGGGTATTTGGGGCTAAGTCTCCACCAACACATAAGTTTGGGGTTTGGAAGGAGAAAGGACAAAGCTCAATTAGGACAGAGGCTCTAAGGGGATTGCTGAAGGAAGGTGTGTGTTGCAAACAAATATTGTCCCCTGAAAGCTTGTTTACCTGGGCCATGGCTGGTAGACCTGGACTAATGCTCAGTGGCCTTCTCATCTCAGAGTGGTCAGTGATTTCAGCAAGACTTTGAACAATTTCAGTTTTTCTGATGCAGTACTTCAGGAAGAATTTCTTTCCTAAGGGAAGAGGAAGAGTTCAGTTATATGAGTAATCCATGTCCCTCTCTGACCTTGAAAGTTCACCTTATTTTTTTTCCTGTTGGTATGATCAGCTTTCTGAGCTGACCCAGAATCCTAAATCAAAATTCACTGTTAGGGAGTAATGTGTTCTTCAAAGTCTCAATGTTACATTATTTTTCTTTATAGTTTACATTCTTGTGCATAACCATATCATTCAAATACAGAAATATTCTGATAAAAATACTAAACTTAATTCCCTGTGCAATGGCTAAGTCTGTTCTCATTAAACCTTTGACATAAATAGTGTTTAGTCATAAATAGTGTTTAGTCATCAAAGCTGGGTTGTCCCTATGACTGATAGAGCTCATGAGCGTCTTGGGAGGTGAAGAACACTTTGGCAAACTGTTCACGTTCAAATTTCTGTCAGCCCTAAGTACTGAGAAAAATAAACATGCAAAGACTTGCTACCCAGCTGAGGAAAAACTCTTTGAATTAATGGAAAGCAAAGACCAAATCATAGGCCTATTAGCACACATCACTGGTTGTACAACACTGTTTTCTCTATTTTATTAAGTGTACATTAAATATCTCCTGTATTATGTCTTCTGACATTTATCTTTGGAGAGTTTTCACAGCTTTTTTCATAGGCAAGACAGTTTTCATCATACTGCATTTTAATCAAGAGGTGGGTGCTGTTCATAGCGATGGCACCAAGTTAGCTTTAAGCCATGTGGTTAATTTACTAGCAATACAATTACAGAATCCAAGGGTGCAGGCTCATTTATCATTTAGCCTCTAGCACTGCAGTCTATGTTGCTGACTCTCCTGTGCTGTCAGTACCTGAAGTAGCTACTGACAGAAACAGGAGGGACATCAGTGTAGACATATTCAAGTTGTTTTAGTTGTTCCTATGTGTTCTACTGTAAATAATTGTGTTACATGCTAGGACTGGTTTCTGTCATTCTATCCTAGAGACAGGTGGAAATATTCCAAAATACAAAATGTTATCAGAAAACTCCAGCTCAGGGAAATGACAGTCACAAAGGAAAAGGTCTCTCTGAGCTTTCAATGCAGCCTCGTCTGGTCCTGTTCTCCTGATGGCTCATGCAGCAGAGTGCTGTGAAGCTCAGGCATCCTTGGCTCTGAGGTCCACCACAGAGGAAACCTGTTCTTGGCAGCTGTATTCTTGGTAACCCAGAAAACCTGAACCCTCGCCCAAGGTAGGATATTATGTGTTTTCAGTCCCTTTTTTTAGTGGATGGAAAGCTGTATAGTTCCATGGGAGGAGAAAAACCCCACAAGTCAATTATGAAAGTATGAATAATATATAGAACATTTGTGAATTCAGTCTGAACTGTCAACCCTAGAGATGGCATTTCCTAACTTTTGGGTACTTGAATTGGCATTCTTAGTTATTTACCTATTGACTTTTTAGAAAATCAAATAGGAAAAAGGTTTTCTGATTTTAAAATCAACTTCAAATTGAAATTATGCTGATACAGAGTAAAAACCTCAGCCTCATTTAAAACTTGATGAAACATGACTCTCTGAAGGACCACTGTGTCTTTAGTATGTGTGTCTATGATGCTCAGTAAAACAATCCCAGGGACTGCTTCAGTTCCTGACTCTGTGGTGGCACTGGTTTGCACCCTGTTTTAACTCATGCTGCTTTAACTCATGGGCTGTGCCCATACTGAATAGGTTGTGCCTCTGAGTTTCATTCAGGTGCCATGTGATGCTCCTATGACCCTAAGAAATAACTGCTATTTTTTTGAAGGTCTTTTTAGGTCAAGCTGTTGGAAACAATGTGAGGGCTCTGTTGCAGCTTGCCACAGTTAAGTTTTTATAGAATGAATTTGGGGGGTGCATGCTGTGTGCTGTAAGGATTTGTGGAGATGTTTCAACATGTAAGGACTGTACAGGTCAGAGAAAGCCAAACTTTGTCAACAGTGCTTACTGTAAGCTAACCTGAGCATGCTGACTGAGTTTTGGTTGGAAAGTTAGCTGGAGTGGTCCAAACCAAGCTCACGATGTGAATTTCCTCCTAAACATCAGCCAAGCTTAGCCTGAAAGTCTAAAGTAGAGCATGAAAGACCACCTAGATTTCTATGGAATTTGTGCATTAGCTGCCAGACCAATGCTTTTTGGTAATCATGTAGTTGTTACTTAATCATTCCGTGTATGGTTTTCATCTAAACCAGAGCACTACTATGCAAAACATTCACATTTAGAATTACAGAATAAATGAAGTTGGAGTGACCCATCTATTCCTACCCCCTGCATGAAGCAGGGCTAACTCTGAAGTTTGATCAGTGTGCTCAACCTTGGCCAATCAGGTTTTGAAAGTCTCCAAGAATGGACATTTTTCAGGTTCTCTAGTTTCATGTTCCAGTGCTTGGCCACACTCTTGTGAAAAAGATTATCTCCAACTGGAATGTTCTGTGATGTGGCTTGTAGCCTCTTGTCTTTTTGTTGTGCACATCTGAGAAGAGTCTAGTGCTCTTTTCTCTAAAACTTTAGTTTAGCTGAAGTCAGTAGTTGATTTCCTCTTAGCCTTGTCTTTTCCAGGCTAAACAAAACCAGGTCTTCTTCTATAGTTTATGCTCCAGCCTTCTAACCATTGAAAAAATATTGAGAAAAGAGTGAATTTTACACTGAGAAAATACTGAAATCAGTATGTGAATAAAAAGAAAGCTCAGAAGTAAACAGATACTTTGGGCAGAAGGCTAAACCTGGACAATAGCAAGAATTCCTTTCTGAAAAAGCAAAACCAATTGTGGCCAAAGAAAAAGTGAAACCTGCCTCTTTTTTTCCTGTTTCTTTTAGAATTATGTCTTTTGCTTAGTCTTTTTCTTGTTTTAGCTATCTTTAAAAGAGAAAATGTTATTTTGAAAAAAAATAATTTGTCTTTTACAGCTTTTGGCATTTCTGAACAGAAATATTTTATTGCAAAGAAGTTGAACTGTTTCAACCTATATGGATTTTCCACCCTGTCTTCTAACTAAAACTGCTAGCCAGCAATTTGACTCAAATTCATGAACACTTCCCTTTAATTTCATTTTGCCATATTCACTACTAATTGATTTTTCTGTATGTTGGACTTTAAGAGGCATTTTATATCTTCCAAAAGGTGAACAGGCCTAAGCGTTTCATTCATAAAAGTGAAGATCTAAAAAGTCACAGTTGTTGAATTCCACATATTTTTCAAAGCATTTTCATGATGATGAACCTTTATGATGTAAACGCTGCCGACTGCACACTGAATTTCTGAGCAGCACCCCAGCTTTCTACCTGCAGCTGTGCTGTCTCTGTGCCATCAGAATGTTTTACTCATCCGTGGCCATGGTCCTTGAGAAAATTCTGCATGTCCTCTTGCCTTCTTTTTCCCCATTCTATTTCTACAGCCCCTTAGAAGTAAAACAAAAAAACAAAAAAAAAAAAAGACAAGCAGTCCTCTAACATAAGGACTAACTTTTATGATACTTAGGTTCATTATGTGTCATTTATGCAGACTGTTCAACAATTTCTGCTCCATTTTTACTGTGTCTAAAATAGATACTCTGTTTCCTGTATTAAAATCATGGTCAAATCCTCTCATAAAGTGTGGGTTATCCTTTGGGGAATTCTACTCAAAAATAATAAGAAAATATTCTCAGTACATCAGCAGTCTTGTGTGCATTAGGGAAGGAGCAACATTTCTTTACAAGAAAATGGACTCCTATTAAAATCTAAGGTGATAAAATTATGCAGATGCCAAAGTGCCTCCAACCGTTACATGCAATTCCTGATGTTGCTGTCTGGATAATCTTTTGAAGTAGTTCTATTTGTATGTATGGCCAGTCTTCGCAAACGAAGATTTGGGAAAGGTCTTTACCCTTCGAGCCTGCGCAGTGGATTTTTTAGGTGAGACACAGTGTGCGCTGAGCTGAGCCCACCCTTTAATCCTAAGGTTCATCTGCCGGGGCCAAGCGAGCTTGGACAGTGGCAGTGAGGTCCTCAGGACGTAGGTTTGTTTAGAGTGACCTTCTCTTAGACGGATGGCCTTACAGGGCTGACGAGCTCCATCTGCCCGGGAGAGTTTCCCTGACCAGGAATTGAACCCGGGCCGCAATGGTGAGAGTGCTGCATCCTAACCACTAGACCACCAGGGGTCCCCAGTTCTATTTAGGGTGACTATTTTTCACAGCGTTTTCTTGGATAAATCCTGAAATGCTACATTTCTTGTAGTATCATTTGAGCAGTAATGGAGAGAGGAGATTTTTAAAAATGCCAATAGATTGTTCATTTATTCTACAGGGCACAAACGACATACTACATCCTCCAGAGTGGATGTTAGGTGTTTTTTCTTTCTTGTTGGCCCTATTTCTTTTGCTATTGTATCTACTATCTCATTTGCTTGTCCTCTGACACCTTCCTCCTAGACCCTCCAGTTCCTCTGGATCCCGACACGTTTTTAATTTCAGAGTTATGCCTACACTCTTGCCCTTTTCCAATTCCATAGTACCTGTAACTCATTCTTGGATACTTTTTTTTTATTAAAGAAATACTGCTATAATATATAACATAACTGAATAAGAAACAATACTTAAAATATAATATAGTTTAATAGTTTGCTAGCCTTTACTCGAGTTGCTCCATGTGTATGTTACATCTTGCTTTTATCCTGTCTGTTATCATGCTGTGGTAAATTGTCGGACTTGCTACAGAGCTGCCTTAAGCTGGTGAAAGATTGATGAGACTGACTGGGAAACGAAGGAGCTGAGCCTCTTGCTTATCTTGCACCTGACTCGAGCAAGGCCTAACAACTGAATGATGTTTGGAGCAAAGTGGGGATCTCATGGCTGATGTTTCAGTGAAGCACAGAAGAGCACCCAAACCTCTGGACCAGCTACGGACCTCACTCCCCCTTCACTGTGCAAAACAAGCCTTCTTACAAATCTGGTCCTCTAAGGAGATAAGTAGGCAAGCAAAAGCTGTCCAATGAATGTCAGACAGTCTTTACTACTTTCTTCATAGGTGGAGGAGGATCAAAGTGTTTAATTTAGTCTTCGTATCAACTATGAATTCTGAGTGAAAATAACCAAGACCATCATTAAGCCCTGTTTGCTTATTAATTTTCACCCCCCTTAAGAATGCAAATGAAAAGAGAAGATGCCTTACATGTGTGACCACAGTCACCAAGACCCCATTTACAACATGAAATTGTTCCCTCCTTTTGGGATGGTTTAAAAATTATTGTATAAAAAAAAGGGGGGTTGGGGACAGAAAATGGAAGAAAAAAGATAAAAGAAGAGAGGTGGAAAACACCTCTACTTGTTTGGCATTGATCAGTTAACTCTATCTCTCCTTCTTCCCAGAGGGATGCCTTTAGGAGCTTTGTGCCTCCAAGTGTGTTGGAGCAGACTCAGGAATATTTATTTACACACACACACACACACACACACATATATATTTTTAATAGATCTCTGCTTCTGTACCTTGGGTTGCTACACATCGTAACGCGCTGTAGTTAGTGCACTTACCAGTGGTAATCCTGAACCTCTTTTCCTGTTGCTTCAATAAACCTTACTATTTGTGACTCTGGATCATGTAAGTTCTTACTGAACTCTTCCAGAGCTACAGTATCAGAAAGGTAAATCACACCATTCATGAATCTGTGCTGGCACAATTCTAATTGAACACAATCAGACTCATAGTATCAAAACTGCACTACTTGTGAACCCGTGTTCATGAAAGTTCTTATTGAACATGACTAGACTGTGCTGAACTGGTTATAATCAGAAATTAATGTCAGCCACATCCAGCCTCTCTGATCTCTAAGGATCAACTGGAACACAAGGAGGTGTATTTTCTGTCACATTTTTGTACTCTTAATACAACAAGTGCAAACTGCTCAGGGGACGTCAATACATTTTTGATGCATCATTTCCATTTTTTTTTTGCAGGGGATTAGCTACACTGGCATCCCCTTTATGTGTGCTTTGGGACACCTCTGCAACATTGCTTTTCATTACTGCTGTAAGGACCTAAACATTTGAATGGATCAGTCTGACTGAGAAAAGTAAGAAAGAGGCTCCATCTGCTATTTGAGTTAGAGAAGAATGACATCTTGAAATAAAGAAAAAAAACTGACTTAGCATTCTCTATTTTTGGCTTTTCCTTGGAGATCTTGTGTTTGTCTTGGCTGCTAGGGAATACCTGGCACCCTTCCATCCTGATTAAATTGTCTGTCTAGACTGACAACTATCCAAGCCTCAATAAAATTACAGCAGGAATCAAATCAGCTTTTGGAGCTCTCTTCTGAAGAAGTGGAGAACTAGAGTAGCTTAATTCCCAGAAAAGAGGAGAAGATGTTGTGGTGCTGGAGAAGAGCAGATCAGGAGACTGAAGAGTAATCAGTGACTTACAGTGTTGGAAAATTATTTGAGATGGCTTAGAAAGAAAACATTCATCTGGTTCCTTGTACTCCCTTCATCAGCCATGGTAGCAACTGTTTGCAATATAATAAGGTATAAGGGAAAAGTGAGAGCTGCACTAAGAGTAATAATGACACAAAAAATTACTTATTTTCTTGTATTATCAGGATCCCTAATCAGTTATGTGATATTTTAACAAGAAGTAGCTGACTAGGAACACTGAATGTGGTTGTTAAGATGCTGCAGTAAAGCATCAGAAAAGAAGATTTCCAAACTTGGCACCTATTTAATAAATTTCACCTGCTGTAAGACTGTCAACAGCTTTATTCAGCATTGAAAAATGATGTAGATCACTAGAAAGTTTTTCACCGTGGATTAAAGTAGAAAAAACAAGCAAACAGCATCTAGAGGAAAACACCAAGACCAAAGTGTTGGACAAGCATAGTTCTTCATGCCTTCCTTGCATTAATCCCCTCAGCCAGAAGCCACCAAAAACAATAGCAGGACTTCATACTGATCATGCTGATCGTGCTTGTGCTTTTACTCAATATTAACAATCTGACAGTGCTGAAAACATTTAGTCTTTCCCATTCAGCTTGTCTTTAGGTAAAATTCATGTTAGGCTCCCATATCTTGAACATAGGTGTTGCTGAATGTTCCTTGCAGGTGCAGAATTAAAAAAGGAACAAAAAGTGGACTAGAGTTTAACTGCTTATGTGATCCTTTGACTACGTTCTTCACCTGCTTATTTTTTGTACCGTTCAGTAGGTTCCCTTGAGGAACCCAATAATATGTGTAGTGTACAAACAGAACAAAAAGACAGTTCCTCTCCACGAGACCTTATTTTCTTTATAAAGACCCTTGGTAGATATCACCTATCCCTTTTACTTGGTTCAGAAATATTTATTGAACATATAATCCTTGGTCATGTTATTCTTGGTCATAGGCACCACATACAGAAATCTTGAGTCCTGAGCACATGCAGTCAGCTCTTCACACAGGTATTTAGTGATGTCCTTGAGAAATATTTTTGCCATGCCCTTACCCCTTTTGTGCCTCTTTCCCAAATTTAGCATTTCAGCAGCTTTGAAAATTTGGCCTTATGGTAACAAGTGGGAGCAGTTTAAAACAAAGATGAACTACCCAGAGACCAGGGAATTGAAATGCTTCTCATTAGAGAGAGAGGCATAAAGACTTGCCAAACCCATGAAATCACATCAAGAAGAAAAGTGTCACAAATGCTCCCACTGAGCTCAATATGGGGTTTTGTATTGGCATGTGCCTGTGAATTGAAGCTCAAACATCCAGAAACTGGGCTACAAGGAGGCATCAGCAAGTTCCAAGTAAGTCTCAAAAGGTTTTTTTTTTAGTTCTGCCTCAATGTTGCCAGCTAAGAGATGTTGGGGGAGAAATTCTGTGCATGGGGAATAAATATACATCACCCCATGTTTGAAGTGTACTTACGTGAATTGGATTCTGTTTTCCTGACACCAGCCTAGGAGAGTGAAATTATTTTTTGATCCTATTAAAAAAAAAATCTTAAGAATATTTTCAAGATGTCATTTTTTTTCTTTCTAGTTTTGTTCCTCCTGACACTAATTAGCTGCAGCACATAAGAGCTGCTATTGCACACCACAGCTTTTTCTGGGCACTAAGCAGCAGTACCACAGGACTCTTTTTGCACTCACATGAACCCAAGACAGAAACAGGCAAGGGTGGACTGAGAAAGATGAAAGAAAATAGCTTAGAATTTAGAGGAGATTGAAAAAACTCTGGTTTTGACCATTTGGAAGATGTTTGTGCCTGGGAACATTTACCACCAGAGAGCAATGGAAGCCTTTAAATACACATATCACCCACTTACTTTAAAAGACTCCCTTGTCTGTCACTGAATAACATGGGTTGTTCTTTCATATTTGTTCTAAATCCACTGTAAAGAGACTACAGATCAGTTGTTGTACTAAGGCTCTCTTAAAATTATACAAATTATACTCCAGATACAAATATTTTAAATATTTCAAATTTTTTTTTTTGCTAGTTAGCAAAACATACATTTTACAGGACTTTGGAGATTTTATATGCAGTGTTTTAGGGAGCAATGGTTGTGTATCCATTCTAAATTCACTCATCCCTAATGTTATACATATGACTAAGTTTCTTTTAGTCTCATGTGTTTTTCCTCTTACTGTCATGAAAATGAACATTTTTACTACAGTCTTCAGTAGATCGTAGATTGTGCAGTGGCTCTGAATTACTTTCACCCTGTGTTCCTCAGTTGCATGAGAAAATGACATTTCTTTATTACTGAAGTCGCAAAATAACTTCTAACCATGGTTATGAAAGTCCAAAAATAATGAATTACTAACTGTCCACCAGTAGAGTGCCTCTGAGACCAACGAGGCCTTCAAAAATTATGAGTAAACTGGTGGGGAACTCTTGAGATTAAGTTGCTCTACAAATTGTATGTATGACCAGAGACTGAGTGGGATCTTCATATTAGTCAGCGCAAGAAATGCAGCAGCTTCCAGTCAGCTGGTGCTCACTGGCAGCGCTCCATAGCTCTGCCCATGCATCTTGTCCTCTCCAGTCTGTGGTGCTCAGTGTGCTGCCTCTCCAAACATGAGCTTATACTTTTCATCTCTCTTCATACCAGAAGAAACATGACAATACTTGAGGTTCATTTTTAAAACAACATGCACGAATGATGGGGTGATAGATCACTGTGTCTTCAATAGTTCGAGGTGATAGATCACTGTGTCTCCTCCTTCATACCTCCCTGCCACTCCGTGAAGGAAAGGAACCTAAGAGAAATATGTGCAAACACACACACGCACAGACTTCCTGAGGGAAGTGATATAGCCAAGTAAAAACAGACTGTCTGTGATAGGTGGTATGTTTACTGAAATAAATTCTTCATTCACCTCTGTTAAAAGCACATCTTGACCAGCAAACAATACAGTTTCCTTTACTACATTAATGGTAAGTGCATCATCAGAGCAGATCAGTGAGTGAAACAGGAGGAAAAGATAATGTGTAATGACATCAAGATACCTAGCCTACAGCCCATGCCTCAGACAGTCCACATGAGGACACATGTCCAGTACTGCTCAAGGAGTCTTGAAATAAATGGTCTTTGAGGATACTCAGTCTGACAGACTTCTCAAGCCAGTAGTGATCTGTGATCCAACAAAATCCTAGCTGTACTCTCACTCTATCTCCTTGACTGGCCCCTTTTAATTTCTGGGTTCATGTTTTCAGGCTTGTCTTATTCATATTGTTTCTTCTCTCCTAACTCCTCATCCAGTCTTTCTTCCTCAGCTTTCCCATTCACAGTGATTTCCAGTCTTCTCCTTAGATTTGTCATGTACTCTTGGCTACTTGTTCTAGTGTTTTTTCCTAGACATTTCCCACTGTTTACACCATATATGATCACTAATTGAACCCCTCTTCCTTTCATACCTCCTACTTACCAACCTGTTTGTTCACTGTCACTCTCCTCTAGGTCTTCATCTCAATCTCATCTCAAACTAGATCTAAGCTAGCCACCTCAGTCTCTCGATTGTTCCCATCCCACTGCTCTCAGCACCTTGTCAGCCCATTCCAGCTTTCCTCTCTTGTGCTGCATCTTCTTCACCACACCACTCCAATCCACACCACTCCACACCATACCACCCACACTTACCATAGTATTCTTCTCTCCTATACATACCACCAAGACCTGATGCTGTGGCTGTTGAAAGTGCATCCTTGCTCTCAGACCATATGCCCAGACCAGGCAGCAATGATATCAGCTTGAAGTCAGAAACGTGGGGAAAGTAGTGTGCAGCCTGAGGCTGGAGTGGGTGTATGGGCTGGGGTCTCTATTGAAAATATGCGTTATACAAAGGCTCCAAGGTCTGTAACATGGACAGACTTTGATAAAATTTCATGAGGATAGCAAGAAGTTCATCTCAATAAATAGGCCACCCAGCTTGCAAACCAGGAAGTCCCTGTAGCAGAGGATGAATGTACTAAAGCTATTTAAAGAAAAGCCTGCCAGAATTTTTTAACATGGTCAAAACAATGTATTTTTTTTCTTAATTGTGTCTTCAGAAACAGCTGAAAGCTTTTGACTGCAGTTTTCTACAAAATTGTCCAGAGGCAAACATCCAGCATGGAATATTCCAGACCGAGCTATTCATGTGGCAAAATTATATGCAGCTGATAAGAGGGCTATGGGTTCAGAAGTGATGGATAATTGTCATAATAGTGCTACAAGTCCTACTACAGCACACTAATGGATTAACGGAATCAGCTAGCATACTGCTGCTCACCAAAGGGTAGCAAAGGCAGTGTGCAATTTCTGTTAGCATTTCACTCCATTCATTCATATAATGGAAATACGAGTTTGAAACCTAATGGAATACTTTCAGAGGCATTAAAAAGCACAGCCAAATAGCAGACTTTTGTCAAGATCCCAAAGATACTTAATCTATCTGTCTGCAAAACATATGCATGGAAGAGTAGCCATTTAGATCAAAAATACTGTTACGGGAACACTAAGTTTGATTCCCTTTCTAACATATTTTATCATCATGGTAATTCAAATGGCTTACTTCTTATGTAAAATAAGAAGACAGAGACCCTTCTCTGTTCAAATATGCAGTATTGCTGTATTCTGTTTCTGGCAGATAATTGCAGAGTGGATAGAGGAAGACCATACTGTCAAAATGATGTGAATAGAAAATTGGGTTTAGTGGGGTTTACACCCCTCTCACTTTATTTTGGTTTGTTTGTTTGTTTGCAGTTCCAGTGGTAACAGTGTGGGATACTGCACAGAAAGGGGAATTATGACTTAGATCAAGTGTCTACTCCTGTTCCATTAGGTTGCTCTGGAAATCATTTTTTCTGTGACTCCTTTCTTCACTAGTAAACAGCACGTGAAGGTCTTTATTATATTGCAGATGGAGTTTCAATTTCTCAGCAACTTCTAGAATGCTGCTAGTTCAGTTTCCCTGTATTTGACCACCTAACCAAATAACTCCAGCCTTACCAGTGTTAGAAAACATCCTTCCAGCAGATGGCAGATATTGCTTATCCAATGTAATCCTGTCATTCTGATTAGTAGGCCCACTGTGCAATTTGGAACATCAATAGAAACAGGAGCTAAAACCTGAATAACTGATCCTCAAGGCACACACATTTCAAAAAATTTTGGGTAGCATGATTAAAGTTGGCCGTATTTCTTATGTGTTTGGTAAGTGCAGAATCCCTAGTGTATGCTTCTCTTTCGTTACTATTTTTGGAAAAAAAGGAAATATTTAAGTGAAGTAATGATTAGGGATCTAGCTGTTCAAAAATAATGGAAACTTCTCATTTGAACACGTGTTTATGATTTTTGAGGGTTTTTTTACTGATTCACATGAATTAATCAGTCAGAATTCTTTCAGTGTTGAAGTCAGTTGGGCATTTTGTAACAGGAGAAACTCATACAAGTCTGGACAATGTATAGCAGATTTAAAGCCCTGGTATACTTTACAGTAAGTCTTGACATCTGCTCTATTTTTACTGCCATTCATCCTTCTGTATGCATTAGTTCCCTCTATCATTTATATAAATTCATGGAGCCAGAGAAGTTACAGTAAAGTTCACTTCATGGTGTAAGAAGCATAAAATAGACTAGCTGATGGACAGCTCTAATTTCACTCCAATGTGCTCTATTCTATTATTATTTGTCTACTGCTTAAGAAAAATGTTCCATCTGGGAAAAGACAAGACAAAGGAAATAGTAGGAAATAGCCTGATACTTGCAAAGAGTCACAATTCAGTGACCTCTTTTGCAGAACCTGAATTATTTTCCAGATCTGAGCTATGGTACGAAAGACCATCTTCTTTATGAATTATATCAAATTTGCTCTCCATTCTTATTTGTCTCTGGCACTTTCTGAATCAAAGCTCCCAAACTCCCACATGGGACATGTTATAGCATCTAAGATTTTATTCATTAGCTGTTCAGTTGAGAAGATCAAAACTGTTCTTCCTTGGTACATTAAAAATATTCTGCAAAGGAAACTAATGAGTTTTTAAACTTTTTTTTCCTTTTTTTTTTTTTTCTCCTTTGCCTTCTTTTTTTCTAGCTGGCTGAGTTATTTTGTTTGTATGGTACTCTGTGAAGCCATTTCTTTGCAGTATTTTATTTTAAATTTTCTTCAGTCCTGTTTCTGATCTTTTCTTCATTGAGATACTCTAGGAAATGATCAGCTTGTGTCAGGACAGGGATCATCTTCACTCTTAATGTGAAATATTACCTAGTTTATTATGGTTCCATGAATATAAATTTAAATGCTCCATGAACACCTCATAGTAAACAAGTCTTTAATTTCTTTATTATTATAGCAAGTCTCTTGGCAAAAGTAAATAATATCAGATGATTTTTTAATTGATATTATTACTGCTGATGCTATTAGTATGCGGGTAAAAGTTTTACCCACACCTAATATTGAAGCCATTCCATAGATCAGAAGGATTGCAAAGAGATTGTAAAACCATTTTTCTATTGGTATCCAATATAAATTTTAGTGACATGCCACAAATTTATGTTGAAGACAGTTTAATATGAGTAAGAGTTTCATAATTTTTTTCTGAATTAAGGAAATTTCTACATGGTGTATGCCAAAAGTTTGGTATCGAAAGTGTCCACTAGCAAGTCTAGTCTTTTGCTTTGTAACTAACAGGGAAAATGTCCATGAGAAAATGTATCACTTTTTGAAAAGTCGAGCTTTCATACCAGTGTGAAATACATCATGAAGTGTTTAGTAGCACCTACATCAGTATGTAACATTGGACTGCTAGACTTCAAACACAAATAACAAGAATTTATTATTTAGAATTTAGAATGTAACATTTCTGAATTACCTGTGCAGTCAGATGGGGGATCTAAATGTCAGGGAATGCACTATAGGTCTTACGTCGTATAATTTCTTGTGTGATAAAATTTCTATCACGCATAGGAAGCAAATATCTCTTGGTCATAAATACTTGTCTCAGTTGTATACTTATTTGCAAAATATCATTCATTCCTCTAAGCATACTGTGCTGTTGTGTCATTGTCCTGATAAGGATCAGAAGATATGCCTGGGTTTTAGTTTGGTTTGTTAAGAACTAATCATTATATACTCTTTCTCTTTCATGTATCTAGAATGAAAGAAAGACAAAAATGGGGAAAAAGATAGAGGCTGATTGACTAAAAACTTCTGCTTATCTTTCCTCATGCCCTGTTCATTCTTGTAGGTGCTGTGAGGCTGAAACATAAATGTTTTTATGTAAGAAGTGAAACAACAAGCCTCTCCTGAGAATCTTGACCTTAGAAGACATAGTTTTTCTTTCTTCTTCAATCAAAATATGTAAGCCAGGCACCCACATTTCCTTTCATTGGAAGTTCCCATGGGATATAGGTCCCTCAAAAGAGTAAATGTCTATCTATCAGTAACTTGGTTTCTCCCAGTGCTGAGGATAACAGCATTTTCTTAATTAATTAATTAAAAAAATGTGAGTATAATTGTGAAGCATTCAGAGTGTGCAGTACAGAGGTTATTTAAAGAACAGAGAAGAATACTTCTCATTCATTATGGTGTTTTTTTAATAAATAAAATAGAAGAGTTGGAACCAAACAATGCAAATGAATTTGTACTACAACTTCTATAACTGAAATAAAAGTTTAAGTCAGCCCTAAATATAAATGCAGAGTATGAAAACAGATCTGTAAAACTTGTTGAGTTTCACTGCGTGTAAATTTTCTGTGAAAGCACTTCATAGCTGAGTTTCTTGTAATTGTGCTCTTCCTTCAGCTATCTGCTCTGCTGTGGTTGCCTGTTTGCTCCATGCCATTTAAAAGTGCCCCTTTTTCTTTTCTGAAGTGATTTGCAAGGAATTATACTTCTCATTTACAGTCTCTTTCAAGATGAGCTGGGAATGATACAAATCTGCAGTCATGAAACTGCATGAAGCACTACTTTTCTCCAAGCAATGTTTCCCAAATTGTCCAAACCTTTATAAAGTGTTTCTTCTTAATGTGTAATCTTGTTTGAACCTTTAAGATTTTAGCTTCTTCTAGTTACTACATAAATATTTGCTCCTATTGTTTAATGTTTTTACTCTCTCGCTTATCATTTGGTCTTCTCCCAAATCATGTTTTAAATCTCTTAGGGCGGGGCACCATCTAACTGTGTTTCTGCAGGGCCTGCTACAATCGGAGTCATAAGTTTCTATAGCTGTGTATACATGACTCAAAACTTCTTAAGCACCACTTCCTCTCAGTGAGTACCATATAGATGCCACAGCTTTTATCTCAGATGAAACACATCTTGGTAGAAAAAGGTACAAACTGCATTCCTTTGCATCTGCTGTATGTAGATGTGATTTAAGAATGTCTATTAAGAATGCTCTTAATGTCTATCTTTGTCATGGGACCAAGATCAACTAAAACTGGTATTTGAACTCTCCTCCTGGGTGGGAAAGACGTATGAGTAGCTGTAGCTGATGGGGCAATGCCAGCTAATACTTGAAATTATGACTATCTTCTATGGCTGAAATGCTAGTAATTATGGCTGAATCTTCAGCCTTCCAACAATAAACTTTATGGAAATGGACATCTCCAGAAATCCCTGAAGTGAGCTTAGGAGAGATAAAACAATTTCTGCATGAAAAATCACAAGAAGAATCCTGGATAAATCCCCAAATCTGTTGAAACCACATTTGCTGCTCCCCAACCCAGTTCTGTGCAACCAATGTCTTCAGGTCTGAAGTCCCAGCTCTCTGGAGCTGGTGCCCTCTCATGGCCTCCATCAGCATCCTACCCACACCTTTGGAGCCAGGTGCCACACTCCTGATATCTGCAGCTTTGTTTACATCACTGAGGGAATACACAGAGCTATGTTTGGTATTCTGTATTTCTGTATTAACAACCACAAATCTGTACATCCATACCTTCTAACCTTAGCCTAATATTACTCAGTCTCTCATTTGTTTCCAAGGTCCTTCTGCTACAACTCCTGTGTGGTTTATCATCTTGCTCTTCCTCTCTACCTTTCAGTTTCTTGATCTCAATACTCCAGCTTCTCCTTATGTAATTGAGAAAAAAGGTAAAAAAATCAAGATTTTTTTTTTGTGTAACCTCTAATCTAAAGATAATATTAACTGCAATAATGCAAGAACAACTTTAATACTGTAAACTGTTAAACCTTTTAAAATATAACAATACTTAACACAGAATCCAACTTTATTTAATCTTGGGATATATGTAGTAGGGTGCAAGTGTGTTCTGATACACAGCATTCATATTATAAACAAAGAGAGGCCAACACCAGCAGGACTAGCACAAATCACATTACAGTCCAAAGCCACTCCACTTTGTACTCTGTTTTGTAATCCCTAACTTTTTTTATCTTTCATCTTTTTTTTCTAATTTCTCTTATTTGATCTGCAAGCACTTAGGCTTTTCATAGTTTTCCATATGTGAGACATTCCACAGGATCACATGATCCTAAATACAGTGTATTTAAGGGGCCCTGGGACTTTGAGCTGTTACACACACATACTTAGCATTGGGTATTGCAAGAGACCCCCATGAACTGTGAAAAGTGAAATCTTTTACAGGATTGTGGCTCTAAAATGCAAAAGCTTCAAAATAGGGCACATGTACTGCATTTGTTTTGAGAATGCTATGGTGTTGTGCAGCTAAATAGACATGATGTGTGATAGTGGTCATAGCATTGCTATTTGTGAAGTAATCACCATAATGTTTTCCTTATAAAGCTATATTTAACCAATATCCCTCATTGAATTATGCCATAGTTTCTGATTATGTTTTGAAAAACTTTCCCCAACAACGCCTCTTGCTCATTCCTTGCAAAGTGGTGGTGAATTTGGATAACAGGCTAAAGGGAAGAACTGATAACTAGAAAGTGTCAGAAAACCCCAGTGCTACCTACATAAACATGCTGCTACATGAAGGCACGGGTTATCTTTGTTCTGCGAGTTATGAGCTCATACGTCAACATGGGAAAACAGATGTTTAGATGAAAAAAATAATGAAAGGCAGAATGAGGAACATATCCAAGTTCCTTTGGCTTTTGTTCAGGTGTTCCATGGACTGAGCTAATGGGAATCATGTGGAGTGGTTGACTATCATTGGAATCAGACGGTCTTTTTGTAGCCGTAAAAAAGAAAGAAGCAATTTTACTCTGTATACACACATCTTTGATTTAGTTCTGGGCTTAGTTAAAATCGTCTTTCACTGTTTATTACAAGAAGGGTAGAAATTAATCGACAAGATGCACTTCATCTTCTTCTGTGGAAAAAAAATTGTATCATAAAATTAGTAGGTCATCAGATCTCTTCTGTACCTGCCTGTAACTATTGAGATGAAAGACCACACTATTTCAGCCTTTGATCCTCAGGTGGTCATCTGTGCAAAACAACAGCACTTTTTGCACATTTCAGTACAGGATTCTGCTCAATGTGCAAAACTCTGGAAAATCATTTTCTACCGTGTCCATTTGTTAATCCCTTCCAGGCCCAGTTCTTACTTAGTTTTGACTGAAGCGCTGCCATTCTCTTTTACTTTAAGAGATGTGTCCCCCATCTTCTTTTGCCTTCATTTCCTCCTTATGATGCTGGCTAGGTGCTTCACTGGATAGTGATGTGATTTGCCATGTCTCTAGCTAGGAAACCCATGTACTCCTAAGGAACAATTTTTTATAGGGTTCCCTTTCCTTTCCCTTTGCCATGCTCCTCTCTTGCAGACTGATTCACATACTTGCTTTCTCTGATCAGAGTGTGAAATAACACCCCCCCCTCCCCCCTCGTATTGGTTAGATACCAAACACTATTTTTGTTCTCTTAGTCTCAGTTTCAAAGAGCAAACAGAACTTCCTATCACAGGAAATCATTTTTATTATGACTTTGGGACCCCATTTTTTTCAGTTGCCATAGAGTCATGAATCCTGATCCTCCTACACCTCTCCCAAACAACCACTTTCAGATGCTATCTCAGGGCACGATGTACCATGGAACATTCTGGTAGAAAATTATATTAAAGCAATCAGTTATATCATGGTCTTTAGACTGGAGAGTTTAATGCAGAAAACCTTGCTGAGTTTTTTGAAAGATATGAATCTGCAGCCTACAAGGGACCACTGAGTGCTTGTGCAATCTGGAAGTTTACACTGAGAAATGGCTTAGGTATATTTATAAAAAGTAGTTATAGAATAATCTGATCTAAGTCCTCCCTTGCTGGTCAGATTGTCAACAAATATGTTTGTAGTATTGCTTTAGCATTTAACTTTATTAATTTCGTTATTAAGTCATTTTTGCCCAAGACAATTCATACTGACCTTAAAATGAAATGGAAACAAATGGTGCCAGAAGTAAAAGTCAACAAGGGAAGGATGATACATGGCTGTCATCCATTTACCCAGAGAAACAAGATTAAGGGCTAGGTTGTCAGCTGTGTTAAGGCAGTGCTCAGCCCAGCTGGGACTGCGGGGGAGCATTGTTTTTGTTCCCAGGAAAAACTGTTTCCCAGATTAGCTAAGAGTTAACATCTATTAGACCAGCTTTGCTCCTCCCCAAATATCCAAGTAGCTTCCTTGGCCTCTGGGGATCATGTTCTCCTGATTAAAATTATTTCAAGACGAAAGAACAGTTACTCAATTTCTTACCTGAAGTTTGCCAGACTTTGCTCCTCTTGCTTCTCTCTCTGATCCACCAACTGTATTAACTTCCTAGTCTTCTGATATTTCTTATTTCTAGTTCTTGGGTTTTATTCCCAGTTTATAAGCATCTCTTTCCCTTTTGCCACCACCTCCTGACCCCAGCTGACCTCAGCTCCTGGTAGTTGTCAGTGTCATGATGGTATGTGTCCATGGGACCTGGGGCAGAAGACCAGAAACCAGCAAAGACATACTTAGTCTAACGTGAGTCTAACAATAACTGATTTGCCACCAACTACACACAAAATGTCTTTAGACCCATCTCCACATATTCTTTTTATTTCTCTGGTTGCCCAAAACTTCCTAGAGTGGTTGGTTTCAGGTGGTATACGACTGTATTAAAACTCAGTACTTGTTTGGTTGAGCATTTGATGCTTGACAGTCAGCAGTCAAGAAAAGTAGCTCAATGCCCCCCCCCTAGAAAGCAGCTGAAGCCACATTTAGAGAGGTGGCAGCATTAGAAATCCAGCCAGTGACTGACAGTCTGTCCAGACTTGGGATGTGTCTTTAAGGAAAATTTTCTTTTGCTTCAAACTCAAAGTATAGTTGCTTCAGGATAGTGGGAATGGCAGAACTAGAGAGCAGAATGGCAGAATTAGAGACGAAAGTTGCAGGAAATGTTTGCTTTGTCTTCCTACTAGGGAGTAAAGACTGGAGAGAGACTCTTCGTCTCCCACCACCATAGATAATCTCGCACACAAAACTGGATATTGAGGATAGGATTACTTTTCAAGTGCTTAAAAGATGTAAAGCACTGAAAAGCAACTCAAATGCCAGTGTGAAAGGATTCATATTCCCAGATGTAAGAGAATGAACACATAAAGTGCTAGTTGTCACCTAAGGGTGAAATCCATCTGACCTGAAGAAGAAAGAGTAAAGAGCTTTGGTGAGGGAAATTTCTGAAGTTAAACCTTTGCCCTCCAACTTGAAGGGCAGCTGTGTACTGATTTACTGCACGTTCAGAGCACGTGCTTATAGAAAATGCCTTCATGTGACATGGCTATAGGATTCGATAGGAAGCTGTCGATTTTTCTATGCTACCTCATTGTTCTTCAGCTCCTCTCTCTCCAAAGTAGAATTATACAACTTCTGCTACCCCAGGAGACTCTTTGGCTGAAGGATGAATGCGGGTTGTGTTTTAACCTAAATGATCTCATATAATGAACTACTAAAAGCTGGTTTTAATAAAGAAATTAGGGAAAATGAGACTGCTGACAGACAACTTGATGAACATTCTCAAATTCCTTCTACAATATTGATTTGATTCCAGATTCTCATTTACGACATTTTCTTGTTGTATACATAAACTATTTCTGCAACAGTTGAATTTGTCCAGTGAGCCCTGTACAATTCAAATGTAAGTTCCAGTTCTCTGTTTTCTACAAGACCATTGTCTTGGCTAGAAACCACAGTGATGTCAGAGATTTAATCTGTCAAAGCAGGAACAGCACACAAACAAAAAACCTAGAAGAGCTTAGGAGAGACTCTGTTTAGTAATACCACCAAAGGACTCAGCCTTGCAAAGGAAATTGAAGCAGTTAATTATTACCCTCTATTGGCACCAGATTATTAACACTAGGATTATACATCACCTGTAAGTATAAATTTAAAGAACTGGTTAGTCCAAAGGTAGGCATCCTGTCCTGACAGATGGAGATGTTCTTTAAAGAACATGTAAGAAAGGATAAGCAATAAATGTTTTTTGCCTTGGTAGAGAGGTTATTTTCCTTCCAATCTTTGGCAATCAAGATTTTAATCAGTTGCAATGTAAATGGCAAAGGCACCTGAGAGAGTCTTTCTAAGAAGTGTGGATGTTCTAGAGGAGAATGTGGCTATTCTTTCTAGGGAATATTTAATTCTAAATACCGAGATTTGGGGGGAAAATAGAGAAAATAAAAACTGGCTTTAGCTTCCAAGGTATATCTTTTTCTAATTAGCAAAGAGTTTTTCTTAATGTATCTGGTAATGGAACTCTGATTGATAATAAAATTGGAATATATTCCTTTTTTATATTGACAGGAAAAATGAGAAAGGGATTTGTCATAGACCAGTTTGTAGCTAGAACTTGAATACTGGACTTTGTGTGATAGACTTCTTGTAATACACTTCAGTGCTGAAACAGAGTATTATTTTCCAAACATGGTAGTTAGAGATGTATATTAGGGAACATTTCAAATAGGGTAACATAGAGCTGCAACTAAAATTAGCAATGTTCCTACATAATCACATTCAAAGATAATACAGAGATTTGAAGGAAGACACATGGAGAACATTTCATTATTTTATAAGTGTTAATTAACCTTTTACTTGCTTAAAAAACTAAATGAAAAACATTGGCTGAAAATAAAAGATCAAATGAACTACCCCTCCGAGAAAAATTTTTCCTTAAGAGACTTTATTAAGCCTAGAAATAAAAACATTTTTGACAAATTAATGAAAAAAACAGAGAAATACAGACAGTTTCTGAGGCACAGGAGCATGAAGAACTGACATTCTAGAGGACCACAGGACCACTGTGGTATTTATGGTATCAACATTATCTTAATCTGAGAGATTCACCAATATAAAAATTTAATAAAAATTAATATTAGAACTTCTTTTTTTTTTTTTTGGTACTACAAAAATGCTGTTTCTCCCTTCAAGAAGATAATACTTCAGTATCTTAATCAAATGATAGAGGTAATTTAAAAGTATTAAGATTTGGAAACCAAGTACTGAGCCACTCATTAAGTAGACTGATCAATGGAAGATTTTTCAAAAGAAGCTAAGAACCCCCCTTACTGTACAGTCTAAAGTAATTGTGGTACTTAATGTTTCTTATGTATCATCATTGATTAAGTACTTCTGCAGAAACAACAGCCATTTGTTTCATGGATTTTACCACATCCTATAAGCCAGCTTTGCTTTACATAAATCTCCAGGGCTTCCACCAGGAATGAAGCTTGGCCTTGTGTTTTTCACTTTTTCTGTTGGCTGCAGAGCAGAGACAGCAGCCAGTAAACCATGCAGAAGATAGCAGCCAGTAAACCCTTTTGTAAGGCATAAGCTGTGGGCCCAGTCCAACAGTCAGTGCACGTGCAGCACTCCCACAGTTGTTACTAGACACCTGACCTAAGCAAGGAATGGAGGACTGTGTTATTGCACAGTTAAACCTCCCCCACAAATGTAAGAGGAATTTTAGATTTAAGTCATCTTGAAAGAAGAAAACAAAATCAGCCTAAAGAGAATAGAAAAAGAAACAAAGGAACAGTTGCTGGAAAAGGGGAATCCTATGTTCCTAAGACACCAAACAAACTGTTCTATCTACAGAGTATAGCTCAAAGCCATGAAAAGGTACCTTTTTTGAGTGCTGAAAGCAGGAGGTGCATGTCAGTGTGACATTTCACTTGTGTCAATTTGTTAATATAGCTATTGTGCCTCTGGGTTTAAGCTAGATCACTGCCATTGGCCTATGGCATCACATTCCATGGACCACAGGAGAGACATGAGAGGACAGAAATACAAGCAGCAGAATGTTCAATGGATTTTTCATGACCACAGGCTGATGCTAACCAAAGCAACCTGAAGCAAACATCAGGTTCCATTTCAGCAAGGTTGGAGGCAAATGTTTTACCTTGCCCCGAGAGGTGTCTCAGACACACACTTGTAAAATCTCTGTGGCTCCATTTAGGAAAAAAAGCCAAAATAAAGAGGAGATCAGTATAGTGAGCTGATAAAAACAAACCCAAACAAATTGCAGCTTCCCATTTCCCATTTTGAGCCCTCCATTTTTTTCATTGGTATCATACATCAGTTAGATGAAGGTTAGGGGATTATTACTGGAACTCCTGAAAATCTTGTGTTACGCCTCTGAAAATGCCACTCTTTCCAGTACAATGTTATGCTGTGATAGATGGATTCAATAACAGTGGCTAGCAATCCAGAGATGTGAACCACAGGGAGTGGGGTATTTAAGTGTCATCATGACTTGTGAGAGAGTGCTCTGTCCTACATGTCAATACCTGTTTTCAGGAGGAAGGAACTGGCCACCTAGCTAAAAAGGTGCAGCAGCGTGTTTTTTCTGGCCTCCTTGATCTTGGAATTAAGTCAATTTTTCAGTCTCCTTAAGTGCTGGATCCATGGGTGCACAGCTACTCTAGGGTAGCATCAACTTGTGACCACAAATGTCCGCATGTGGGAAGAAGGACAGAAGGGTGGGAAGCAGTTTTCTGCTGCTGGAGAGGGCCAATACACTCTGCAAGATGAATTTGCCTAACGTTCTCCCTAACCATCATTGCTGATGTCTGTCATCCTGGGTCTGACCTCCTACCTGTGCTTTTGGCCGTATTTAGGCTCTTGTCTACTGTGGCTGGAAGGATATATCTGTGTAGTGATCATGCATGCAGGAGAGCCCATGCATGCTCTTCTGTTCTTCTGAATGCCAGTGCAATATACTCAGGGTCTTCTGCTCCAGCCTGAACTGCAAAAGAAGTCAGATCTTCAGGCAGTACCTAAGTGAACCAAAACTATCAACCAGCATTTTTATAGCACTGTGGGACAGACTTGCTTTGTACAGCTGCAGTGGTAAAACAGCAATGAGGCAAGAGAAAAACAAAGGATGTCCAGCTGGCCTTTGTTCTGTGCTCCTGAGTGACTGCAGACACAAATTGAAAGGCTGGTTTAAAGCCATTTGCTCCTAAAAATCAATTTGCTGTTTTAATAAACCAGGATCTATTTACTGAACTCCTATGTACTTTCTGTGCAGGACATGATCAAGAGTCGTGTTTTCATCTATCACCTACATTTTCTTACCAGAGTGGGCATTTTAATTACTAATGTTCATTCACTGTCACCTGCACTGGCTGTTACCACCTCCACAGTGTGCGACCCCAGAGAGCAGAACTAAAACAACATTTATTTTATTTAGAAAGAAGTAGCCACTGAGGCTACTTTAAGGAAAACAGTCTCTGAAGTTGTGAAAGCAAAAGGTCAACATTTAATTTATGGGGGCTTGTGATGTTTGTAGAAACCTGTCTCTGTTCCATGGTCTTTTATATTAGGCCAAATTTGATGCAGCTACATGGACTCTGCAAAAAACACTCCAGTGATTTGTTGTTGTTGAGATGCTGACTATAGAACAGTTCCTTGTGACTTTGACGTGAACAAGCAAGTACTTCAGCTGGCATAGCAAACCTCTGTGTAAGGCTGATCTGCTCTGGACTGTGCTGCAGCATGCTATGGGATGTGTTTACTCTAAAATTGCAGGACCACTGAGAACCAACTCACTGTAATCTAGGACTAATAAGAGTGGTCTTAGAGCCTCATCGAAAAGATACAAAGACATTCCAGGGTTTGCTGATCGATTCCTCCTATTTCAGTGTAGATGCAGACTACCTAAGCTAGAGGATAGCAACCAGCTCTCCTTCCTAAGTGAGTTGTCTATATAGTTGTCTACATCTCTAAATACAGACTGCACATGCTGGGGGCTCTTGCCATGTGAAGCCATAGGAGCATTTAGGATGGCAGCATGTATCTCACGGGCTTACTCTTGTAGGTGCTGGTGAGTGCGTTACAGACACTGAAGCCAGCTCAGGTTGAGCAGCCTGGGCTCAGTGAGTTGTGCTGGACCTGGTAATGCCCAGAGCCACCCAGGTGACTCTGCCTCAGGCTTTCCCTCATGACAGGTTTCAGAAGAACTTATCACCTCAGAGATAGCACTGGACCTGGCTGTCTCCCTGCATTCCCATGGCATTGCATCCTGCATCCTGGCACGTCCAGGAAAAGAGTAAGGATTAGCAGCAACATTTCTCGTATTTTGCAAGGTTTTCTGTTAAAAGTAGCAGCCCAGTCCCTCATCATAGGACATAAATGGCAAGTGGAACTGCAAGTTTCTCAGATGTTTCCCTGATTAACCATTTGGTTTCTGGGTGCTTTCATAACCTGTAACCAAACTTCAGCTTCTCAAATGCCATGGCTCTTCCCTCAGAGCAGTGCCACCTTTATTCATTAGTTGACTCACAAAAGAACGTGTGGCTGTAGCTGGCTGGTTGCTTCTTTCCATTGCCACAGCCTCTTTTCCTGGCAGATATTTTTGCTGCAGAAGTCTGAATTTACCCTGGAAGAAACTGGTAAAAAGCTTGCATGAATTTAAATTTGTATCCCTTGAATTGCAGTGAAACAACCCACAACAAATTGAAAGCACTTTCACATTAGCTGCAGCAGTATCAGCTGCTAGCATTCCAAAGCCTTTCACTTCTGGAGTCAAAGGTGTCTGCTTAAATTGCTAATTAGCTTTCTATTGTTATAATTTTTCTAACTTAAATACTCTGCTTGAAAGCATTTTCATACCTGCTCTAGTTGCCATAGCATCCATCCACAGATCAGCTGCTCTTCTTTAACATCTATAACTATAATTTCTTGAGGAAAAGAAATAGTTTTTTTGACAAAATGTAGAATACAAATTAAGAAGGCACTAATAAAGGCTCAAATAAATTCCTTATCTGGCAGCATACTGAAAATATCTTGATTCTTGGCACAGCAAATATATTGTGGAGTTCACTCTTCATTAAAAAGCACAGGCAACCACAGTACCAGGATGTGGGTAATCTTAAAGACTAATGTGTACATTTATGCAGATACAGTCTTCTGGGAACCAGCTTGTTTTAATCATAAAAGAAGCCTTCAAGTAAATTTAATGAGGAGCTGGTTGAGGAATTTATTCTGAAACTTTAAACTATGTGTAAATTCCCGAGGATCAAATTAAGTTGAAGGTAAATAATGTTCAGAATGGTGTTTCAGTTAAGGCTGCCTAAAAGCTGGAGACATGAAGATCCTGCATAGAGAACATTTATTTTCCAGCTAGAGATTTCCTTAAGCAGCCCAGACAGATGCCATATGTTGATGATAAAACAACATCTTTCACAATGTGACATTTGGAGCCTGCTCAAAAGATCAGTCATTTTTGTCTTTTCTAAGGTTCCTACCTTTAAAATGAATGCCAAACTGTTATGGACTGGGAAAAGAGTAATTTCCAATAGTTATAGGTGTCATCACTGATGAAACATCCATAAGCAGATGTTTTGCTTTACATGCAGGGAAATTCTGGATAAAAGAAACACTGTGACAAGGACAACTGTGTCAAGGGTGCTTTAAAAAACCCTTGCTTTGAGCTCTTCTCTCAGTGAGAGGATGCTTGGACCATGTTTTTCCTACATTTAAAAAGTAGTGCACATAAAGATATTTTGTTTAATGATTTACCTTTTGAATCATATTATTTATTTGAAGTTATGAAGTCTAGTCAGAGGTACAGTAATATACAAACATACACACACACGCACACACACATATGTACATGAACACAATATCCTCTGTTTCTCTTTCTCATTTTCACAGAATAGAAGCATAAAATGGGTTTGATTGGAGGGAACCTCTAAAGATCCAGTCCAACCCCATGCAATGAGCGGGAACATTTCAACTAGATCAGCGGTCTTGAATGTTTTCAGGGATGGGGCATCTACCACTCTCTAGGCAACCTGTGCCAGTGTCTCACCATCCTCGTTGTAAAAATTTTTCCAATATATCTGGTGTGAACCTATCCTCTTTTAGTTTAACAACATTACCCCTTGTCCAATTGCTACAGGCCCTATTAAAAAGTTTTCCCCCATCTTTCTTATAAGCCCCCTTTAAGAATTGAAAGGCCACAATAAAGTCTCCACAGAACCTTCTTTTCTCCAGGCTGAACAAACCCAACTCTCTCAGCCTGTCCTCATTGAAAATTTTTTCTGCATGTGGTTGATCATTCACTGATGGTGTTAGCAATATACACTGTCTGTGCTTCCCAGCTGGACATTGTCATTTAATGCATAATTCTTAAACAAAGAAGTATTTTCTAATAATGTCAGATATGCAGATGAAGCAAAGTAAACATCTAAAGGCTAAGTATGTTGGCATCAGAAGGTGCAGCTTGCTCATATAAGTGCTCACTGGTGTATCTCACAGATCTGCAATTTCATATTAAATTTCTCCAGTATTAATGGGGAATAAATTAGATCTTATTTTACTTAGCAGCATTTTTGGGTGGAAGATCTCAGTGAGACAGAATATGAAGAAACAGATGCATTCAAAAGATACTACTTAGGCATATCCTTAACGTTTTCCTCTAGAGCATACTGAACTGATGCATATATGGTTTGAAAATATGTGGAGCTTGTATGGTCTGTGTCCTGGTCTTGTCTCTTTGTCAGAATTTTTACAGTGTTCAGAAATTTCTCAAGCATATTACAGGATGAAAAAGGGAAGGTGCCTCCAAGCTGCTGAACACGTATCCTCTGTCCTGCATGTGCACTGAACAACTTATACAAGAGGTCCCACAGAACTCAAAAGCAAACCTGCATGGGGAGAAAGCCCTGAATTCAGAGTAGGTGTAATGAGATGCTGGTAGATGGGGAGGGAAGAAATATAAAAGGAGAAAGGGTAGGGTTAAACAAGTGGTCAAGTTGTGGTTCTGCTGCAAATAATATGACTATTTGTTTCCTTTATTTACACCAGAATCTTGCAAACTCTCTCACAGGTAAGCAACTTTATACACGGGAATTCAAAACACAAACTCACTACCAAATGATAAATACAGACATGTCTACAAGATTACAGCCTTACACTGTGAGTGTGCTTGTTTCTTGTTTGTGTGTCGCTTGACATGCTGGTGATTGTTAACAAATATCTATGAAAGAAAAACATGAGGAAAATCACACCATTTGATTTAGGAGGGTGGAATAGTCCAGGAGGCACTGTTCTAATAGGAGGGAGAGCCTTGCAGATATGCACAGCTGAAACAGAAAATGAGGCAGCACTGACTTGAAAAAAGCAGAAAAGTGGGATTCAGAGGGTAACAAATGTTTGAGCTACATAAAAGGTTCTTCTTATGGAAGTTTCTGACAAGGATCTCAGCACTGGAATGAGAACAAGATAAACATGATGGCTCTGAGAACTTGATAGTAAAAAGCTGTCAAAAGGAAGATAATATAAATGCAACAGAAATACTTATGGGACAAAAGGATTTCAAGAATATACAACATTTCCACAAAAGGCAGGCATCCGATAATCAGATCTGGTTATAAAATGCAAAGAAATTACCCTACAGAGAGCTTAGATTTTTTGTGAAAAAATCAAATAATCTGGATTAAAAGGCTTTCATATGAATACTACTGATTTTTCAATGGAAATAATATGTTTTGTTTTGTTTTTTGAAAGAAAAAGGTTACATCTCCAAACATTTTAACTTAGTTGCAATACCACTCTCTTGTAGGAAGAATCAGCCTCAGGGACAGCTGAAACCCATGGGAAGTGCAGGTGATAACTATGTCAGAAAAATCAGATCCTAAAAGGCTGCAGCATGCTACATGACTGCTAGAAGTTTTAATTCACAAAAAGGACTGCAGAACTTGGCATGGTGATGATGAGATTCCTGTTCCTAGTTGTCTTCCTACTGGAAGTATAGGAAAGGCTGAAACCCTTATGATTACCTCACAAGAATAACCTCCCATGCAATGACACCCCTTAACCCACCAGAAGTGCTAGCATAGCAGATGATAACTTTCCCCAGTATTTTTTCCCACTGAATGAGTGATAGTGCCAGCTATGAAAGCCTGACTTGCAGAGTTTGCCTTGCAGTGAGGGTGACTGCCTTTGGGGCAGCTATGATGGTGCTGTCTCCAGCTACCTGTACCACCTCTCTCCATGGATGAATCCCCAGATCATGCAATAGACGCTGGATTGCTACCACTGCCACCCTGAGACATCAAATAAAATAAAAAATTGTATGTCAGTTTATATTAACACATCATATTGTAAGCAACTGAAGTTCATCTTTTGCTTCACCGAAAGCTGATCTTTTTTTGCATTAGAGATGAGAGTCCCTAAGAGATGGTATGGTAGGAGAGCTCATCCACCAGGTAGGAGCATCTCTAGGCAGAGTGCCCCCATTCAGCAATCTGCACTCATATTCTCAATTCTCATTGGACATAGCTTTTAAATCTCACAGGGTCTCTTTCCATGATCAGTTCTCTTTCATGAGGTATTATAAGAATTAGCTATTTAATAGAAGTGCAATGTTCAGAAAGTGTTATTATTTCAGCCTTTATGGTAATTTGTCTATACTAGAATTGTATTTGTGACAGTGGTTTTGTGGCATGGAATCCTGTTTACTACAAGTTGAATTGGGGCCAAGAGAAACAGCGAATACTTGAGCAAAAATACACTTGGAGAAACTCTCACTTTTTGTAACAAAGCATTAGAATAATGATAATTTTTATTTTTGGTTGTAGGTCTTCCTAAAAGAACTTCTTTGCTTGTGCTTCCTGGCAGGCAGAAGTCCCTATCCCCACACCACCATTAGCCATGCTTGGAGCGTAAGGAGGAGCTGCAGTCCTTCTGTGAGGTCCTTAGAACCAGACTATTCTCTCCTCCTTTTCCACAGCCTAGGAGAAATCCCTAACAGCCCAACACAGGACTGTCACTGAGGGCCTTCCAGACCCACAGGCTCTGAAGATCAGACTGGTTTGTGGACTGCATCCTGGGCATGGTGGTAGAATCCCTCCAGGGACCCACATCTTGAGGGTGACTTTCCTCTGTGTATAGGAAGCCTCCACAAAGCCCTACACTGCCTACAGGGAGGTCTTCTTAATGTTCAGATCTTTGCATAATAAATAACTACTGAATGTGAATCAAGGCAATTAACACTATAGCTACAGTGGAGGGAACTTTCTAATGTTGACTTAAGCTATATTGGAGGCGGAGTGAATATTCTGCAGTAACCCTACAAGCTAGGAGATAGAAACCAATTGACTCACAGCATTTTCTTAGCGTTCTGATTCCTTTTAAATGAGCTCCATTAACACTGAAACACAGAGATCAGTTAATTGTGGTTGTCGAGACACTGCAAATGATCCTTCCTATGGTTGTTTTAATTAAAACACCTGCTTTTTAGTTTATCATGTCAATATTGCACCTGTTTATTCTGTGCAGATACAAAGTAATGGTTATGAAAGAAAACTTTTTCTTTCTTTGAGTCATTCCAAGTCAGCAAAATTAAATTACAAACTCTTATCTGGACTTTCTGAGTTTGCGTATCTGTTCATTTGCGTGTGCGTGCCTAGAATATTCAAATTTTATTGTAAGATGTGTCTCTTTGCATGTCTAAGAAAAGATTTCCTACTGCTAAGCAGTTCTTTGATAGTTTCAGATTCTATCAAATCTATCTCTGATTTTAAAAGCAAACAAATGGAAGGGAGTTTTCTCTTCTTTCAATTCAAACCTTTCAAACATCAGCTTTACTATTTGGTCTATAATAACACTGTTCTACTACATAACTTAATATTTACTTGCCCTCTAGGCAGAATTTCTTTCACAGCATGCTTTGGATTATGTTTCTATGATGTAAAGAAATTATTTTTCTTGGCTGAGCACTAGTTTCTTTAATTTTTCTCAATATTGCTTTCCAGAAGCACCTCTAAGGGACTTCTCGTGACTGCCTTGCAAGCTCTGCAATAAATGACACAAGAGGGATTTCCAATTTTGTTGGTTGGGGGTAACTTTCAGGTTTTGTACTAGTCTGCAATTAGAGATACCCTTGAGTCACAGAGTATCCCTTGGCATCTCTGCCTTGTATAACAATCACTGGTTTCTGCCTTCCCACATCTTGACACTTGGCAGTGCAGTCTGGCCAAAAGCACTCTAGTCCCACGTCCATCCTCAGAATTTCTCTGGATATGGGCTAGTAAGGTTGTGCATCCATTCTTCTTTGGTCCCTTGCCTCTGGGGCGACACATTTCTTTCGTTCGTCTGGGTTTGAGCACTAGACAAGCTCAATAGTACAGCAAAGATGAGATGTGTTAGCTAGATCTAAGATCAGACTTTAGATTTGAAACAAAGTCACAGATGCAGAATATAACATCATTAAATGATACTGAATAGTCTTTTCTCATCATCTCTTACCTAGGATACTAAGATCTTGGCCTACTGTCACATGTAGGTAGGCCTTCAGTGTTCAGAGCAACATCTGCATAACGCTAGGGTTACCCTTGATTTGAAATGTAAACCTTGCCTGGTATCCATCCACCTGGATGAAACCATGCCTTCCTAGGAAGCCCTGTCATCTTCTGAATCTGTTTTCTTTGCTGTCCTTATTCTTGATATTTTAGGAGTAAGGTTTTGGGATTCAGGTATAACTGTTCCTAATGATTTCATGCAGAGACACTGTGGGAACTTATTGAACTCCTTTTGTCTTGCTTATCCTGGTGGTAGGTGAATTTTTTTGAGATTGTTGGCTCCTCCTGAAGGCAGGAGTACTTTGCAGTACTACTGTCTGGAAGATCACAACCCTTTGGCAGTAATACACTCACATCGAATATATAAATAATTGATTCTAAACACATTCTACAAAACCTCTGGCATGTTACAAGTCTAGACTGCATTCAAGGAAATTAATGTAGGCATCAAAGTTGGGAAGTAGTTGGTTTTTTGTATATATCTGTGAGCGCAAGTCTCTGTATACATTTTTTAGTGAGTTTCTGGGACTTGAGTTTCCTTAACTTTAGCTAGGGAGATTTTTTAGCAATAAATACTTTATTGTCACCTCCACATTGACCACATGAGATAACAATGAGTCAGAAATGCTTACTTGAAGTGTGTACTGTGTATCAGTTGCTAACAGAGAGTGGACTGATACTTAAATCAGACTGTGAGTACACCAGGCTTGGGTGCAGAACCAATAGACTACAGATTTTTAACAAGTCATGAGAGCATGGTTTTATTTTCCTGGGTTTGGTTGCACATCCTTACTCTTTGACTTGCAGTGCGAATTGCAGTTCTCTGAAACAGATGTCACAGCTGCTTATCCCAGTGAGAAATGAATAAAAAGTGAAGGTCCCAAATAGCTACAACTCCAATAGCCTTGACAGACTAGCTTGAATATCTGAGAAAAACCTCAGCCAGAACTATCTACTAGATCTTATTCAGAAAAGAAAGGAAGTGTGAGTGTACTTAGATACTCATGAAAATCTGGACATGTAATTGCTATAACCTTGACTGTAAAGATGCAACCTATCAGTGAGAGGGGATCATTTTACCTCTACAAAAGTGTAACTCACCATCCCACAAATATTGCAAATACCTCTCTTTCCACCTATCATTTTTGGACACTTCTTAGATTTTTTTGTAAACTTATTTTGTTGCACTGTTCTGAACCAATTTGAATAGTTTGCTATGCTCACAGTTGTTACATTCGGACTCTGTCAAGCTCATTCAAGTTTGTTTCTATAGCAGAGACTAGAAGTCAAGATGAGCTTTTCTACAGTCCTAGAGGGAAAAAGAATCAACTAATTTCAGCAGTGTAATATTCTACTTTTGGTCTGATAGCTTTTCTACTATGTCTTTAACAACTTAAAATGATGCTTCAATTTCAGGCTTTACGGACTATGGTTTAAAAACACTGTCCTTGAGGTCAGCTTCTGGTAAATGTGTCTTTTCACACTTTATTGTGTATTAGCTGCTCACTGTGTAACAGTATCAGTTTTGGAAATGAATGTCTCCACCTGTCTCTTGGGAGAAGAGATTTTAACATTGGAAGAACCTCTTGAGAAGTACTTGTTTCTTTAATACATAGAGACTTTTCTGGTCTACTTGCTTATTTTCCTTTCTTTTTCCTTCAAGTAGTGTTGATGAAGACAGTCTTGGTGGAAAAGAATGTGTCCCCTGTTCTACTCAATTTCCTTCTATGTCCTCAAAACTTTAACATTTTGTTCCCAATTGAACCGGATTTGATACAAACAGTTTTGACAAAGGAAGGTGGCTTTGGTTTGTATGTTCAAATAGTCAAGTGAAAGAAGACAAACAGTGATTTTCAAAGCCACTTCTTTCTTACCATAAAATAGTACATTGACTCAGAAGGGATCTTTAAAGGTCATCTAGTAATGCAATAAGCAAGAACATCTTCAACTAGATTGGGTTGCTCAGAGCTCCGTTCAATCTGACCTTGAATGTTTCCGGGGACGGGGCATCCACAACCTCTCCAGGCAACTCGTGCCAGTATATAACCACCCTCATTGTAAAAAAATTCTTCCTTTTTTCTAATCTGAATCTACTCTCTTATAGTTTGAAACCATTACCCCTTGTTCTATTGCTACAGGCTCTATTAAAAAGTCTGTCCTTATCTTTCCAATAAGCCCCCTTTAAGTATTGAAAGGCAGAAATAAGGTCTCCCTGGAGCCTTCTTTTCTCTGGGCTGAACAACCCCATCTCTCTAAGCCTTTACATACAGGAGAAGTGTTTCATCCCTTTGATAATTTTTGTGGCCCTCCTCTGGACTCACTCCAATGGTCAGTGTCCTTCCTGTGGTGGGGTCTCCTGGGCTGGACACAGTACTCCAGGTGGGGATCTTACCAGAATGGAGTGGAGGGAGGGGAAATCACTTCCCCCACCCTGCTGGTAACTGTTCTACTGGCGCAGTCCAGGAATACAGTTGGCTTTCTGTACTGTGAGCTCATACAGCCTGATATTCCTTGCATATTTTTCTGCAACAGTTACATTTTTTTTCACTGAAACCCACCAGTCCTTCTATCTACTTTGTGGTCATTTGCTTAAATGGAAAGGTCATGGAATGGGTAATTTGCTAAAACACGGAAGAGGAAGGGACTAATAAATGGCCATCTCTTGTGACAGAGGGATATCATCAGTGGAGAGATCTGTACTGGAATCTGTGCGGTACAACTTGTTCACACATGATTTGGAAAAAGACATCAACAGTAAAGTGACAAAGGTTGCTGATGATGCAGTTATTCAAAATATTAAAGATGAGGACAGCCTGGTGAGCTGCAGAGAGAGTACAAGCCAAGGGAGGCAGGCAATAAAAGGACAGATGAAACTCAGCATGCATACATGTAATGTGATTTGCTTGGTGAAGAAAGCAATTCTAGCTTTATGAAAGAACTCTAGGTTAACCATTGCTTTGAGGAGAAACTAGATTTTGGTGTTGTGACTGACAATTCCAGGTAAACATCTGCTCAGTGCTTTCTAGTAGTTAAGAAAACTCAAATCAAACATGCATGTCAAAAGAAAGGACTTACGAGAACTGGCATAAAAACAACAGCTGAGTGTTGAAACTTCAATATGAAGAAATTACAACTTTCAGGGAAAATATGTTTAAGGTTTATCAAATCACCACAAGGAAAAGATTTTAACCGTTCACAGTCTCTTTACATGATAGAAATAGGGCTCAAAAATGCAGCTTATGGGAGCCAGGTTCAGAGCAAGCAAGAGGACCTGACTGTTCACACATAAACTACATGCATATCTGTGGAACTCCTTGCTAGGGATGTTGGGGATACAAGAAGTCTGCATATGTGCAAGGGAAGATTTGAAAATTATTTGAAAGATAGAGAGACCAGCTGTGTGTATCTAAATATTGAAATAAAAACAAGTTAGGAAGATCCACGGAGCTGAAAAATTGTTGTCAATGAGGAGAGTATTAGTGGAAATGTGTCATAAATGTTTATTCTGCTCTTACTCTTACCAAAGCATTTGCTTATGAACTGTATTTCTGCTGGTCTTTCCTTTTAGAGATAAACATTGCAATGTCACTAACAAAATATAAGATGGTCTTCATAAGGGAGAGGTTAGAGAAAAAGAGAGCAGGGAGACCACCAAATTATTCTTAGAATAAATAATGATTGTAAAAGAAGAAAGGAGCAGAGAGTCTAACGGTCAAAAACATAGAAGCTGAGACAGCAAGCAGAGTACTCTGAACAATGCCAGCCATTCCCAGAAGGTGCCCAAGAAGCTCTGACTAGTGATGCAGCAGTATGAGGGCCTACTTCCAACTAATTCATCAGGATCTCCCATGAACCCTCTGAGAAAGAGGAATACGGCCAGGGCCAGCCAAAGAGAGAACAATAGAGACAATGCCACACAATATGGTCTTGGTGGGATGGATGAATAAAAATGTGAGAGAAAAACTGTACTCAGAACTAAGTACAGTTAGTCCTGAAAAATCAGGAGCTGTAGTTTGATACACAATACATCCCAGCTTAACCATTTCTCTCCTGCTATAGAATCAGTCAGATCAAGAACATACCTTTCTCTACCCCTCCATAGAAGACTTTCCAAGTTAGGTGACCTGGAGCCATAGATCAGAGAACAGGATGGCTCATTAGGTTTCTTTGTCATCTTTTGGTGTCAAGTGCCAAATGTGGGGAGTATCTGTAAAGCCAGTACCAGACTCTTTGCAGGGTGTGTTAGATCACTGGATTTTCAACCTTAATTTTTTCCCAGTGAAAGCAATGTGGGAGTGGAAGGAAGCAAACTTTCCAGTACTTCCCTTTCTCCCAGGACAAATTGTTTGCAGCCACAGTGTTTTCAGTTCAGGTATAAGATAATAAGATAATTTGTCCTCTTACATCATCCTAAGGAAAGAATTGAGCTACAGTCATTGTACTTGTATCAAGAAGGAGTGATCACTGTTACATGAGTTATTGGAGTTTTTAATCCAACTATTCATGTCTGAGGTTTCCTTTGTTAACATTTTTCTGCTACATATAGTCAGGTAACATGTGGTGTGAAACTGTGAAACAATCAGCACAAATTCCCTCTGTTGATTGATTCATAAAATGACAATCTAGATAGTTACATATATTTTATTCATTGTCACTTAATTAAGTACTCTGAAATCCATGTTGAGAGAAAAGATTCAAAACTGTTTTACATCGTGTATATTCTGCTAAGAATATTGCCCAGTGATACTGCTGGCTTCCACATGCTCCACTCTGGCTTTCTCAGTTAACTCTAATGTCAGTGCTCTTTGACTTTTCCTCTTATCTCTATTATACATGAAATGCCATCCATTACAGTCACAGGGTGATAGAATGGTTTCAGTGAGAAGGAACCTTTATAGATCATCTAGTTTCAACCCCTCTGCCATGGGCACGGATACCTTTCACTAGACCAGGTTGCTTAAAGCCCCATCCAACCTGGCCTTGAACACTTCTCTGGGCAACATGTCCCAGTGACCCACCACGTCAATTGTTAAGACTTGCTTCCTTGTGTCTAATCTAAATCTACCCTCTTTCAGTTTAAAACCATTTCTCCTCTAACATCAGAGATGTTACCAGATATTTCCATTAAAAATTCCAGGATTTTTGAAATAAAACAAGAACATAACATATTACACTTAAACACACAGACAATAGTTGTGTAATTACTCTCACCCATCACAATAATAAAAATAATCCACTTTAGCATACATAATTAATTCATAACATAATAGCCATTTAATTTCTGTAGTACACTACTGAATGAATTGGTGTAGCACTGAGCTTATATCATTGCATCATTTACAGTAGATATTCTGTATAAAGACTGAAAATATTCCCTGGGAAGAACAGTAATTTGAGTGATCAATGAGTGTGAGCAGCTCTAACGCACATTTCTTCTTTCATTCTGGCTGCAGGCAAGCTCCTTAAAGACCCAGGTTTATCTATATGAATTGTCAAGTTCCAACCAAACTTCATACTAACAATTTCCATCTTCTCCCATAAGTCTGTAAAACACTGCTGTTCATAAATGTCAGTTGGAAACACCTTACGTGAGATCTTAATTCACCAAGCTGTAGCATCACTGTTCAGAATATGAGAAGATGCCAGCCTTTGGGGCCACAGCACAGCTGTAACAAGAAATCTCCTCATGACATTTTACCACTGAAAATGCAAGAAAATTTCATGCCCGAAAGACATAATCCCTCTTTAATCAATTTGCCAAATGTCTCCCAGAGACTTTTCAATAACCATTTAATTTGTATATCAATATGAGTGACAGTAGGCACTGGGAACAAAAAAAGTTAATGCAATCTCAAGCCCCTGAATGTTGTTATAATGATAGTAGTTCCCAATATAAATTATAAACATGAATAAACTGGGACATCACTGTCTCTGACATAACCTCAGGTACTCACTACTGGCTGGTTGCTGTTCTGCTGCACATTTGACCCCCTTGAGCTGATGCAGGGGGAGGAGAGGATGCCTGGCACCATCTACCCCAGCAATAAGGTCACCAGACTCTGAGGGCAAAGGAAAAGCTGTCAGCTATTAACAGTGCAGAGAACATTAACAGGACAGACACGTAATCGAGTGTGCCCACTTCTATACAAAAAGGGAGAACTCAGTATCTCTAGCTGCCCTAGCAACTGCGTTCATTAAACTATTATTTTCCTCATTTTAAGGATAAAAGCCAAGAACTCCCATTGATTTCAATGGCAACTAAGTAACTTGGTGCTGTTGGAAGTCTTTAGATGCTAGAAAAGCTTTAAGTGTCTGCCTTTAAAGCTCAGATCTTTTAGTGTAATTAATCATCAAGTTCTTGGATGATAAATGCATTTTAAAATATGTTCCTTAAAAACTTGTTTGTAGAAAGTCTGGGGAAGAGGAGAGATGAGACCTATGGGTTGCAATATCTCTAGGAGGCTTTTCCATCCAAAGCTGCTCCACATGTTTTGCTGCAGTGTCTGGCAGCTTGCAGTGTTTGCTAATGATCAGACTAGTCATCACTGGTTATGAGCAATCCTCTCCCCATGCTTCTGTAAATAAATATTTCCCACAGGATACTTTTTGACTATACAGTCTTGATCTTCTACTTCCCCTATTTTTATTTTTTTCTCTCCTTTTCCCATTGTCCTGTGAATGCCCTGAAGCTCTTTCTACTGTGCTCCCATTGAACCATGGCAAAGATTTACCCCAGGATTCCCACTCCAGGCCCTTTTCTTGTACAGCAATCACTAAGAGAACAGCAAAGCCACTTGTGCTCCCAAGAGGCCGCATTGCAAAGTCTGTAGTGTGCACTCTGACCGGCTTTCCTGACAGGACGGACACAGATCAGACACAGAGCAGCCACAAGCTTTTCCTCTACAAGGTAATCCACTGTTAGTCACACAACAATGGACTCAGCACCAAGAATGAGATGAAGGCGTTGTTACAGGAAGAATGTGCATTATCCCATAAGTCTTCATACAACAGCAATAAGCCGCCAAATATTCACAGTTGATATAACATCAGGCTTGGGTCCCTATGAGCTTTTCAGTGAGGTAATGGGATTTTATTCTTTGCTTGGTGTTAAAGAGAAAAACAGAAACAGTCATGAAGAGCTCTTGTGTTCAGGGCGTATTTTAACATCTGCATCACTGTCATACTTGCATTGTCTTAAAAGTGATGATTTTGTTATCCTGTGACCACTTTACATCAGACACTTTGGCCTAAATCATAGAATCATAGTCATAGAATCATAGAATCATAGAATCAGCTGGGTTGAAGGGACCTCTGAGAACATCAAGTCCAACCTTTGATCCACTACCGCTGCGGTTGCTAGACCATGGCGCTAAGTGCCACATCCAGTCTCATCTTAAAAACCTCCAGGGACAGAGAATCCACCACTTCCCTGGGCAGCCCATTCCAATGTCTGATTACCCTCTCTGTAAAGAAATTCTTTCTAATATTGTCACAGCCTCATGAGAGTGGAATGTTTGCTAAAGAGGATGAGTTATGAGATAGACCAAACTCCTCTCTCTCAGCAATTGTAAATTCAAAATTAAGGGGCTTTAATCGAGAAAGTGTGGAAAAAACCAGAAGAAACAACAACCCCTTATTAAAAGATATATGTATGTTGGCAAAAAGCAGTAACAGAACACAAAAAAACCCTAGGCAGTAGTCCTAGGAAAACAAAAAATCTGAAGGCATACTTCTCTGTCCTTTAGCGCAGTCCTGATCGTTGCCTGCAGGGGGTGCTGTTGGGCTCTGACAGTCACCATGCAGGGAGAGGGGTCCGGAGGGAGCGGTCCCGGATCGCAGGAGAAGCCGAGAAGGAAATGGGGGCCCCTTCCCTCAGTGGAAGGAAAAAAGGAAGGGAAACAGTCCACTCCCATGGGACTCACTGCTGTCTCAGGTGACGGCGTCTCAAAAACTCCCCCCTTCTCTCCCACGGGCACACAAACTCTCCGATGAAACACAGCAGATCCGGGGAGCGGGATAGCCAGGCAAGTCAGAGCCAGCAGTCCAAGCTGACCAGGATGAGAAGCCAAGAAACCCCCCAGTCCCTCTCCCCAAAATGCCTGCACGCAGCCCCCCGATTCGCTCTGAGAAGCCAACACCGCCGTCTAACTCTCTCCTCCCCGAGCCGGGCCAGCCACACCCAGCCTCTCTGAATGGCCCATTAGCGAGGAATGCAGTCTGCCCAGCCACTTCTTTTGTAAGGCTAATCGATTCCCTTCTCCCTTCCCTATTCAACTCCCGTTTCTCTTACAGGGAAAGCAGGGAAAGAGAAAATTCCTTTCTCAGATTTACAACCTATAAGAAATATCTAACCTAAACCTCCCCTGGCACAGTTTAAGACCATGCCCTCTTGTATTGCTGATAGCTGCCTGGGAAGAGACCAACCCCCACCTGGCTACAACCTCCTTTCAGGTAGTTGGAGAGAGTGATGAGGTCTCCCCTGAGCCTCCTCTTCTCCAGGCTGAACAACCCCAACTCCCTCAGCCTCTCCTCATAGGACTTGTGCTCCAGTCCCTTCACCAGCCTCGTTACTCTCCTCTGGACCTACTCCAGCACCTCAATATCCTTCCTGAACTGAGGGACCCAGAACTGGACTTAGTACTCCAGGTGTGGCCTCACCAGCGCTGAGTACAGGGGAAGAATCACTTCCTTGGACCTGTTGGCCACACTGTTCCTGATCCAGACCAGAATGCCATTGGCCTTCTTGGCCACCTGGGCACACTGCTGGCTCATGTTCAGCTTCCTGTCAATCCAAACTCCCAGGTCCCTCTCTGCCTGGCTGCTCTCCAGCCACTCTCTCCCCAGCCTGTAGGGCTGCATGGGGTTGTTGTGGCCAAAGTGGAGGACCCGGCACTTGGCCTTGTTGAACCTCATCCCGTTGGAATCAGCCCAACTCTCCAACCTATCCAGGTCCCTCTGCAGAGCCCTCCTACCTTCCAGCTGATAGAGACTCCCCCCACCTTAGTGTTATCTGCAAATTTGCTGATAGTGGACTCAATCCCCTCATCTAAATCATTGATAAAGATATTAAACAGAACTGGGCCCAACACTGATCCCTGGGGGACACCACTAGTGACCGGCTGCCAACTGGATGCAGCCCCGTTCACCACCAGTCTCTGGGCCTGGTCCTCCAGCCAGTTCCTAACCCAGCACAGGTTGCCCCTGCCCAAGCCATGGGCTGCCAGCTTTCCCAGGAGTATGCTGTGGGAGACAGTGTCTTTGCTGAAGTCCAGGTAGACGACATGCACAGCCTTCTCCTTGTCCACCAGGTGGGTCACCTGATCATAAAAGGAGATCAGGTTGGTCAGACAGGACCTGCCCCTCCTAAACCCATGTTGGCTGGGTCTGATCTCTTGTCCATACTGTAGGTGCTGTGTGATTGCACTGAGGATGATGTGTTCCACCTTGCCAGGCACTGAGGTCAGGCTGACGGGCCTGTTGTTTCCCGGTTCCTCCTTCCAGCTCTTTTTGTGGATTGACATGTCATTTGCCAACTTCCAATCATCTGGGACCTCCCCAGTGAGCCATAGAGTAAAGTCATAGAGTAAGGACTGAAAATTGGGTTCCTGAACTCTGTTTCTGCCTATGCCAGCTGTAGCTCTCGACCAATTTAAAGACTTAGCGTGTATCAAGTATTTTGGGATTTGGAGCTGGAAAATGAGTAGATTGAGTAAAAATAGGTCAATAAATAAATAGAAAAGGAAACACTGTGGAATGAAGAATATGCTCAAGACTTTATTTCAAGGTGAATGAGGGAGTTGGTGGTTGAACAGAAGGGCATGAGCTAGAGGGAGCCATGGGACAAAGTGAGCCTGAAGCTCAGAGCAAACAGGCAAACCGAACACTCTTTGCAAGATTTTGGGATCACAGACTAGGTTAATAGCATAAGTCCCCTGTTCAGTCATTCCTAGGAAGGCATCTTCTGAAGTTACAACTCTCATATGATACTAGAAGAATTTTCTTTCATAAGATGTATAAATCTACCTTATAGCAAGGGCAGAAAATGAAGGTTTGCACTTGAAATGATGAATTCAAGAGATGGAAATAATGACTTCCTTCCTTTGCGTTTCTAGTTCAAGGCAGTCAGAGCAGCCTAATTTTAAAACACTTGAAGGTTTTGGATTTCTTAATGTGAACAAAGAAATAAAAAATACCCTTTTAGATGGAATGAAGTATTTCATTCACTATGAATGAGAATACTTTCTTTAAAAGCTGTATGTTGTAAGCAAAAAAAATTTCCAAATAAGCAGCTGAAATAACTATCCTACTAGGACTTTTTCCATTCTTGGCCTTCCCATGCACTGAAAAATTTGACAAAACCTAATGCATCCGCAAAGCATTTGAACATTACAAGCACCTCTTGTTTTTCTGTAGAGAAATGTGGGCAAAGCTTCATCTAGCTTTAGTACTGAGAAGACTAGCCAGCAGTGTGCCCAGGTGGCCAAGAGGGCCAATGGTGTCCTGGCCTGTATCAGGAATAGTGTGGCCACCAGGATTAGGCCAGTTATCATCCCCCTGTACTCAGCAGTGGTGAGGTTGCACTTCAAATCCTGTGTCCAGTTCTGGGCTGATCACTGCAAGAAAGATATTGAGGTGCTGGAGTGGGTCCAGGGAAGGGCAATGGAGCTGGTGAAAGGGGTGGAGCACAAGTCCTCTGGTGGGGTTGTTTAGCTGGGGGAAAAGGAGGCTCAGGGGATCTCTGCAACTCCCTGAAAGAGGTTGTAACCGGGTGGAGGTTGGTGTCTTCTCCTAGGCAATGAGTGACAAGACAAGAGGAAATGGCCTCAAGCTGTGCTGGGTGGTTCAGATTGGACATCAAGAAGAACTTCAGTGAAAGGGTGGTTAAGCATTAGAACAGGGTGCCCAGAGAGATGATGGAGTCACCATTCCCAGAAATGTTCAAGAAATGACTGGATGTGCCACTTAGTGCCATGGTTCCATTGACATGGTGGTGTTAGGTCAAAGGTTGGACTCAATGATCTTGGAGGTCTTTTCTAAACTTGATGATCCTATGATTCTATAAGACCAAACTAATCTACAGATTTGTAGCATGGTGGCACTTAACAGAAACATTAATCTTTTCTTTCGGGTCTTATCCTTTTGTTACCTAAACAGAAAAGTCCTCACTCCTGTTATCATCTCTGTGACTGATAACATGTCAGAGAGAAAATGTGACCTCTGCAATGTGTTCCTCTTGAATAGGGACGAGAAAATCTCATGTAATATTAGTGTCTGGAAAATGAGACCAGATGATTCAGCTACTAGAGAAACTGCTTTAGAACAGCATGAATTTTATGTGCCTTTCAAGTCAATCTTCTTTTGCTGTACCATTGTCAATCAGTCAGATCATTCTCATACTTCATTATGTTTCCATGGTGATCTTTTCTTTCAAGGTTAAAAATAATCCTGTTCTGATGTTGAAACTTGTAGAGAAAAAGACCTTATATAATTGCCTACCTGCAGTTATGTGCCTTCTATGTGTGGAGGTAAGTACCCTAAAAGGATATCCATTCACATCTGTTCTGGGTTTTGTAGTTGCGATTGTACAGTAGCAAGTGGACTAAGCTGCTTTCCTCAGTTATTGCCAGTAATTCATGTCAATGTGCATCAGTGAGTTTTTAAACTGTACTACAATTTGCTACACTTCCAAAATTATCCTGATAAACAATCCCAAAGCAACATGCTAACAACTTATATGTATATACTCAATAGCAATTTCTATGCTTAATATTTTCTTGCTTTTACTGTTACAGCTGTTCAGAGAAAAAGAGAGATATTAGCGGATGGATTGACTTCATTGATGCAGGATGATATCTGTGACAATTAGGTGTTTACCTGGGCAAGCACCTAAAGGAACAATGTGTTTCATACTGATGACTTTTTGGGAAATCAAGACAATGAGCATGACAAGTCTGTAAAAATGCTCACTGATCCACATGCTATGGCTTTTTTCTTAACTTGTTAATGCAGACTCTAGGTCCAAGGTGCACAGCTGCCACAACAGAGGCTTATAATCATGCCTATTTATCAAGTGCCATACCATGAGAAGTTTTAGAAATCTGTAGTTTAACTTTTGTTAAGATTCTAAAGCCTCTTTCTTGAAAAGAAAATAATTTTTCTCATTACACCTCCTGGAGTTTCATACTAGGTGTCCAAAAATGAGGATCATGCAGTCTATAAGCCCGTATGTAGAATGCTACACCAGGGGCAAGTGCAGAAGCCAGTTCTTCAAGGCAGCATTCAGCTTTATGCACCCTACAGCAATCACTTCTGCTGGAGCTCACCTGAGCCATTCACCACCTGGTGCTTTCTGTGGAGTGAGGATCCTACAGATAAGAGCCTGTTTTTCCACACAGCCCTGATCAGCCCACTGTACTCTATCCTCTTTCTGAACTAAATCATGCAAAAATTGCATTAGGAAGAAAGAGCAATCTTCCATTTGCTACTGTTTCCTTTATTTGCTTTTAATTCACCTCCCATTCTTCCCTCTGGGAAGCTGGTCCGAACGGCAACCTGTCCTCTTTGATACTACCTTGATTACCTCTGAGGTCTGAGGACGTAGGAGAGAGTCCCCTTGATCTGGGTCACCCCTCAATACAGCTGACAAATAGCGTGGTGAATACAGCTGTCAAAATTTAGCATCACTACCATAGCCATGCTAATGGGCTTCATTACAAAAGTTTGTAATTTGGCTTTATTTAGCCATTTTTTCTCTTTAGAACAGTAAATTAGTATCTTAGAAGTAGGGCTGCTATCAGTAAGCCTCAAATACCTGTGCTAGAGTGGAACTTTACACCAAGCTGACTGATGACTTTTTTATTTATTTATTTTTTACTAGGGAAGAAAATAGGAAAAATATAATTCAAAAAGGCAGCCTGGATGGGTTAAATTTGTTCATAATACAGCAACTAAAGTCAGGATCTTAAAACAGGATTCATCAAATGAGCTGAATTACATACAGCACTTTCAACTTTTCCTGACATGAAGTAGCATGCCTGACTAAGAATGAAAGGATACAGGTCTTTGGAAGTTAGTGGGGCTATTCTTGGTCCCATCTTACTCAGAGGGAAAAGAAAATGCTCTTTTTCAAGCTGTAGCAGGATTAGGTCCTAATCTGGTGCCTATGCTTAATTTTCTGGATTCATAGAAAAAAAGCACAACAACCATTCACTTATCCAGAATAATGTGTGGCAGGCTCTGACATTTACTTGTAAAGGATTAAAAGTAGTTCTGAAAGCCCAACAGTAATTCTAATAATTCACATTAAAAATTGAAGTAAAGGCTTTTAATTTTTTTCAACACTCAAACTCACAGTAAAAATTGTAGCATTACTGTCAGAAAAATGAGGCAAGGTTGCATTTTCCTGAAAGGTAGCAGAAGACTCTTTAAGAGAATCCATGTGCCTATTGTTGTGTTACTCCTTTCTGATCTGAGACAGTAGTTCTGTGCTCACAGAATTTGCAGGCAAGAAGACATCTTATTAGATCTGTTTGACAGAGATTCACACACAAAAATGTCTGTAGAAGAAAGAGTTCAGCTGCTGTACAAACTAGCCAATATGTTGATAGCACTTGTCTCTTCAGGCTGACACCAGCTAATGGCATTTTATTTTCAAGTGATTTCATTACAGTGAAAGACCAACACTTTCTTCTGATGGCATACAAGTGAAAGAAACAGGGCAAAATGACTCTAAACAAAAAGAATGAAATGAGAAGCCTCAGCTGAACAAAAAAAAAGGTCAGAAGCACAGCACGTAAACTCCTATCCACCCTTTACACCTTCAGAGGGAAGAGCGATGCTGCAGTGGTTGAGCTTCCTGTCTGTTTGCTCTGAGTCAAGGTCTACTTTGTTCCAGGCTGGGAAAACATACAGTAAGTGCAAGCCACGAAGAATTTACAACCTGAAAGGGCAAGGCAAACAGAGAGAATGAACAGGGTTGTGATCGCCAGTCCCTGAAGGTGCAACACTGTAACCTCGTCTGTTGTGTAACCAAGAGACTGCTGGGTCCTGCCATGGCCCTGATCAGGAGTGGGATCTGAATTGACACCGAGCAGATCACCTCACAGCAACACAGACTTGACAGGCTGTATAGTGCTGTTGGTGTAAAGCAGGACATTAAGGTCTTCTTTTCTGTACAGTGAGAAAAGGATTTATAGGCAAAAGTGAATTTCAGTAGTAGGTGGAGGTACTCGCCTTCATTCTCTCCTTTCAAAAGAATGAAGAAAGGTATATTAATAACTCCACAAAATAATTTTGTCTAGCTTTTCACTTCTCAGCTTCCCAGATGACTATCCCAGCAGAGCTCTTTGAAGGGCTCTTTAGTTTTCTGAGACTGGCTTCACAGATGCTTCTCCTTTTTACTTCTTGCGCCCTTCAGCCTTGGTGCAATAATACATCTTTATTGAAAGTCAGTTTTAACATTCTCATTCCTCATTCTTCTCTAGTATCCAAAAGGTGAATGCATCCAAAACGAATTGAAATTTCTTTCCCAGTTGGATCTTACAACAGTAATAAATGAGTTGCCATCTGCATTTCTAATTAAAAATCCAATTGGTGTAATGTAATGAGGTTTCTAGATGCAATTAGCATCTGCTGGGGGTCTCTTTATAGAACCAGCACTGCAATTATGAGGCAAATAGATTTTATCGTATGCAATGAAGGGCTTTTTCAAATTTTCTGTCCGTAGCTGGGTGGATTCACAACAGGGAGTTAGGCACTTTTAGATACTGTCATGTACTGAAATGAAAAATTCAGTTTACTAGTTGGGTTTCCTGCACAGATCAGGGGAGAATAAAATGCCTAATAGGCATCGAGCCTCCAAAATCATGCCTAACTTCTCCCTAACTTCTGGAGTTTTATATTTACTGCAGAATCTAAGTCCATATGTTGATGTTTTTATCACAAGCACAGCCTTAAGAGTAAATAGTGGAAACTTCTAATTTTCTTAGAAGTAGAGATGATGAAAAAAGTAGAACTTTCTGGGGAAAAAAAACAAGTTTAACCTGTTTTCTAATGGTCAGTAAAAATTTAAGAGCCATAAATTAGTCTTGAAGCTATTCATGGATCGCTTCTTCTAGATCAAAATTTCATAACTTTGTTATAGCAATGACTTAAAGTTCAATGATCCTTTACAAATTAGACTTTATAAAGAGTGAGAATAATAGAGAATATATTTGAAAGCCTCTTTCTCTGCCTCCCTTATCTATCTGTGTATATACACACACAGTTATACTCAAAGGTCTACATAAAACTCTTCTATCAGAGTATTTCTATGTGTCTGAAGCATTTCCATTTTTCAGACTCAAATGGTGATGTTTATAAAAGAAAGACATTCAGAAGGCAATACCTGTCTTAGCCTTTATAAATTATCAGCAGCACTGTCTTATTTACCAGATTCAATATAGTTAAAGAAAATAAAGATCATCAGTATGACCCAAAGTTCCAGGTTGCCTGGATTTCAGGTTTCTTGGGGACAGGCCTGAGAGATGTTCTTGGGTTCTTTCAGCCCAATCAGTGATTTGTCTCTTTCAGTATGTGGAGGCACCTCCTGCCCTCTTTCCAGGGCCACTATGTCATCGGGATCTTGCAAAGCAGGACAGTGCCTCTGTGGGCCAGCCTCCACCTAAACCTGGGAGATCTTGAGATCAGTGCTTCCTAATTCCTGTTTGATCCTTAGAGGAAAGAGAAGCTAAAGGACACAGATAACTTAAAGACCATGTAAGATTCCATTTCTTCCTCACAGCAAAATCAAAGTGACTCTAGAACAGTAACAAAAGCAACAGAAATAACTCTGCAAAATGCATTTTTAATACATATTTCTGTGTATTTTTTTGGTCAGAAAACATAGAATACTTGATAAAACTGCTTCTAGATCACTAAACATGAAAACAGACAGACTTCAGTAAAAAAAAAAAAAAAGACTGCTCTATTTGGTTTGTACTCAGCTTTTTCCTAGTTTGAGTCAAGAAACTCTGCTACCCAACCCAAAGAGATTTATTCCAAAATCAGATTACAGCATAGATTTATTGCGTTTACTGGAGATCTTAACAGTAGCAAAGAGACCAAGCTGCAAACCGATGTGAGAGAGTGAGAGAAAGTAGCAGCATGCCAGGCAGAACTAGTCAGAACAACACTGTTTAATCTGATTCACCAGAATTTGATGAGTATAAGAAGAGTTTCGTGTCTTCTTTGTATCATAGAATCATAAAGTCGTAGAATGGCTTGGGTTGGAAGGGACCTTAAAGAACATTAATTCCCAGGTCCTTCTCCTCAGGACTGTTCTCAATCCATTCTCTGCCCAGCTTGTACCTGTGCTTGTGATTGCCCTGACCCACATGTAGGACCTTGCACTTGGCATTGTTGAACTTCCTGAGGTTCGTACAGACCCACCTCTCGAGTCTGTCAAGGCCCCTCTGGATGTCACCCCTTCACTCCAGTGTGTCAAACGCATCGTATAGTTTGGTGTTTTCAGCAAATTTGCTGAGGGTGCACTCAGTCCCACTGCCCATATTTCTGACAAGGATGTTAAACAGCGCCAGCCCAAATACCAGCCCCTGAGGAACATCACTCCTCACTGCTTTCCAGCTGAACATTGAGCTGTGGACCTCAACACTTTGAGTGCAAATATCCAGCCAATTCCTTAGACCCTGAGTGCTCCATTTGTCAGATCCATTTCTCTCCAGTTTAGAGACCAGGATGTCATTCAGGGGTGTCAGATGGTTTGCACAGGTAGATTACATCAGTTGCTTTTTCTTTATGCACTAACGCTGCAACCCCACCATAGAAGGCCACCAAATTTTTTGGGCAGGATTTGCCTTAATAAAGCCATGTTGGCCGTCACCAATCACCTCCTAATTTCTATGATCTTGCTTAGCACAGAGGTGAGACTGACTGGCCTGTAGTGCCCCAGGTGTTTTTTTTTTCCCATTTTAAAAATAGAGGTTATGTTTCCCCTTTTCCAGTCAGTTGGAACTTTGCTGGACTGCCATGACATCTCAAATACGAGATTCTGCTTAATCCCTATATTTCATCAGGTTTCATGGACTTGTTCCTTAGAAGGTTTTGAACCTGATCTTCTCCTATAGCATGTGGTTATTCATTATCTCCATCCCTGCCTTTCTCTCTGTGACTTGGATGGTGGGACTGGAGCACTTGCTGGCTAAGGCCAAGTGTATTGGGTCTGGCTGAGCTGGAGTTCATTTCCCCACAGCAGCCTTCACAGTGCTGTGCTTTGCATTGGCAGCTAGAAGGGTGTTGATAACACTCTGGTATTTCGGCTACTGCTGAACACAGCACCAACACTGCAACATTCCTTCCTTAGATGAGGGCAAGATCCTGAGAGGTTACCCAAGTAGGCCAACTGACCCAAACTGACCAAAGGGATGTTCTGTACCATATGACATCAGCTCAGATATAAAAGCTAAGGCAAGGAGCAGGAAGGCAGGCATTCATTGTCTCCAATGGTTGCCTGCTGAGGAACCGTCAGGCGTACCTAAGCCCTGCTTCTTGAGAGTGGCTGACCATCGCTGCTCATGGGAAGTAGAGAATAAACCCTGCTATCTTTTGCTTCTGTGTGAGCAAGCTTCCACTTTACTTTTTGCTTTACATAAACTGCCTTATCCCAACCCATTAGTTGTTTTTTTCCACCTTACTCTCTCCCCTGTCCCCCTGGGGAGTGATAGAGCAGCTGGGTGGGCACCTGGTGTCCAGCCAAGGTCAACCCACCACACCAAGGCAAAAAAGTCATTAAGTATCTCAGCCTTCTCTATATCCCAGGTAATCAGGTCCCCCTTTACTTTCTGGAGACGGCCCATATTTTCCCTAGTTTTTATTTTATTGCCAAGGTACCTGTAGAGGCTTTTCTTGTTGTTCTTGACAGGTCTTTGCTTTTCCTAACCTGAACCCTGACTGCTAGGATGATTTATCTGTATTCCTTCCAGGTTGCCTGTCCTTATTTCTACCTTCTGTAGGCTTTACTTTTGTGTTTGAGTTTTGTCTGAATACTCCTTGTTCATCCACATAGGCCTCCTGCTGTTTTTGCCTTCCTCTTTTTTGGGAAGCTCAGTCCTGGGCTTGGAGCAGATGATCCTTGACTATCAACCATTTTCCTTGGGTCCCTCTTCCCTCCAAGACTTTATTCCATGGTACTCTAACAAATAGTTCTCTGAAGATGCTGGTCTGCTCTCCTGAAGTCCAGGGTAGTGAGCTTGCTGTGCACCTCCTCACTGCCCTAAGGATCTAAGGATCCCCCATTTCATGATCACTGCATCCAAGGCTGCCCTTGAGCTTCATATTCCCCACCAGCCCCTCCTTGCTGGTGAGAACAAGGTCCAGGATATCACTTCTCCTCATTGGTTCTTCTATCACTTGAAGAAGGATGGTATTATCAATGCACTCCAGGAACATCCTGGATTGCTTGCGGTTTTTGCTATGTTGTCCCTTCAACAAATATCAGGATGGTTGAAATCCCCCATGAAGACCAGAGCTTGACAGGACAATTACAGTCACTTAAGCTTACATTAAGCTTCTACTTGTAGTTCAAGCAATTTCTCTGGAGTTCAGCAGTGAGATGAAAAGAAGGGGGTCCTGGGAGCATCATTTTATACCTCCTTTGCACTGAAAGAACAGCAATGAAAGATAAGAGCTATTCTTCCTTTTGAAAACAGGGCTTGTGAGCTGCCCAGCCTGCATAACCATCCAATCTACACCTGGATCAACCTGCTTATGTGGCCATGAACTACATGATACCCCTTCACTGAGGCTGGAGTCACTCCTTGCTTCAGCAGACCAGCTCTTGAAGAGGAGACATTGAGAGGAGGCAGGCAGTATGAATCCTCAGGTAGTTTTTTTGCTTCGTTTTTGCTACTCTGTTTCTAAACATATTTACCTTGACTTTGTTAGACTATGTGAAGCTTTCTACCCTTCTTCTATCTTTCTCTGATAATCAGCACAACCTCTGCAGTTGCTGACACAACTAAATCATTCTGGTGCCACAAATCATACTGTTGGAATACCCCCCAGTCAGCACAATATGCAGAAGTGTCTTGAGTTGTGGGCAAACTATTGCAAAGAGAAATTTGGAAGGTTTGGAAAGTTTCCCATAACAGGAATACCCAGTGGTTGACAGGAAGGGATGTCATGGCTACCCTCCATGAAACCAGTCATCAACTGGAATCTGGCCCTAATTTTACAGGGTTGAATAATAAAGCAAATCACATGTTGACAAGTAATGGTCAAGGTGACAAGAGCAGTTGCAGCAAGCATGCCTTTCTGCACTGATTTCCTTCAAATCTCAGCAGAAAAAATAACCAGGAGCGTAATCAGGAGACTATTATCTACTGATTCTTTACTGTCACGACAGGCTGCTTGTAGGGCTAGAAGTGTCCTACTGTGATAACACAGTAATTTTCTGGTTTTGGTTTTGTTTTTAGAAAGAAGCCTAGATATGTATGTCAAAGACTGCCAAGGGAAAAAATAGGAGGGAAAAGAAAATCAAATTTTTCTGACCTTTAGGGCATACACAGCAGTATGGTTAAGTCAGTGAGCAGAGTTCACCACTAATATTTAAAAGACTGCATCGTCTAAGTTACCATTATTGAAATTCAGATGAGTTTGTGCTTTTCTCTCCAATCTTGCAATCCTGATCCTACTTCGATTCAGCTCACTGAGGGGGTAAATTCAGGCTCTTGATCACTAACATGAAGTCAGATACAATGTATCGGTTCATTTTTTTTTCATTTGCCCATTCTTCTTGAGTTAAGAACTCTGATAATGTAGAACTGACATTTGGGGAAAATCTAGAAAATGAATTCCTTTTTATCTCCAGGCTAGGCTGCACCAGTGAATAGCATAGTATAATAAAACCTATTTGTATGCCTGTCATACAAAGACAAACCTTTTCCAAAGGAAATGGATTTGAGTATTTGCAAGAAATGATAAACAGTCAGACAAAAAGGTACCGAATTTCCCTTTGAGATGCATAGGAGAAGTAGGTTTTAGCTTCCCTTTTCAGGGAGGAGGAATTTGCATGAAAGCCATGTCAGCTGAGAATCTCTGAAATGAGATCTTATCTGGATCTTTGCGGAAAGAAGTGACTTGGAAATATCTTGAGGGGTGTGGTTTAAAGTTATGAACAGAATATCAGCCTGCATTTGTAACAGAAATCAATTGAAAGAGGCGTATCCACTTATGCTAAAAAGAATTTACTGGATTTCATTTGCGCAAAATGCTTGTGCAAAGCTGTGTCAAAATCCAGTCCTCTCTCTGATGAATGTAATTGAATTACTATGAGTAGGTGCTTATACAAGATGAGGTGTGGAAATCAAGCCTAATTTCAAAGCACTGCCACTACCCTGACTCTCCCATGAAGATGAAATTTATTATAATTCTGTTTATTATATTGCATATTATAATATTACTGACAAAACAGCCACACAGACAGAGTCAGGGGTTCCTGGCCACCACAGGCAGCCTGACTGACACAACCCTGTAGTACCACTATCCAGGTGACACAGCCATGCAGCCCTGCTGCCTGGGTGACACGAAGCCCTGAGGCCCCACAGACTGGGTGACACAGTCCTATGATCTGCTGTCATACCCTCTATAGCAAGCATGGCAGGCTGCTGGCTGCTGTCTTGGTCCTGGGGTGAAATTCCACCATGGAAAAGGTGGCCAGGGGTAGAGGTCTGCTGTGTAAGCTGAAGCATCTCTTTACATTTGGAGGTATTTTTGGAGCGGTTACATGGAAGAATTTTGTCTTGGAGCAGCCTTTTCCACATGGAGTCACTGAATTTATTGGTAGCAGCAATCCAGTAACAGCTGAGCCACTTGGAGAGCTGCGTCCTATGCTAAGGAAAGGAGAGTTGAGGCACCTGAAGGCGGATGTATGCAGTTAGCTGAGAAGTTTGGTCTTGTGTTATGGGGAAGAGATGGGAGAGTTCAGCAGCTGCATGTCTGTTCAGGGCTTTTGTGATATTCAGAGGTCTTTTAGAGATTTCAGCCAATTGCTGTAATTCCAGCTGTAATTAACGTATTTTCCAAAACCATTTAATTATTGGCTAAATGTAGCTGAAGGATAGTGTCGTATTTAAGTTTAGAACAGAGTAGTTAAGACACCTACTGCCTAAAAAATGTCATTGTGAGTTAATACATAATGATGGTAATTTTACTAAATGAAGAATGTTCGTGTGCTTACCAAGCTTAATTAAGCTTTGCAGCACTCCTAAGACAGAAATATTGTTATGGTAATTTTAAAGGGTAGGTAAATTGCTCATCTTGGCACATGAATGTTGGGTAATTTACTCAAGGTCACACATCAAGCCTGCAATATAGTCAAAGTAGAGCCTATCACCTTGATTCCTAAGCTTCCAGTTTTCAAATAATTCTCTCTTTTCCAATGTTTCAGCTTTTTTTCTGAAATAGAAACTGGCTTTCGTTCACAGACCTGATTGTTGATAAATTCCACTATCCCCAAAGGACATATAACTCTTATCTTCCCCAGTAATTCACTGCAATGTGGCAATTTGCTAAAAAGTGGAAGATGTGAGGACAAAGAAGAGACAACATGAAGATAGAAGCAGAGGCAAAAGCTAACAAAGGAGAGTGGAATGAAAGCAAGTAGAGACAGAAAAAAATCTTGGCATTCAACTGAAAGACAAAGAAATCAAGAGGGAATGAGGGGTTAAAAGAAAAGTGAAAGAAATAGAAGAAGATAATGAAATGGGAAAGGATATCATCTAATCAGGAATTAGCAGAGAGGAAATTGTGAGTGAAATCAAAATTCTCTAAGAATTGAGATGTATTTAGTGGAAATGGATTAAAAGTAATAATCTACTCCCTCCACCACATTATTCCATTTACATGCCAGGAAATTCCTTACATCCTCCGTCTATTAAGTGGTGCTGCACATAGAGACAGAAAAAACTGCTGCCTCTGAGTAAGGATGAAAAACACAGCAAAACTCCTGCAGAGTAACCCTAAAATGGTAACGGGGCAAATTACAGAAGCAATCCCTGCTGACATCTTTTGATTAACCTTGTTATGATGGAACTGGGAAGCCTAAATTAAACCAGCCATTTCTTCTCTTTTTTTTCTGTCTCCTTCTGTGTTACAGTAATGCAAATAACTAGTAGAAATATATGAATGAAGGTGTTCATTTGTTTGTTTCTTTTAACTTTCAGTCTTGCTTCCTTAAATTTACAAGTAACTTATTTTTCTCATTAAAAGCAAGAGTAGTTCAAGATGCTTTTAAAAATGAATAGATGGGAAATTCAAAGACAAAGCCTCACATCTTAGCTGACAGCCATGTCCTTCCTAACTCAATTAGGAAATCAAAGCATTTAATGTGTAGAAGGAATGAGAGCAGGCCAGCAGCTCGTGATCCAAGCCATTTCTCCTAGCATATACAGTGTGCAGCTGACTGATGGCAGGACGAGATGCTCTCCTCTTCCCAGTGCTGTTGGTAATTCTTACGCATTATTTAGCTAGTGTGGAAAAAATATCAAAGTGCTTGGGTCAATGGTTTCAATTTGTAAGAACAGTCTCATACCCATCTTCTTGCCTTCTTCCATACAGATTTCTTCCCAGGGATGCTGAAAAGCATCTTCCCCTCTCTATAGCCAACATTTTAAAAAGCTTTGGTCCTACAGGATTTCTATCAGAAGTAGCTGACTACTAGCAAAACAGAAGATCATTTCTAGTCTCTCATCAGTAACATCTTTTGCTGCTTCATTGGGTGCCTTCCCAGCATGATTTGTCTGAGGAGACCATGTGCATGGATGCAGTGGTAATGCGTACAGATAGGATTGGTTTGCTGAGCACTGTTTCCAGACAGAAAAACTCTCTGTAACTTGCCATACTCAAAATTTACTGAAGTTTCCATATTGTGACATATCATATAATTTGTCTGGTTTTCACCAAATCTTTTGTCAGATAGAATATCATCAGATATTTTTACAAAAATGACTAGTTGTGGATTGGTTCTTATTTTCAAGTTAAATATTTATTTTCGGTGACCCTAAAAATGCAGTGGCTATAGCACACATGTGGTGGGTGGAAATGGCAGAAATGTAGCCACAGTGAATTTTCTTCTTATCTGATTGAATATTTATGCAAGGTTTTTGCTTTCAGCTCACCAAAGCACAACTAAGCCTCATCAACCAACTGTTAATGGCTTGAGGTTAAGAGCAGGGTTCTTTTCTTAACCTCCTGACTGATTGCATGTCCCGGCCACTAAAGAATGTACACATGCAGTCATATAGCATAGGGTCTGATTTAGAAATTTAATATGTGCTATTCATTGACCCATTTTGCTTTTGCTACAGTTTTCACTTGGGAATGTGAAATCTCTGGAGTAGTAGCTGTGCTTTGCAAACTGCCTGTTCTGGCACAGTCAGGTAATCAGAAATATCATTGCCAGTGGCTATTTGCCACATTTTCTAACTTTTGATTAAATATATCTCATTATTTTTACTCAGTATAAGTTATTATTTTCATGACTTTGAAATGAGTATTTCAAGTATTTTGATAAAGCGATTGAAATTCTGTAAATCAAGGAAAAGAATTCTTGCAGAGAACTGTAGCTCTCTCTTGCTGTGGTGACTGACTCTCTATATTGTCTTTTCAAAAGCAAGCTCAATGACTGATGCAGGAAAGACAGGTAGACAATTTAGTTCCAATTTAATCTGGGCGATTTTTCTAGTGGTCAGATGGGAAACAGTGAAGTGAATTCATCCAACTCCTGGTCCTCAGGATCAGAGAATCCATTCCTTCAACATGTCCCTTGATGATCAACACACCTGAAATGTAGAAGGTGAGCTCTGGATTTGTCGTCTTCATGGATCAGACAGTACATTGACCAGCAACAACCTAGGCACATGCTGTAGCCCTCAAAAGATGACTAATTTGAGCAATTCCTGCAAGTGTTTGAACAAGAAAACCCTTCCAGATTTCCTTCCACAGTTCCTCTTGCTACTCAGAAAAGGAGCCTGGGCCAAGCCTGTAGACAGACATCCTGGTCTATAAAATTAAGAAAATGTAGCACTTGTGCAAATTCTACACTTCACGGCTAAGTTCTCAGTTCTCATGGAGGAAGCAGTAATCTGTAGTCTGTCAACTGAAAAAACCTGCTTGTTGCAGTCAGGCTCGTATGCAACTTCCCTCAAGGTGCTGTAAGATCAGTTGAAGTTGTGTCTTGCCAAAATCTCTGAATCTGCCACATAGTTCCTTCTCTGAACTGTGATACACCATCATCACAAAGAGACATGGCAAAATTAGTGGTGGAGCAGAGGCATAACAAGAACCATTTTATCTGTGGTCATAGACAAGAGTAAGGAAATTTGGAGTAAGGAAGAGAGGGCTGGTATTGTCTCTTAGAAATGTTTTTTAAATTAATATTTTAATTCAAACTGAGATATCCACATTTAATAAGAAACTCTAACAGAATGAAAAAATTTATTTCAAATCAGGAAAATACATCCTAAGAAATTTTTGAATTTCCTGCAGAATAAGGGTATCAGATGCTCATTGTGCTGGAAAATTTGGCCCATATTTCATAAAGGAAATGAAGATGACTTTCTCTTAAGGATTCCTGGTCTGCATCCCCATTTCCAAGGTCTCTCCTGTTGTTGTCCAGGCATTTGGTCAGTTGAGAGAGCCTAATCTAACTCAGGTCAGTCACTGACAGCTTGAGTTTATTCTCCCAGAGCTTTTTGGACTGTTGATTCCTTGCCACAAGGGTAAGTAGATACCACACCAAGAGCACAGTAGTTTCTGTGGCTCCCTGCTGTCTTGGTTAGGTTTGTTTCCACTGGAAGAACTGCGGCTTGCAGAGATTTTGGCATCCTAGCTTCATATCTTAAAGACTAGAAAATATGTCTCCAGTTTTTGAGGAAGACAGTGATGCTGTGATGTCCTGCAGCTACAGGTCCTGGATGATGTAATGTTTCCAGACAGTTGACCCAGTCTGGAAAGGATCATAGTAAGGTAAAAGCAGGGTGACCCAGAGGCTAGTGGTTGTAGGGTGCCCCAAGGACCGACAGAAAAGTGCATGGACAAGTGCTGAGGCTGCAGATAATGCAAGTTCAGACAGTCTATACTTGCCATTCTGGCAAACTTCATTGAAAATGAGACATTTTCTGAGACAAAGCAGCATTTTCCTGACCTCACAGTATAACAAGATTTTCTCTGATATTATTTTAGAAAGTCTTATTATTACGTTATCTTCAGACCCACGACCGTGCACAGATTAAATCATTCTTAACAGTTTTATAAAGCACAGAACAAACAAACATGACTGAACTTGATTCAAAGTATTTTCTCTGAAAGTCCTTTTAGATAGAAAAACCAAAGTCTTGTAAAAATCAAAGCTCAGATCTGGTTTCAACAGATGTCTATAAATCCAGAATAAGTACACTAAAGCTAATGGAGTTATTTAGATTTTTTTACCACTGATGATTAGTGTTATACAGTATTTTTATTCTCTCAGCAGATCCTTCCCAAATCAAGAGACACATTTTAAGGCAGCTACTTTAATATTCTGAGGGCAAAAGTTTTTATAAAAATCCACATTCACTTGAATGTTTACAACATCTTTTTTTCTTTTTTTATAAGCATTCTGGTAAACTCGAGTGTTTGTGGAATGCAGCTGAGTGGCTTAATGAATACCAGTAAAGTTACTCCTCAGTTTTTATTCGAAGGAATAGTCTTATATTCTTGTTAAAGTATTCTTGAACATTGGTTACTGCATTTAACATTGGTTACTGCATTTAACAACCTTTGGGGATGACTGGATTAGAAATAGTTAGAGCTTGTAAATTTTTTGAGACTGTAAAAATTTACTTTTCAAATAGCCACAGAAAATAGCAGAAGTTTCAACATTTCAGATGCTTATTTGTAAAATAACACCAGAAACTTTGAGTACCCCTGGTGAAAATCTGAAGCTGCAGATCAGTTTATATGCAACTGCTGTAGTTATACCTCCTCTTGTATAAGTAAGAGAAAATCTTGCCCTATCCCATGTGGTTGGTTTAAAGTCCCAAACTCCATATTGCAGCGCCATTGTAAGTGTCCTAATTAGGACAACTGAGACCAGTTCATCATGGTATGGGTGTAACCCAAAACTGTGCGTTCTATGGCCTTCCATGCCATTTCCCAGAAACTGTTATCAATGAACCATTTACACCATCTGCACATAGAGCCTGACTCCTCAGTCTATAAACTAGGTGCTAAGAGGCCTGCGAGATAGGAGGGTGCTTCTGTCCTCACACCCATTAAGGAACCCCCCACCCTGAGGGAGGTAATGAGCATCCCTTCCTGAACTGGAGGATATATAATCTTGGAGTCTTGGGACTTTTGAACCACTTGCGGGATCCAGAGGAAGACTGCAGATCACCGCTCTCAACCAAACTGCAGACCACCACTCTCGACTGGGCTCCAACCACCACTTTTCAACCAGACTGCAACAGGTTTTTCCCCTCTCCTTTTACTTTGGACTTGGGGCCCAACAAACACCACTCTGTTCATGCCCCAGGGTGCTGGGTTATTTGGGTTTTGTGGGTTAAAACCAATTGTTTGTCTGTATAATCATACTTATTGTATTATTTTATTAAATTGTTATTCTGACTTATAATCTCTCTTTTGAGTTGAGTTCATTGCCCCTGCTGGTTTACCTTTAAACCAGAACAATAAGTGACCTTGTAGGATAAGGGAGCAGGCACATCACTGGATAATGTGCACCAGTGGATACGGACCTGGCACTTGCTGAGGCTGCTCAGGTCTGTGATGTTAAACGTGCTGTGTGTGTAAATGGACCAGGCCAGCAAGGGCAACCACAGGAGCACTTGCACCTGCAGTGTCTGCTAATTAGCAGGCTCTTCTTGTACTGTGATGCCTGTCTGATGCTTGTGGAGGAGGATGAGCTGTATGGCAACAGGGCACCTACCCCACACATGATACATTTTAAAGGGATCACTTGTGGTCTTCCTATTCAGCCATAGGTCTGCCTGAAGGAGCCCCTTTGAGCATCTTCTGTGACAGCAGAATGTCCACAGGCACCTGGGTGCAGCTGAAGCTGTTGCTTTGTCTGCTTAGAACGGCAAAACAGAGAAAACTAACTCTGCAGAAGGGAGCTGAGAATAGACCTCTACTGATCTATCCTGTAAACACCTGGGTCAGAAACACAGGAGAGGTTCTACTGTGAGCCTGTAAGGGTCAGCTCTTCTTGAAAGCAGTGGTTACTTTGCAAGATCTTTTCCGAATAGCACAGCAAAAGTTCTCAGTGGACTGTGACAGTCTGTGGATGTGAAAGGTCTGGTTTAGCTATCTCCATGGGAATCATACCTTCCCTGCTCTCTTTCCACACATAGAGATGTGTGACCTGTGTCCCAGCCTTCAGTTTGTTCTAGCCTGGTGTCATTAATTTTTTGGACTGAGGATTCTGGAAGCTACGCTGAGCACTGAAGTGGCTCCAAAGAGGCTATGAAGATCAATGTACAGATTTGGTGACAAACAGCCATTCCTGAATCCCCAAGGGAGTTACATCTCCTGTTTACTGGAGCTTGTGTAGCTTTAAACTGGGGTCACAGAGCTCCTTAAGGCAAAATTATTTTATAGAAGAAATAATCTTAAATGAAAATTATTAAATAGTCACACACAAATGCAATGTTGACTTTTAAGAATGAGTGTTCTCACCAGAAACTAGGCTCTGTGGGACTTCTGTCCATCCAGAAAATAGAAATAGCTGTTGTGTAAAATTGAAATGAATGAAACCAGCTTGAATCTTAAACACTGAGCAGTCACAATAAGCTGCTTGTCCATAGCCTGATGTATTTACTAAAAGCACATTCAAGAGAAACAGGAGCTACTCAGAAGCAATTTACAAACGGGAAAACAGAGGAAATTGGCTGGGTAATTTATTCTCCAGGAAGTATTTGCATAGTTTTATAACCAAGGCACCCAGAAGAAAGGCACTGTCATGTCCTACCTGTTTGTGACTTAAATATCAGTGTCCTTCATCATATTAGTTGTGTTAGTGCCAGGTGCTTGCTAATGCAACCTGAAAATTACAGTTTTAAGTGTCAAGTGAAGATTTAATTTTAGTATTTTTTTTTCATGAAAGAAGATAGAAAACCCCTTAAAATCCAAACTGAAGGTGACTAAAACTTCATTCACAAGCACAAACACATATGTAGAGCTGAGCCACTTACAGTAACATGTAAGATATTGGGACACTGAGACCAGATACTAAGTTTTCATCTTTGTGTGAGTGTCCAAACCTTATCCCTTTTCTGTTCCATTCTGTCATTCACTGCTCCCTCACTGAGAACCTGCTACACCCAGAGCTGTTTTGTTCTTTGCTCTCTTCTTTTGCCAGACTCTTCTTCTGAAAGCTATGCTGGCCATTGAAATGGGAATTAGCCAGAAATAAACGTCTCTTTTCCATCCAGCAGCAACCTGCACTGAATTGTGCTTGCAACACTTGAAGAAGTGAAATAGGAGATAAAGTAGAAGTGAAATGTGTTGGAGCAAAGTTTGATCATATCCTGGATCTCTCATCTTTCATGTATACACTTTTTCTGCATCTTTATCACTCTTAATGGGAATAGAGATTGATTGCAGTTGTGATTTGGGTGGTCATATCCCTGTTTAGAGTCAGGTCTCTGGGTTTCCCTCTCTCCAGGACAAACATGGGCACAAAGGATTTGAACTGCTGTAATATCAAGTGAGCACAAATCTCAGCCAGATTTGGTCCTTTGAATTTCTGCTTTCAATAGTAACATGTTTATCAGTAAGCAATGGCACTATCCTGGCAGCCTGAGAAGGGGAGACTTGCTACAGCTGAAAGGGCAGGGACAAGGAAGGAAACGGAAATCATCTCACCCGGTGAGATGCTTTCTGCTCCAGCTACTCAGCCACACTCTCATTACATGTTAGCCTTGAAACATGACTTAGAAGTAATTGTTCAGCATTGCAGAAGAATGGCTGTGTACCCCACCATTAATGATTAGCTTCATTTTGCATGAATTAGTTGACTTCCTGCAATTACTTCTGCTCTTCCCCACCAGGCGACCACGGTGTTTTGCTTTCCAAAGACAGCGAGTCAGCAGCTTGCTGACCCTGAATGCCTGTAAGCTATAAGGTGCTCATTCTGTTTTCTTCACTGGTCACAAGGCTGAGGCATCTGAATTCCGGCAGACACAGGATGGTTTATGGTTTGCTGTCTGCACCAGATGCTTAGCAAGAGGAAAAACGTGAGGGGAGAGTATGTGAGAGAGGAATGAGTTTGCTTTGCCAAGCCAACAATCACCTTAAAGAAGTGGTGTGGTTGTGATCAGAAAAGTGATGCCGTTTAAGAAAAATGTTGATTTTTTTATTTATTCCCCTTCCGTACTTTCCACCTCTGGAGTACTCCAATGGACCAGGTGAAGCATTTTACTAAATGCTAATTAAACCCTGCATCTGGAAATTAAATAAAGTGCTCTTTGCTTTGCACTTCATTGATAAGGGTGAAGCACCTGCAGCTGGAGCTTGCCTGGTGCTTTTGTTGATCCATGAGGCAGTGCCAATGACAGGTGCTGTGCCACAGCCAACTTGCCTTTGCTGGCTTGACTTCTATTAGTACTTTTTATTTCCGTTTAAGCAGAGTGTTGTGATTCAGAAAGCAGGCAGGAGAAATGTGAAAGCAGCAAGGTACTGTGTGCACAGCCGTGGCTGTACTTTGCTTTTGTGCTCAGCGTGCTGCTACTTTGCAGTGTCATCTGCAACTGCCAGGACTGACCATTGGGGAAAAAGCATTGTGCACTTGAGCACAGCTGGAACTGCAGTCTGACATTGTAAAATAAGGAACAAGAGCAATAAAGGTTTAGACGTAGCAAGGCTCACTCGTCCTACATCCAGCATGGTCAACAGTGCCAATTCACACCTCAAAGCCACTAGGGAAAGAATAGAAATATCTAAGGAGCACAGACGTGCTCATTATTCCACAGAAAATCCCATATCAGGAGCATATACCCAAAGCCAATGCCTCGGAAGAGGATACTGTACCAGGAATGGAAAGAAGCCTGCAGGGTACTGGGAACTTGCTGAAGGGAGACTAGCAGGGGATGACATGCTCATGAAAGACAATGAAGAAGGTGAACAGCTGTGCAGGGAGGAGCTGTGACAGGAAGCTGTGCTCCTCTCTAGGGTGGAGAACTGGGCTTTTGACTCTGGACTTGGTCCCAAGGAGGGGGGAGACAGGGATTGTTCATGTGTCTGTTTCTTCAAGGAAGGAGTTTTCTGTGACATTTTCCTACAGTGTATTAACACCTGTTTGAAATTATACTCTGAACGTGGGATTCCAGATGTTCGATTACACACCTCATTAGACTCAGCAGGTCTTTGGTAACATAGGCTTCTGCCTCCAGCTCCCACCATTTCTGCAGTAAGGTGAAGACATCCCATACTCCACATGCCAAAGGACACAGCCATCATAGATACACTGAGCAAGGGACTTAGGAAACAGAACAGTGGTACTCCTTATGGTCTTTGCACTCCTAAGGTGAGCTCCTGATGAGCTCACCAGCTGTCTGCCAGAGTAGGAGCCTTCAAAGAGAGTATATATTTGCAGTGAGATTGCTTGTGCTGGCATGGCTTGCTTGTTCTTCCACATTGTTGTTGATGTTATGAGTTCCGCATCCTTTTCTGCACTGTCTGTGCTGAAGTGAACCTTCTGCCCTGGGGGAGTCCACAGGGGCTGCAAATCCTGGACAACAGAAACAAAAACCACCCTGAAACACTTTTTGCCTCCTCTAGGCTCTTCAGGTAACCTCCAGAAAGGTCCCAGTAGGTCTTTGCTTACCTCTGACATCCCTGACACCTGGAGGAAGCTGATCCAGATGCAGCAGTTTTCCATTATTTACTGGCCTTCACTGACTGCTGCTATGAATGCACAGACACCTTTTCAAGCTGAATATAATCAAATGAGATGGTAAAACTGGATTTTTGATTGCTCTATCTGACAGGCTGAAAGGAGAAAGACTCAAAAAGTCTGTGGAAAGGGAAGAGGAATGCATGTTTACTTGTTTAGGGCATATCTAAAAGTGTAATCTCACAGAACCGCAACAAAACCTTGCACTGACCAAACCTTGAACAGATCAAAGCACAAGACTGTGAAGAAAATGCAATTTTGGCTCCCCAGAGCAGTAGAGCTGTATATTAAGCAAGGAACTTTAAATAATAGACTCTGTCCCTCAGCCAGAGCACCTGCAGTGCTGAGGTCCTGGCAATTTGTGATATTGTCCATTGCCTAACAAAGGCAAGTGCTGAGATCCAGAGACCCAAATTAAAGAGCTTCCCTTGATGACTTAACTGATTTCAAAGCTGAGCAGCTCTACCTCTGCCGCCGCTGTGAACAGGTGGCACAAGGTCATTCAGCCCTGAGGTGTGCAGGACTTCCTGCTGCTCTGCTCTTGGCAGAGACAGCTCAAGGAGCTCAGATCCTCCAGCAAAAGAGGTAGCACTGAAAGTGCAGGTGAGTTTTAGGAATAAGAGCTCATGAGTGAAAATGATTGCTATGAAGGGGGTTACTCAAAAACTTTCTTAATGCAGGTCCTGTTGCTGTATCTCTAAGTCACCTTCTACTGGCACAGGGGAAAAACCCTTCTGCCATTCAAATAAACGGCTAGAGAAAAAAAGAGGACTATTAATAAAAATTCATGATAAGTAATGAAACCTCTAGATAATGAAAACTTACTGAGTTAGCAAAAAAATGCAGTCTGCTGTAGACTGTGCTGTTGTTGACCCTGGAGTCACATCACTCATGCTTGCCACCCACTGGTGGCACAGTCACAGGTCAGAGGCTGAGGGGAGCCTTTTTCCTGCCCCAGTCTTGTGCTAGCATTGCCCAGCCCTGACCCCAAAATTTGCCAATCTCCAGCCAGTCAGCAACACACCAAAGCACCCTGAAGAGAAAAAAATGCCTCTGCTTCCTGCCTGCTTTCCATCAGCAAATGCTTTCAGGATTTATGGGGGTGACAACTGAAAAAAAATTTGCTGTAAATAACTCTGAAGCTCAACGTACCTTGGAGTGTGCAGTATTTCCTATGTATATTGCTCAATTTTATATGCATATGTAAATGTAATATTACATTTGCATTTTGGTATGTGCATGGAGGAAATGGGTTTCAAAGGCTCATCTAAGAATACATACCAAATATGAAGTCTCTCAAACAAATCTTCATGCAGAAATACGTGCATACTTATATTAACAAAAAAGGGGCTCAGTACAATATGATCAATCTAGCTTTATTTGAAAATTCAAAACATTGAGCATATTGAGAGAATAGCAGTCCATTTATAGAATTAAAACTTGAGAAAGACACACACTGAATACTTGAGGGCATTGAACAAACTTGAGAAAATTAATTTCTGTTAACAGAAATATTAGGTATACTAGAAGTAGTAATTATGAAATTACTGAGGCCTTGTGAATGCAATTATTTAAAAAATATATAATACACATAGAAGACAGAAATCTAACTTGAATTCAGTTATACTGAATGTATGATTCAGAAAAAGTAGCAGATCATTAAATATATTACTACAGCTAGTCTTAAAAATATATAGTAATTACAGAACTATAGGAACATAGAATGTAGGCCACCCTCAACACTGCACAGCTTCACAGCCCTGTTTTTCATTTGAGGCCATTCATCTGGTTACAATGCAGTTCAAAATCTGAGTCTTTTCATTATGAGCCACTGCCTATTTCTGACAATCCATAAACATTAAATCCTACTTAAAGCAGCTCTGCAGCTTATTGACTGCCCTCTGTACCTTCACAGTCATACTTGTGAAAAATTGCACAGAGAAAAAGATACACTCAAGGTAATCTATTTCAAATATCTACTTCCATCTTTCTTATTTTTTTCTTTACTACAGTATCAGAACAAGTGAATGTGATAAGTATAAAGGAGCTTCAGGTTAAAAAGCACGGTTACTGTCTGATTAAGAACACCACTAGTTTTGTATTGCAGTTGGTCTCATTTAAGATACTAAGCTCCCTAAATTGAAAGAAATATGCAAATACCATGTAGACACATTCATATATAAAATACTGTCCATGCCTGTCTTAATTTCCTGGTTTCTCTGACTTCTTACATGCCAATGGCCATGGAGATTGCCTTACACCATTATCGAGGAAACGATGCGGGTCTCTGCACCCAGCTGCATCTCTGTGGGCAGAACTGCCAAGACTCTCTTGTGCTGAGTGGCTGGCAGCAACTTTATGTCTAATCTCACCCCCACGACTGCTCACAGGCAGCAGGGCTGCCTACCAGTGCTCAGCAGCTCACAGGTCCCTGCTAGCTGGGCAATTCTGTTCCTTGCAGTGCTGTCACCGAAGTGCTGGTGGAGAAAGGGTCCCTCCTGATGAGGCTGGCCAGTGCAGGTGACAGAGGTGTGTGATGGAGTAGCTCCAGCTGCAAAAATCAGACCACCTTCTCTGCATGTGCACTCCTCTGTACCACATACATTGCCTCATTCCTGACTTCAGCAAAAGTAACACGAGCATGGTAATGTACTCTGGTGTCAGGAGGAAAGGAGAGACGCAGGAAGCAGATACTGAACAGCTACTTTCCCCTTTGCAGAACAGTGAGTAACAGATCAGCATGCCAGTTCTTAGATAAGTGGGTCTCCTTGCTGAATTCATTACCAGGAGAGCTGTCAGATACCACAGTGCAAGAGACTCTCAGAGAGGAACAACTGAGGACCAACATGAAGGACCAACCATTCACTCCAGGACTGACTTGGTAAAATTTATTGGGAAAAAGAGAAGCATGAGGGGAGCTTAATAATATTCTCTAGATATGTAATATGTTTATTTGAAGAGTGAGAGAAATAATTTGGAGTGGAAAGGAAGCAATGTGACTGAGTTATCACACAGGTGACTTAGGAAAATCTGCTTTGCAGCAAACCAGTTGTGACATCTCCATCTCTGGCCTTCCCTACACTGGCTCTAGAGAAGGACTTACTGAAAATAATATAAATGAAGATGGTTCTGCTCTGGGCAGAAATCAACAGTGTTACCTCCTAGGGTCCTCCTATGCTATTCTACCCATTTAATATTTTAATTACTTGAGATTTTTGCTCTAACTCTTATTTACTAGGTAAGCCTGAACATTGTGCAGCTGAATGCTGGAAGAAGGGCAATGTTGTAAGTAGCTGGGACTGCCAAGGTCCTTGGAGCTTCATGGCTAGGATGGTAGTCTTAATGTCTGTTCATTAAAAAAAAATTGTGGCAAAACTTTCCTAGTGATCCTTTTATACCTAACAAGCTTGCTCCTGTTTTATCCTCCAGAGCCTGATATTTCAGGTAAAAAATATAGTTCTGAAGAATGGAGCTATCACTGATTCTTATATTCCTTTTACCTGGGCATTTCTGGGAAAGCAGAGTGTTCTCCATTCATTCACTTATACAGCTGTTAACAAGCATCAGAAATAATTAAGCTATTTTACCTAGCAGAAAAACATTAAAAATGATTTGAAAAACACACTTTACTGAAAGGAACATCTTCATTTTTGCCCTTATCTATTATGGCAAAGCCTGATTTTCTCTGCTTTATGCTGTAACATCTTTGCACCTCTCTGGGTATGTTTTGCTGTCTCTCTCAGCTTTGGAAGGCTTGAGTCTTCCATGCAGTATCATAAGGAGAAAAAATGGGCTCAGTAGAAAATACACATAAAATATGCTTTTAATTCTGGTATGCCTGGAAAACTAAGAGCACAACATATGCGGATTAGGTGACTCAAGCTGCTTGCAGGGGTGTTCTACCCCAAGGGTTATAGATGAATTTCTGAAAAAAGTCTGCAAAATATGAGGCTCTTGCTTGACAGCAGCATGGCTGAGGACTGGGGAGAGTCTCTCATCTTCACTCCCTGACAGCTCATTCCTCCCCCTTATTCTTTGTACATGCTCTGCTATTTTGCTTTTGCTAATATTGGTCAGAAATGAAGTGAGCCTTATAAAATATATATATTGCAGCTGCCACTCAAAACAGACATGAGGAAAATGAAGTAAACAGCATGATAATAACTGTTTTCCTCTAGTCAAGAGAAAAACTCAATATACCTTAATGGCAATCACTAACCAGGAATGGTCACAGAGTTTGGTTTGGCTGTACAAGTCACTCTCTTTTCCTTGTTATTTATTAGGATGGAGTGAACAACAGGCATGAATGACACAGAATGATGAGTACAAAGCCAGCCTTATGATTGAAGAGCCTCAAGCAAAAATAAAATCTTATCTCTCACTGCAGGAAGAAGAAATCCCACTGCAGCAATAAATCCAAAGGAACAGGACCAGGCTCTTATTTACATCCTCTGATTCAGATGTAGGACAGGAGCAAGCAGCCTGTGCAGAGACAGAATTCCAAAAGATGAATGAGCTGGACCTTTTTATTTTAGCCTAATACAGGTACAGCCTCTTCTAAAATTATCCTAAAATTTATTCTAAAATTGTCCAGAAGGGTCTTTGAAGCCTTGTCTACTTGCTCTGCATGACCTGAAACCATTACTCCCTTACTTACACCATTATCATTATGATTTGCTATTTGTGCTCCTCTATGGACCCTGCAATTACAGTTGACTGTCCTAAGTTTCCCCAAAACAGTGATGTTTTTTGTTGTTGTTTCTAAAATAATAGTTTCCAGAGGCCATTCCCCATCACACAATAAGCATTTGAAAGCAGCATTGTGTTTGGAGGCAACCTTACTCCCCTGTGGCTCTTCCCAAGCCCCAGCACTGCTGTGTTATTGAGGATGCTTTCTCCCTCCTCCCAACTTTGAAATGCCAAATATATCCTGACTACAGATGTTGCAGATGATATAATGACATTGGATTGTAATTCAGACTATGATTTTACTGCCAATTAACATCTTAGCTGTGACTGCAAACCTAGCAGTGTTGTCCAGTGAGAAAGCAATATTTACAGTAGGAGTTCAACCACAGCAGCTCCATGGTGCATTCAAGCATCTGGTTTACAAGAAGTTCAAAGAGGCTGGATTTATTATTGCAAGAAGTGCCCAATATATCACCTTATTAGGACATATCTGCATAAATACTACCACCAAATTTCACTTCCACTTCAATATTAGGATACATTTTACATACATAAACACAGAAATAGCTGTTTTGAAGTTGGGGCACAAACTCTCATGGTAGAAAGAAACATTGAGGGGAAATCCATTGTTGGACGTAGTCAGAGTTGTGCTCAGCATTGTGTTAAGCAACCAAGACCTAAGCTGAGATGTAGGCTTTAGCACCATCCTAACTTTTAACTTCCTGACACATGTTGATTTGTATCACAGCCTTCATATTTTTTAAACAGAGCAATTCCTGTATGTTTAATATGGAAGCTGCTATTTGCTGTGGAGTTTCCAAAATTTATATGCCTGCAGGGTATTTAAAAATATTTCCAAATCAGTCTATCAAGGCAGGGTTTTCTCCTGTCTGAGTGTTTATGTAATAAAGACAAAGATCTCAACAAATGCCTCCCTTGTAACTTTGCCAGTATACAAAGCATGAGGTTTGTATGAAGCAGGTGCCAGTTATGTGTGTGTATCCCTGCGCTGCTAAACAACTACTCCACTCTCTAAATTACCGTCTCCATATGCAAACATAGCAGGTTTGCAAAAAAATAAGAAATACCTCAACTGACAACATTCAGATTAAATCTACAAAAATTTAGGTTGCAAAATTACAGGGTATTATATCTCTTTAATATGATCCACTACTAAGCTTATTTTAATTACCTTTTTCAGAAGGAGAAGTGGACCCTATAGAGAGTAAAGGATGCCTTACTGAAGGATGGATTTTATAGTGATTTTATTTTGATTTTTTGCATGGCATACATGGGAGGCAGAAGCCACAAGGAAAGAAATGTTTAGAGATCCCCACAGTACAGTGCAACACTGCATACAGATGTAGTTTGGTGGACAGGAGTTTTGGCAGCAGAAGGGGATGGAGTAACTGCTGGGTCTAATCCCCAGTGTTGCTCACAGGTAGAAGCAATCCTAGAGCACCCAGTTCTACCACTGCCTGACACAGACCAGGAGACCAAGTACAAGCATTTTAATGAAGATGCACTCCCTGCTTTGAGATAACCCTGTAGTGACCCCTTGATTGGAGGCTGCAAGTAGATGGCATGGTGCAGCACCATATGGAAAGGCCCCATGTGTAAGGGTGCTAGGTGGCATGATCAGCCTCAACACTTGGCTGGCACAGCACTGCCTGTGACATCCATTCCCTGCGTGGATGGTGAAGGCGATGTTGGGTCTCTTTGTCTCTTTCCCAGTTACAAAGGGAGGCATCAAGTTCCCTCATTTCTCCCTGCTGCTTCCAAGCTCCAGGCCCTCTTCTCCCACACTTCAGGAGTCCTTCAGCCACTTTTAGGATGCTTCTAGATATCTGACATTTTGCTGCCCTTCTGTGCTCCCCTTAATACTTCTCAGCAATATTCAGTGAAGTCACCAACTCTTTCCTGGTGGTGTGTTAGCCTTTTTTGCCTTCTACAAGTGCTTTACCTAGTAGGTGTTCTTCAGCTGCAGTCTGGGATAATCCCCTGCTTGCCACAAGGGTTTATAAAGCCCACAACTGCTTCTGCTCTGGAGGCATCTTCTCCTGCAGCCACTTTGGTACTGCCCTGCTTTTGTCCAGAGATACAGACAAGATCCCATTGCCCCACCATAATGGCACAAAGGATCTGGTCATGAAACAGAAGCAGACTCACTCTTTCCTAACTACAACCAGCTTGTCTGCCTGCATGGAGAAATGAAAAAAATGATAACAATATTACTCAATAACTCAATAACTGTTCGGGATGGACAAAACCAAAAGGCCAGGCAAGGAAAAGATTATGAATATGGGCAGCTTTATTAAAATGTAGTCACATGAAATTTTCTTCCTTACTAGGGAAAGTCAGAAGAAAAAAATGGTCTTGGAAGAAACTGCAGTAGTTCCCTTCAGGAAGTTCTATTTTGGGATAACATAAACAATGTGCTGGTTGGATTAATATTTAACATGGCTGAGAAAATATCGTCCTATTACAAGTTCCTCACAAAAACAGACAAAAGCCAAATTCCATTTTAAAGTAAAACCTATAGAAATATAAGCACCTCATAGAAGGAAGATACGACCATATGTCAAATAAATGTTTAAATATTATTTTTAAAATTAAGAAAGCAAAATGAAGAAATTAATGACAGAAGAATAAAACCTCACAGAGGTTCTTGATATTCTGTTGACTCACCTTTATTTATGTGGTTGATAAATAATCAGTTGATTTAGGACTATAAAAAAATGGGGATTCTTTTCCAGGTCTGGAGTATTCTTGGGGAAAAGACATGCAATAACTCATGCCAAACTACACAGACATGCACAGGTATTTTGAAAGCACTTTATTGGAATTGAATCATGCTCTTTTTAACCAGTGTGTTGAATCTTTCTAGGAAGAGTGGAGTATTTTTTCTTTCTTTATTAAACATATCTGTTTTTTCTAGATATCATAAGTCCTCCCTTATTACCTGTGACAGTGAAATACCAGCCCTTTGGAGCTTGGTTCAAAAGTCCTACAACTTCCTTTCCTGTTAGTTCTAAATGTTTTCTGTGGCGAAGATTCGTGACTGTACAGATGGTCTATTCATCATGTTAGGCTCAATTACCTCTGAAAACACATGGGGGAAAGCATGTTTCCATTGAAATCAATGTTAGAATTCCTATTACTGCAATGGGGCTACAATTTCATTCACAGGGTTTAAATGGCACACTGACCTTTGGGTGTTCCTCTGGATGGGAGCAAATTCCTTACAGTGTGTGTATTGTTGAGTTTGATAGCAATGTTTCTAAAATATACTGTTTCTGTATCACATATTATTACAAAAAGTAATCATGTCATTTGTCAAAGCAGTTTTTCAAAGTTAGATTTGCTCAAAGTTTTTTGTAATTAATGGCATTATGGAGACTCTAAATTTAATTATTCAGGAGTGTATTCTCTCTTTTGATGGATGTCATCGGTAATTAATCATCTTGCTTCTTTTTCAATTAGCCTAGATACATTTTTGCCTTTACAGGTTAACCCTTAATATGAACACAGCAGAGAGGGTGCAGCCCTAATCTGACTCATGGCATGATTCACATATGTGTTACATACTGCCAGCAGTGCTGGTGCTCACTCGCAAAATTTACAATGATTTATTGACCTAGAATTTTTTTTCAGCTTCTTAATATTCCTTCTCTAAAAATGGGTTTAAAATCAGATTTAAAACACTAATATTCTGTCTTTATATACTTCTTGCAAAAGTTCAAAACAGTGTGGTGGACTCCACTCGTGTTAATATGCATTCAGGATTTCAAAGCAAACCCTTCTTGAAACAGAAATACAGAAAGATCACTCTGTAGGTTTTCTCTTTTTTTTTTTTTTTTCCCCTTCTTTTAAACACTCTAGCATTTCTCCTGTTTAAAGACTTGGAGAGTAGGAGCCTGTGTGGTGAGTATGTGCACAAAGAACATTCTGATTTTTAAATTACACTTATAAACCAAAACTAGTAATAACAGGACAAGGCCTTACAAAGATAGAGCAATTTGCTGCTTATATAATAAGAATATGTGTGGGCAAAAGTTGTAAAAAACTTTGGTAGCAAAATATTTTACAGATGGCAAAACCATAAGTGACTATAGAAATCATGACAATTACAATGGTATCAGGAAAATTAATTTCAAAGGCAAAGTGCAGGAAAGAAGGATAAAAGACCACGTAAAAAGCCTATTAAAAATTTTATCTGACTTTTTACCCAGGCACAACAAAAGTTCCCTGAACACCATCTTACTTAACACATCCTTCCTCACACTCACTGCCAAGAAAACGTCTATGAAAGTGCAGGAATGAGGCCTACAGCCACGAGATGTGATGAAGGGATTTTTATGAGATATGCCATGGGATGTGTGGCTAAGGGATTATTGTGGGCATGATGGTCTACTGATGGGAATGACATGCTATCAGGTAGAGGCCACATGACTGTTATCACTGCAATTGGCCAGGTAGAAGAGGAAGTGATATTAAGGTGTCACGGGTCTGCTCTGCCCTTGCGCAAAACTCACAGCCTTTATAATCTCTCTCGGTAACTCTTGATATCCCTCATTTATATATAAAGTGGGTCCCCTCTGCTCTCTCCCCTTTATGATCGTAGTAAGAGAATATTTGACTACAGTCTCGCACTCCTCCCAAAAGTATAAATTTGGCATTTGAAATCCTCCACGGTATAGGATAAGAATATGACCACCTTGCAGATGGGTGATGGGCTTGCTCCTCTCTGCTCCCCAAAGCAGTGATGCCTCTTTGGTAAGTTTTGCTCCTCTAGCTGCATCACAATATACCCGGGAATTCTTCTACATAGTGCTACATGCTTATGCTTTGTAGGTCTTGTGAAGCTAACAAGAATCTGTAATCTGTTGCTCCAATAAGCCACATCATTCAAGAATCTGGATCGTGAAAGTTCTTATTGAACTTGACCAAACTTACAGTTTCGAATTGGTAAACTGCACTATTTGTGAATCTGTGATTGTGGCTGAGACCAAACTTGTACTGTAACCCACACTATTTGTGCATCTGGTGTCTTACTGAATGTGACCAGACTTATGGTGCCGAATCGGTTCTAATAAGAATTCAAGCCCAGCCAACCCCAGTCCCTCTGATCTCTGAGGACAAGCTGAAACACAAGGAAGTTTATTTTCTGCCAAATTTCTCTACTCTTAATGAAGCAAAGAGACAGAAGAAAGTGTATTAATATACTTTCCACTGTCTCCTTCCTCTCTGAGTCTGCATTCATGGTGTCTAACTTCCCAAAAGTGTGTCTCGGGGGGAGATCATGCAGACTCATCATAAGGAAGGGGAAATATGTGATACCCACTGTGATCAAAACAACTCAGGTCTCTTCAGAATGACATAATTTTCTTTCCCAGAAGTCATCTTTTTCTGTCCCATCACCTTGTCCTGAGATGTAGGTAGAGCAATGGCTGATACTTTCTTATGTACTTGGTCATGTCTAAAAACTGATATTCTTCAGTCTTCATTTCCTTCAAAGAAAACTATTCCCTGGATCACCTTCCCTTCAAGGCTTTCCTCCTTAAGGAGGAGAGCAGCCCAACATGGCTCTTTTGGCATTCCCCAGGAGATAAACCGTGCAGCATAGCTCAAGAAAAGATTGACACAAACCCCTGAAAGCAAATTCAGCCTCCCTTTTTCAATCAGATAAAGCAATTATTTGTAGTGTCAGCTGAGCCAGACCTCAAACATCACATAGCGAGAAAATAATACTGTAATCTTGGAGGACAAATGCTGGGAACCTCACTGCCCTTTGTCTGTCCTTGTGCTGTTCTTCATCCTCGAAATGGTGACATGAGACCTGCATGTTGAAAACAAAGCCATGGCAGAGTGATTTCCAGGTGGTGTATAAAGCTTGGGAGCTTTGAACTGTGCCCTTCCAAATTCCCACACAGGAGAGAGGAAACATGACCTGAATGTCTCAAAGCCTCAGAAAGCCAACACCTGCCCTGACCTCTGGGACCATGCAAAACTGACTGGCATTCAGAAAAACCCAGAGATTTCTCTAAAATGTGAGAAACCTCAGCATTAACTCAAGAAATATGGAGATATTGAGATGATTTAAGGGAAATATGTTTTCTCCATTCCATCATATATTCTGGACTTGTAGCTGAGACTCTTGCCTGCAGAATTCCAAAACAGGGCAGTCAACCCTTGTTCAGTGATTTATATGATTAAGGCAGCATACATGTGATTAATAAAAACATCTTATTTGCCTTTCATTGGAGCTTCTGAGGTGCTGTAAAGCACTCTTTTCACCAGAGACAGCAATCATCCTAGATTTCTGATCTCTCTTCTCTAGTTTATAGGAAAACATGGATTATGGGTGACTTCTCTTTTACACAGAAACAAATCCTGAAGAAAAACCTGTCTTGTTGCTGTAAGTGTGGAGAGAAAAGAAACACTTTGTCTTCTTCCAAACTTTGATCCAGTTCTCCTCTTTGGAGTCCTCACTTCTTGTTCCATCGGGATGCAATGTGTGAGGGCTATGTACTTAGGAGGTCATAAGGAATTTATTTCTCATTGGGCACAGCTTTTGGTACTACCCAGAAAGGAAATGTAATCACTGTCTTTAGGAAGCCTAATTGAACATATTTCATAATGACTACAGCTTGAAGAAGCTTCACAAGAATGTGCAAAATAAATTAAGAAAAGGAAGGCTTATTTAAGGGAGCTTGATGCTAGAGTATGAAATTGCATGTTTAATAGCTTTGCTATATCGACTTGGTTTTTTTCTGTCTTAAAAACAGCAACCATTTATTTTCCAAAGTCACTGTCCTTTAACAGTCCTTTTTTTTGTCCTATTTGCTTTTCTTCTGTTTATAAGCAATTCCCATAAGATTGAATGTATTTATGTAGTCACATGACACATCAGAAAAAAATAATGTTCCTTTGGTTCACTGCTCACTCCATGAAAACACTTGGCTGTCCTACTACCAGGAACTGGCCAGGCTGCAACAGAAACTCAACAGCAACTTTGTTTATTTTAAGTGTTTGTTCTTGGTGAAGGTAAGTCAGCATTATATCCTCATTGTTAAGAGTTGTATCCCCATTGATGAGAAAAGCTTGAAAGAGTCGAATGCCTAGTTTGCATAAACACTCAAGTGTTTAGCATTTGTCCAATATTAAATTCCCATAAAACAAACAAAAAAAATAAAGAGAAGTGTCTAAAGGGTCATCCCTTCTGTCCTTCACCTGCTAGTCACTGGCTTCACCAGTAATGCTGCCAGTAATGAGCACAAGCTCCTCTCCCTGTGTCCTTTTCACCTCTGCTAAGGAGAGACTTCTGCAAGGTGGGGGGGACCTGCTTAGATCTGAGGACTCGACTCAGATCTGCTTTTCAGCAGCTCCAAAACCACACAGCCTTGGGCACCTCCTGTTGCCTTGCCTTGCCAAGGTTTACAATGAAGGAGTAGGGAGCTTGCAGGGGACAGGTCGAGGGACCTTTTCATGATTCTAATGAGTAGACTACAGAGGAGAAAATCCTAGAAGCTCCTATTTGTCCTGATTTCACTTTTTTTCCCTCTTAAGTCATTCTCTCTGTCTCACAGCTCTCCAGGTAAAAGTCTATTTACTCCTCTAGTACTGCACCATGGACCCTGCCACAAGTACTGAAGCTCAGCTTTGCCAAAAACAGCAGGTGTGATGTCTTTTCTTCTACCTCCATGCAGGGAGTCAGCTGTGGGAATAAGCTGAATAAGTGGAATAAGTGGAACTAATCCCACTAAGCAGATACGTGAGAGAGAAGATGTGCTTTAGGCTAGATCAGCTTCAGCTGTACAGATGCTGGGCCAAGCACAGGGAATGAAGGGGGAACAATTCACTTGCTGTAGAAGACCAGACAACATAACTCACGTCTTTGGGTAGTAGATCACATTAAAATAATATTTCAATCAGACTCCATGTGTAATGTAGGAGATATGTCTACGTGCATATTATGCATATCACCCCTTCTATTCTGTGTATTCAAAAAAAATAATCTGATAATTTGCTACTTCTCTTCCAAATGGCCAATTTTATAGATGCTATTTCTTTTTCATAGCTGAAACATTCTTTTTCAAACTTGGCTTCTTTGCGCACATGAAATGTTTTTGATCAGATTATATTTATGGTGAAGGCAAATGCTAATTTAATATCTGTCACAAGATCTTGCAAGATTTCCCATGAGGTCTCATGATGATGTATCAGCATGTAATTAAATAAGAGGGCCAAGTCATTCTCTGGTGTAAGTCCTGGGAAGGCAGTGATATTACATCAAGAAAGTGTTTTATCCTACTGAAGTCAACTCTAGCTTGCCTGACATCTTGTTATCTTAAATTTCTTTGGTTTTTTTTTGTTTTCTTTTTTTTTTCATTTTCCCCCACCCATTCTTATTCATTTGTGCTGAAGGTCCACCTTTTATTTTATTTTTCCCATTTTAAATCACCCATGTGAAAGCATGTCACTTCTCAGAGATTTCTTTGATATGTAGGTTGATTTCACTTTGTTTTCTTTATGTACTGGTTATCTGCTTATTTATAATTTCATCCCCAAACAGATTGATGAATACTGCTCTCAGATTTGCACTGCAGGAGGCTTGAGACAGTATAACACTTGGTGTCATGATAATGCCTAGAGCTTTAGCTAGGATTCATTACTTTTCATATGTTTCCTTGAATTTTTCCACAGATGACATATATCCATTCACAAAGAGAGGTTTTATTTTCAGCCTATCTGTTATGACTGCCCATCCCATCAGGCTACACCCTGGCCTTGCTGAGCTCATCACACATGTGCTGCATGTCATCTCTGGCATCTTCTCCATCAATGTCCCTGTCTGTTGTGACCATTGCAGCTGGACATAGAGACCTACAGCAACTCAGTGTGCTGGCAGACTGTGCATCTTGAGCTCACCCTTTTGTCTGCAGGGAGGGTACATCTGCAAAGCCCAAAGCAGCACTGTGCAGAGATACCTGCACTGCAAACCAGCTACAGGTAGTACACGAACATTACAGATGAGCCTCTGCCCAGGCTAATAGCTCTGCAGAGAGGTGGGGTGCTGGAGACAAGCAAAAGGTGCTGCTAAAATGACAGTTTTCCTTTAAGAGCCTCTGCAAGAGGGCCAAGGCTTGCTCAGGTTTCTGTGTATGCTGATGCTAAAGAGCTGGAGCAATTCCTTCTTCTGCTGGAGTACATTGGTATGTCATGAGTAGGTTTCTGCCCATGCTGGAGATCTAAGGCCAGCCACAGCTCACATGTAGTGTGACCACAGATTTCTAGAGTGACTATAGCTACAGTACAACAGCTTGTGGAAGAAAAAAGGGGTATTCTATGCATTTTTTTTCCATTGAAAATTTTCAGCCAGAAGTGATTTAGAGAATGAGTACAGTCTTGAAAATCAAGATTCCAGATCTGCTGAAAAAAAGCCAACATCTGTGTGATCAAACCACAGTTTTCCATGTAAAAATATGCCTGTGGATTCTGAATCCTTACACCAAGCCATTTAGCCTGTTCCATGCTTCAGTCCACTCTTGGGAAAATGGAAAGACTTCTTTACCCCACAGCAAGGAGCTGTAGCCACAGCTTCCAAATATATTTCACACCTCCAAGCCCCTGGGAGCCCTCTTGGATCTTCTTCCCTTTGCATTCATTTCCATTTTGGCAGTCCCCAGAGCCCCTACTTCCTTGTCCTCCTTCCCTCTGCCCTCAAATCCATCATATTCTCCCTCAGATCTCTACTTTTTCAACCCTCTCGTTTTCCAATTCACTTCCCTGCTTCCACAAAGCCAAGTTTTGCTTATCCCCCTCGTAGTAATCTTGGTTGCTTCATACAATCCCACCTTTGTCCGGAGCAAGTGCTTTCCTTTTGTGCTAGATTTGTTCTAATACAAACTTCACTACGACATATCCATATGACATTTGCTGATTGCCAAAATCAGTTCCTATAACACAGACCTTTCCAACTAACAGTCTGGCTGTCCTCCAGGATGTCTGCAGGAGAGATATTCGAGGCAGAAGCCGAGGGAAGGAAGGCCTGGCAGAGGATCTAGGTTTTTCTCCTTTAAATAAAGCTGCAGAGAGCAGCAGTAATAAGTCTGGTGTTCAGGATCCCCACAGACATTGTTAATGGGAAGAGAACTGGGAGCATCTATTGAAAAGTTTGAGAGGACTGTTAGAGAACTTAAGACCAAGTCAGTGATTTGCATGGTGTATTTATTTTCTAAAATGGAAATTAAGGTTCTAATTGAGCATTTTGTGTAATTAAAATCTTCTATGTGGAAAAATGAAGTCTCTGCTACAGAGGTAATAAGAAGTACAAAAATACTTTGAATGTGCTAAAGATAGTGCAGATAATTAAATGTTTGTCATGCTTCGGTGTTCTCTCCAACCACATCAGGTATTACTGTTTGCTTGTACCAGATGCTGGATTACTCCCAGATCCTGCTGTGCACAATATGATTCTCCCACAAATTCCCATTTGTGATGAGGTAAGTTGAGATAACCTCACTGCTGTTGTGAGCCTCTGTACTTTTCATTCAGTAAGTTGTATCCCTCGGTCCCACTGTGCTGGGTGCTGCACAAGGGAAGAGTGGGTACCTGCTTGAGAGCATTCCTCAGCAGAGCACTTTGCCACCTGTTGGATATCTGGGGAGTAGGGATAAGAATAGGGGTGCACAGAGCCTGAACACTTATCCTAGTGCCAGTAATTGTGCCTAATGTGAAACCAACAAGTATTCCAGGATATATGGGGAGCAGAAAAAGATGCCTTTGCAGAGGGATGTTTTTGGTGCTGGTCAGTGAAAAAACACTGTGAGATGAGAGACAACAGAAGAACCTCAGCAGGAGTTTCCAGATACTGTTTCCACTTTTTCCAGCAATTTCGGTTTGCTTTAGATTCAAACATGAACTTGCCTACTTTGCCTTAACTGCAGCTTTGCATTTCAGCCATGATCCCCAAATAACTGTTTACTGGAAGCTCCTGGTGTCCCATCTCTGAGTGGGTTCTCTGGAGACAGAAGGGACTTGCACGTGTGTGAGAAACAAAACCCTTACATGTTTGTGAGAGCATTTTATTCCAGTATGTAAAATATTCTCCCTTTTCTTCTCCCTGTGTTTCTTGAGCTCCTAACAAATCAGCTATTGTCAGACAAGCAAAAAAATGAAAAAAATCTCATTGAGAAGCAACGTTCAGTGCCCTCACCTTTTGGATATACAGTTTCATTTATTTTTGTTCCTTGTGTGCTTAAACATCCTTATGTAATTTCCATTTCTTTACGTTATGCCATTCTTTGCTTCCTTTATACAAAATGCACATGACCGTTGCAGAGGCAATGGAACTAACAAGGTGGTCCTTAGGCAGAATCTCCATTGATTTCAATAAGCAGTTCGAATAAGTGGATAATATAGGATTTGAGTCAGCCAATTTCACCCAGATTAAGGGGAAAATGTGCCTGAAATTGATTGATACAGAAGCAGCAAGCTCAAGTCCATTGGGCACTCATAGTTTGTAGTCACCATTCATGCTGTATCAATAATAATATAAATTCAGTAAGAGTACATGGTCCAGAAGCAGATTTGCCTCTGATAGATCTTTAAAAGCTGCACATGGAAGTTCTGCCTCTGAGACCACAGCCATCTTTCTTGACAATGGGATGCAGGCTCAGCCAGGTAATCAATACTATGCTCTCACTCAGCTCACTGCTGGATTAGGATACCTCTAAATAATCACCTCTTTTGTGACAACTCTTCCCTTTTATGAGCATACAGACTTAATGCAACTGCTGTCAATAGCACTATCACAAACTTGAAAGATGTAGGGAAAGACAGGACCTATGAAGTAGAGGCACCTCCTGAATTAGAGTTCAGTCCCATTATGTTGAAGACATCATACCACCTATAACTGTTCATAAATTTATTCAAATCTGCTTTAAAATATATAGCATAGAACAGCTCTGTGCAGCTGCCTTCTCTGAAAGCTGATTCAAAGGAGGAATCTAATATGATGCTAATGCATAATCTTCCTTTGAAGCCTATGGAGCCAACCACCTCCTTACAGTCAATGCTTCCGTGCTTTTGCTTACTTTACTATCTGCTGTCAACAGGGTGCAGATTTGCATTCCTCTTGCACAGAGTCTCTGTGGAATACACCTCACACAGCCTATCTAGCCTCCTGGCTTGGGCCCCACTGTGGACTTACACTGTGTAGCTCAGGAGCATCTTCCCTGTAAACCTTCTCTCTCACCCTTGCACTTGGCCAACGAGTGACCAGTGCAACTGCTCCCTTTGAGACAAGACCACAGACAGGCAGCTGAGTGAAACAGTCATTCCTGACTCAGGAATTGTAAAGGCTTTATGGAAAGGAAGAGAAAGATTTCAATGAAAAATCCCTCAGCTGGAAAAGCCAGTTCTTATCGGTACTCCAGCAATTTTCAGCAAAATTTACGGTTTCTTTTATGTAGCAAATCCTCTGTAAATGATTATATATACAAACATTGAAAATTTCCAGGTCCCAGAACACATAATAATATTTGCCACTTATAAAGCCCTTTTCATCTTCAAAGCACTCTGCAAGGGCCGGCTAATGAATCCTCAAGTTATTCCTTTGAGGTTAAGTGATGTGCTCAAGGTCAAAGCTTGTATCAGTCTCAGACCCAGGATTAGATATGAGCAGATTTTTGCCTCTGCGTTCCCTACTTAACCCATGATCTTCATACAAGCAATCACTTGCTGTACTATGACAGAAATATAGACATAGAAGCATTACAAATTCTTCAAGGGAAATAAAATAAAACTTGGATGTTTCAGAAGTAATTTCTCACCTTTCCTCCAAATTGTAACTCCCTCTGTGCTTTAACAGTAGCAGTCTGCTGTGTTTTGTCGTTTATCAGGAATGCTTGCCCACCTGCTTTACCAGATGAGTCTCTGTTTCTCAACAGCCTCTGCCTTTTTCTTCAGTTAAGCCATTCCCGGGCCTACCTCCAGATGATAACCCAGTCACCTTCCTAGCCAGGGGTAGTCCTATTCCAACATCACTCCTGCCCTGTTTTCCACAGGATTAACAGTGTTCACTTGACTCCTGAACTAGATGTAAGGAAGAAAGTCTTATCAGAAAGATCCAAGCAGAATATAATTATATCACTGAGCACGTTTTGTTTGGGTCATGAGAAGTTAATTCAGAAAATCAGTACAGTGTGTTTATCAGTACAAATTTAACAGGATACTTCCTTATCAGTACAAATCTTACCAAGATGGATTTTTTGGGGGGCACTAAACAAGTGGGGTGTAAATCAGTATAAACCTTAGAGAGGTTTAACTCCCTTAACACCTGGGACTCATTGCAAAATAGCTCCAGTTGCACACTTATCTTTTAGCTTTTGGGATTGTGGTGATTACACAATGCAGCTTGAGCCACAGAAAGTAAGGAATGGGGTGCTCCCTCCCCAGCAGGAGGGTGTTTCTAGGGTTCTCCAGTCCTGCCTGGGCAGCCCTGCAGAGCTGCAGACAGCATCTCCTACCTTTCTCCATCCGCCTCCATTTGCCTCCAGCACAGTGTATGCAGTCCCAGCACCAATACGAAAATCTATCCCAACAGCTCAGCAGTGCATGACTCAAACTAAAGCAAAGAGAAGATGCTTTTTTGTCATAGCCTGATTGGAGTCACTCTGATAACATATGATTGCAATGTAAGTGGGTGGAGAGTAGGGGGGGAGAGAAGGGTCATCTTGCAGACAGCTTAAAATGTCTTAAAAGTTTCAGAAATTGAACCCCCAGTCTCTTTCCGGCTCTTGTAAATGCTAGTCAGAGCCTAGCACGTATTTATGATCCAACATTGCCCAGTTAATTCATATCTTCCAGGTAGTGAATCACAGCCACCTCGTAGTCTCCCTGTTTTGTCCTCCATTGGCAGCTTCAAGCTGCTCAACAGATAATGAAATGAGCATTTTTGAAAGCTTGTAAGTCTGATAAAAGTATTTTATCAGCCATGGTAGAAATATCCAAGGCTATGATTAAAAATAATGTAACCAGATGGTATGATAAAAAAGATAGCAACAATCTGGGGAAAGAGCAACCATATGAAGGGATTTTGCACGTCTGCCCACCTAATAGGAAGTACTCATGCAACTTCCCACTTTTTCTCTGATTGAGCAAATCTGAAATGCTCTTCTGTGTGATCAACCCCCTTGAAGAAAAGGGATTCACCCTTTCCCATCAAATGGGACACTCAGATCTCAGTCCTACCCAGAAAAAAGCATCAGAGTGCTCCACATTCATCCTATGATGTTATTATTAAACACTATATCAAAGATGGCACAGACTAGCACTACGACTCTCATAATTTCCAAGTCAAGTGGCAGCTGCTCCTGTATTTTTTGTGGGACCTGGTGCCCTGTCTTGCATTTGGCATGCTGCAAAACAAGCTTTGCATCAGGCCCCTGGGGAGCACTGGCTCAAATCTGGACTGGGAGGGGAGGCAGCATTATGCTGCTGGGACTGACAACCTGGAGAACATGGAGACAGTGTCCTAGGTCTCAACACATTTGGCACTATGTAACCCAGGTTTTTCTAGCATCTGCATTAGTCAGTCAGGATTTTTTGAATGTATTTCTGGATTTAAGCAGTTAAAGTTCTCCTAGATCCTTTTTTTAGACACTAAGTCCTGGATCTAACCCAATACATATAAGTAGGAAAAATGTGAGGTCTTTGCTCTCACCATAAAGATGTCTAGCTGCCTTTTAAATTCATTCCTGTTATTTGCTTCAATAGCTTCGCCTAGCAATAATTTATTCCACATACTTATTACTTTTTGATTGAAATAGCTGTGCCTGAATTCCCCTTTCACTCTTCATTTCCTAGTTTTTAGACTAAGCCTCTTGTTTTTCCAAACTTCTCATCATACTGAAGAGTTTATCTCATTCCAGTTGATCAAACCCTTTTACAACTTTAATATTTCTTCAGGTCTTCTTTTCTCTGATTTTTCTGACAAGAATAAATAGTTTCCTTTTGAATAAATGTAGATTAAGTCTGCTTATGCCTCCATCTCCAGAAAAGCAGAAAGCTATGTGAGACAGTAAGCATGCCAAAAAAGCCTGTATTTCAATCTTAAGAGCAGTCTATTTAGTAATAGCAACAGAGTATTAGGGGTGAGAAATTAAATATCCTACATGGCAATTCCCATGTTCCATTAACTTGACAACTCTAGACTTTTTGAGCTGGTAGGGCAAGGTGTAGCTTCTTTTGTGGCTGAAAGTATCCAAAAAACTTCACAAATGAGAGGAGATGACTTGGGAACAGTTTTTTACTCATGGCATAATATATTTCTTCCTATTTATCTCACAATGCTGCAAAAACATGCAGCATACAGCACAAAAAAGAAAGTTGTACATGGATGTATGTGTTTCACTGATTTCAGAAAAGCCACCTATAGCAACCACAGCTTTCAGGAACTTAGCTATGAAGATGTGTAATCAGCTTGGAACAACAACTCATTGAATGTCTTTTGTTATATTAGTTTTTGCCTCATACTGTGTTTTCCTTTTTTATCAAGATATGTATTGCAATCTGAATGAAGGTTTTGGACTAATGTCTTGTAATGCTTACAGGGCAGCTCCTGAGTCTTGAAGTTATTGTTTTAGTATCCTTGGGGAGTGTGGTACCTTGCCTGGTATAAGTGCTTTTCCGGAAGTTTTTTTCTTGCATCCAGAATGGTCCAAGGTATTGTTTGGGACTGGTAGCTTTGTTTGGGGAATATGTGCCTTGAAAAGGAGAAGATTCCCCAGTGCACTGTAAAGCTGTGGATTGATGTGGCTCCTGCCTGACATTCATTGAATGGCTGAATTCTACCTAGTTCTTGGGCTGGGGAAGAAGCAAATAAGCAAAAAGTAAGAAAAAAGAAAAATGCCTTTCAAACTGGATTTGAGTGTGATATTCTTCTGCTCTGGTGACTCAAATCTCTGCTTGTAATCCTGAACTGAACCTGCTCTTCAGAGACTGAAATCTATCCCCATCAAATTCATGCTAAGTATTGTGGACCTTCTCCTCCCAGTGACCTGACCACAGTGCCTCACACACCCGGCAGGATCCCAGGGAAATGCCTGCCCCTGCAACGGTGTCAAACATCACCACTGGTAGCCAGGGGACAAACAAGGGGAGAGACAAGAAGAGGAGTCATGGGTCTGTAAAGATTGCCTGGTTGCAGGCCAAAGGACAGTAAATTGGTAACTTTGTTCTGTTGGACTGTCTCAAGATGACATTTCACGCACACTGTCTCCTCCAGACATTCACAGTCAGCCTAGCAAATGGCATAATTTTACATCTTCACATGTCTACTTTTCCTTACAAAAAGTGACAGAGCTGTTGGAAGAGGAAGAAAGGAGGTAGCCAAAACGGGTAACCAGGAAAGGAGGGTTGAAACATATGAAACTGTCTTTGCCCATAGTACCAGTCTTTGGAAAACAAGATGCAGAAGGTGGCCAGAGGGGCACACACCAGCAAGCCTAACCCTGTGGTTCTGAAAGTTCAGCCATATTTTAGAGGGAGAGGCTGGAACTGTCCTTGAGTGGTATTCAGTTGTATTCCTGCTGCTAGTAGTGCCATATTATACTCTATTTTTCTATGAGGTCCAGAGATAAACAGAGAAAAAATTAGCATGATTTTCAATAAATATTTTATTCATTGTTTCCCATTAGTATCACTACACATGGTAAGGCAGAGTAGCATTTCTTTAAACATCCAACAACCCTGTCAGTGGCGCAGGAAGACCAGTGAAAGTTCAGAGTACTGAGCTATTTTAATTAAATTTTCAGGGCTCGAGGATATAGATAAATTAAAAGGGGAGAAAGGATTTAAGCAGGGAGTGGTTTGGGATCCAAAACACTGTGGGTTTTGTCAGGGAATGACTCTTCAGAATATAATTCTCTTTATCTTGACTATTTATCAGTGTATCAGGGAAAGGAAAATAAGGTATTGTCATTGCCAGATATGGAAATGAGAGTCTGATGACTGAGTTTGCATCTCAACACGTTGCTAGTTTGTCCTTCAAAAGGGGAGCTACAACACAGAGAATTCAGTCTGTCCTGAAAGGACACAAACTTTGGAAACTTTTTGTAAGATGTTCTTCCAGGAGCACAGAAATCCTTGAAAAATGTCATTATTGTATGTGTGTGTGTATACACATATTTATTTAGGCTTAGCAAGAAAGAAAATATTTTCCCTCTTTCTTCTTGGCGTTTTCTGGTTCCTTCTTCATTTTTATAAAGAAGAAAAAACTCTTCTCCTGTTGAAAGGAATCCTATAGCCTCCAGAAATATTTTCTTAACTGCTTTGCTGTCAGTAAATTGCAAAAAGAGTGAGCCACCAATATTTAACTGTATAGGGATGTCCATTCTGTTTCAGATATGAATATTTGACTGAAAAAAACCCAACCCAGAACATCAAAAAGAGTGTGTTTTCTTTTGAAAGAAGAAAGTAAAGCAAGCATGGACCGATAAGCATTAAAAAGAAGACAGTTAAGACTGAGTAAATAAAATAAAATGCCCAGAGACAAGTATTCCCTTTGAAAAAGAACATCAGAAGGAATGGAATTAGTGTTCAAAACATGCTTGACAATACCCCAGTGACAGCAGCAAGGTGGTGATGGAGAGTTGCCTGGTGCACCAGAAGCCAGTTACTCCTTGAAAAAGAACTCCATTCCTGTGAAGGACAGTCAAGACGTAACAGCAGATTTTTCTGTTTCTTAATGTCAGTGGTTTTGTCTAGTATTTCCATTTGTTTTGATTAGTGCTATGGGGAATATAGAAAAAAAGCAGTACTAATCACAAAAAGCAGTACATTGAATACTTCACAGGGAAACATTGTGGGCTCAGTGCAATATTTCAGCACTAAAAGAAAGGTTTCTAACACCTAACAAGGAATTAATAGTAGCAGATGCAAAAAAAATCCTTAAAGGAAGAAGCTTTCTGTACTGAGGTGCTTGGTACAGGAATGCTATATCTGTATCAGAGATGCAACATATATATCAGAGATTATACGTGAAAAAATTATACCAAAACCAGAATATTACTAGAGCTACCAGTGAGTCTGATTTTGGGTTCAGTTACTTTGGTGAAATTTTTTTAAACCAAGAAGTCTTGAGGAGGGAATAAAGCTGTCAAAGCAAACCATTTTGATGTGAAGCATCTACATTTGGAACTGCTATAATGTTTTCCGTAGCTGTTTTCCTAATGAAACTTTTCAGCTTGTATTATGAAATATTGAAAGAAAATGACTTAAGTTAAACAATTCAGCAAAATCAGAAAATTTGGTAATATAAGCAAATATTTCAATTAATTTCAACAGTCTCTCCCAACCCAAAACACTGTTTTGATTCAACTTAAGTGTTATATTTGTCCTCTTCTCTTTTTCTAACCTACAATATGAAACTAAAAAAAAAATCATATAGCTTTAGCTGAATGTTTCTACAAGATTTGTAAATATATAACTTGAAGAAAAAGAGCCAATGAATATAATCCCTAGGAACTGAATGCCTGTGAAATTGATAGTTCTTTGTGAGACCAGACCACTATCAACATAAAATCATTCAGTAATAGGGTCAGGCTGTCAACAGGGAGAAGAATGTACATCACATGCTACAAAAGACAAGGTGAAAAGTAAATGTAATATACTAGTAGATGATGCAGGTGCAGATACAACTCTGTGAATTTACATGCAATTCTAGGAAGAGGCTTGTGTTGATCCAAGACACTTCCAGATGTCTAATACATCTGAATGTGAGGGCAACATGAGAAAAGTTTAATCCTAAACCCAGAAATTAATTACCCAACTGCAGAAACTCATATACTGTTCTGGCCTACACAACCTTGCAAGCCTTCACAAGAAGCTAACAGATCCTCTCTGGGAAATGCGTATTCCTGAAACCCAAAAAGAACCCTAGTAGAAAAACAGACAGGAGCTGCAGGCGACCATGCAGCCTGCAATGAGCTCTCCTACCTCATGTGCATGGGATGAGAAAGCAATTAACACTGGCACTCAACATATGCTAATGAATAGGGGACTGTAGATGGGAGTAATACAGCCACATAATGTACTCAAAACCTGGCAAGGATGACCATTTTATTTGGCCAGAAGAGAGTCTAGTCTGGTCAACCTCTGGGGAGAGACATAGTCCCAGTTGTTCCACTATGCCAGAGATGGATTGATGTAACCTGTCAAATGGTCATGTGAAAATTGTCCCAAAGCTGTGGAACTAAAATTGTAGAATCATAGAATATTCTGAGTTGGAAGGAACCAAGAATTATCAAAGTTCTGTCCTGACCCTGCTCAAGACCACCCCAAGAATCACACCATGCCTGAGAGCACTGTCCAAATGCTTCTTGAACTCTGGCAGGTTTGATGCTGTGACCAGGGGGCGCCTGTTCCAGTACTCAACCACCCTCTGTGTGAAAATACTTTTCCCCAATATTAACCTAAACCTTTGCTGACACAGCTTCAGGCCATTCCCTTGGTTCTGTCACTGGTTGCAAGAGAGAAGAGATCAGTGTCTGCCCCTTTGCTTTCCCTTGTGAGGAAGCTGTAGACTGTTATGAGGTCTCCCATCAATCTCCTCAAGACTGAAGAGAACAAGTGCCCTCAGCCCTCCTCATACAGCTTCCACTCTAGGCCTGTCACCATCTTAGTAGCTCTCCTAGCTATAATAGCTTTATATTTTCTTATATTGTGGTGCCCAAAACTGCACACAATATTCAAGGTGAGGCTGCACCACTGCAGAGCAGAGTGGGACAATCCCCTCCCTCGACCAGCTGGCGATGCTTTGCCTGACGTCCCCCAGGACACAGTTGGCCCTCCTGGCTGCCAGAGCACTGTTGACTCATATTCAACTCAACACTGCTTTCTATCCTCCTATTCCCCAGTCTGTATGTATCCTGGGTTGCTCCATCTCAGCTGCAGAATCCACACTTGTCTTTGTTTAACAGTTGGTGATTGCCCAGTCCTCTAATTTGTCAAAGTCTTCCTGTAGGGCCTCTCTGCCCTGAAGGGAGTAAACAATTTAGTATCTTCTGCAAATTTGCTTAGTATCCCTTTCAGTCCTGCATCCAAGTCATTTATGAAGATGCTGAAGAGCACAGGGCCCAAGACATGGAACTCCACTAGTGACAGCTCACCAGTCTGATGTTCCCCTCTTCACTATTACCCTCTGTGTTCAACCTGTGAGCTGATTGCTCACCCATGGCTGGATGAGTTTATCCAGCTGTGGGCTGGACAGTTTGTCCAGAAGGATACTGAGAGAGAGACAGTATCAAAAACTTTACTGAAATCCAGAAAGATTATATCAGCTGGCTTCTTGTGATCAACTAGGTGGCTTACCTTGTAACAGAAGGAACTTAAGTTTGATAAGGAGGATTTTCACCTCATGAAACTGTGCTGGCTGTGACCAGTAATTGCATTGTCCTTCAGGTGTTTTTCATTACCCCCCAAAATAATCTTCTCCATAATTTTACCAGTTACTGAAGTGAGACTGACGGGCTTTTAGTTTCCAGGGTCCTACTTCTTGTCCTTCTTGAAAACCAGGACAAGGTTAGCCATCTTTCAGTCAACTGGGAATGCTCAGTGCTTCTAACACGCATTCTGATTTTGCATTTCTGTGGGATGCTCTCAAGGTATGAAGTACTACCCTTTCCCTGCCTGGCCAGGGGTCTCAGCAGCCTCCAGAGAGGAGTGCAGTTGGTGGTCCCAGCTCTCTGCTAATCCCTCTTCCAAGCTTTTCAACCTCCTGTCTGAAGAGACAATGTGCACACTCTGCAGCCAAGTTCAGCAATGTAGAGTGTTTTGTGCTCATGTCTTGAGAGTACAGGGGGGGGAAACAAGCCTCAGAAAAACTTGAGGTTTGCTATCCAGAATTAGTTTGTCTGTGTTTAACACAAATTCTAACCTATCTATCCTATTAAAAAAGCCCACACCACAAACACTGCATCATAAAAAAAAAGAAAGGTGATACTTTAAAAGACTGTTTAGCCAGCAACTCATACTGGACTTTGTACATAAGCAAAGTACAATTCTAGAGAAATTTAAAAATAGGGACCTCTCCCTTTTTAATAAAAACAATCAGTGTATCAGTAAATAATCTTTAACAGATTAAACTGAAAGCACAAGGAAATGCTTGACATAACATTTTCCATTATGTACTAATTCTAAAGACACATTGTCCTTGAGAAGCAACAAATGGGCTGTAACAAACAAACAAAGAAACAAACTTGCAAAGCCAGAGGGGCTGAAGGCATATTTTCAAATAAGCACAAGCAATTTCAGACTAAGAGGCACTGATCCATTGCTCAGTGACTTCAGTTTTTGGTTTTATTTCAATAATTTAACTAGCTGCAAACTGCTCCAAAGCCCAGGTTCTCATTAGAAAGTTGTAGTTCAGCTTGTGAAACAAATGCAGACCCATGCAATGTGGACCACCTCTGCAAACAGCAAGCATCTGGAAGAAGCATTATTAATGTAAAACCAGCCCTGAAGTTTCTAGATGGCTCTGAGCTGAACTCTAGCTCTGTCAAAGTCACAGATTTTTGTATTTGGGCTTTTATTCACTGTACCAAGTAAAACTATTTTTATTGTCACTACGTGGGGGTTCACAGAGAAAAAAATAATCAAGTGTCTTATCGTCTAAGAGTTATTTACACAAAAAAATATTTAGCATTTGATTGTAGAATAAGCTGTACTCCCTAAAATTAATTGCTTGGCAAGTCAAAACTGTGCTTGAATTTTGTGACGACAGCACTGGATCCCACTGAGATCTTTGCTGAGCTGCATATGCACATAACAGTCAAGGTTAGAACCCGCCAGTACAGAGCAGGCACCCCAGTGCTTCACAGAGCACATCATCTGCAACATCTTCTCTGCAGCCTTTTGCAACCACAGGCATTTCTAGCACTCATCAGCCCATGCACTCTCCATACAGGTCTGAGGCACACCTGGCACTCACTGTGACAATGCAGTGGGCTCCTTTCGCCCTTGTTTTGCTGTTTATGATGTCTCTATTGTCCAAATCACTCTGCATCTTTGCTCACCAGTCTGGTCCACCTCCTCTTCAGTTGGCTATGGTTCATCATCTCCCTCTGCATTGCTCCTAGTTTAAAGCACTCCCATTGGGTTCTCCAGACTGTTGACTGACCCTCAAAGTCCCTCATTCTCAAAGAGTTTGTAGAAAATGAATCCATGTAGTCAGTACCAGCTGAGCAAGCAGTTATTGACTCACAACAACTCAGCTCCTCAATACAGCTCCCAGCATCCCTGTTAACTGAGGACTGAGCTACTCTGTGTCTGTAGACCTGCAGGTGGAGCAGGAGTGTCCTTCTGGTGCTGGAGTCAGAGCTGCTCTCTCTCAATGAATATTGGGTAATAAAACACATCATTTGTGATGTGGAACTCAGGTTTGGATTACCCCAGGGAGAGCCTGGGCCCTCTGAAGAGGATCCACAAAAAACATGCTGCTGAGTCAATGGTAACTACAATGCTGCAGCGAGATCAAATGGATGTGGTGCTGCAAGGAGACCTCTCTGCTCTGGACTTTCCTCCTGTGTCCTCTCCTGAGGGTGAGTACCCTAGGACTTACTTTGGGAAAGTGAGCAGGGCCACTTTGAAAACAGCTCTGGGGAAGAGGGAGCTGAGTGTTTGGGAAGCCAGGACTTGCCTCTAGCCTTCTGTGGGTTATTTTGTTTTGTTTGGATTAACACAGCTTCAGAAATTCCTGCAGATTTGTTTTATGGTATGTATTTCCTGCATTGCCCAGGCCATACAATTCCTTTCAGTTAATTCTTAATTATACAACTGAACCCAATATACTGATGTATGACTCGCTACATCTGCAGAGCAGTAAATGCCCGGTCCTTTATGGATCTTTAAGAAAGGAGTACATATAAAAATTATATAAAAAAATATAACTGCTGCCGGCATCGTTAGTGATACACAGACAAGGAACAGAACAGCCTGTGGCAGGTCAAGCAAACACTCCTGGTTTGCTGACATGGACATGTTCAACACCATTAGCTTGATCTAACTCTGACTCTTTCAAAATACCATGCTCTTAGCCTCAGGCTTTAGGTTTCTTCTCCATGAAATCAACTGAGCACTTGCCTTCAGCCTAACCCAAGTTAAGATAATGAGGGCAGAGGGCTAAATAAGGGATAAATGAAGGCACAGCAGAAATGTGGGTGAGGGTGTGGGCAACGGGAATGCTGTCTGTCCCTCCTGTGCTCTGTGTGAGGGACAGAGGCACCAAACACGTCTTCATTTCGCACCCCTATGTCTTCAGCTCGGGAAGACCTCAGGGATGGTCCTTAGGTTCTTCTGCGCAAAATCTTTTAAGAATTTTGCCAAAATATCCTCTTTCTTAACCATAAAATAAAAACAGAGTGTTGTTAGGGTAAATAAAACAAATGCTAGGAAATTCTCTGGCATCACTATAAGGCATGTGGAAAATGAAATGGCATCTGTCCTGGCACAATAAAGGGCTTCTTAAACATACAAGACTACAGCAAAACACTGCCTAACCCCACTGAAGATTAGTTGTGTTTTATACATAGAACCAAAGCTGTCCAAGTGGGCATATTTTGATCTAGAAATCTAGGTTTGCTCCATTACTATAATTTCCACTTGTGCGATGATAAATCCAAACTAATGTGTACCAGAGAATGGAAGCCTGGCAAACAAGAAAGGAAAAAAATAAGTAAAAGAATGTTTTCTCCTCTGATATGTAGTGAACCTATTGCAGAAGCACAGACTGCTGCATTGCCTGAACAGAGGATACCTGGTGCTTTAGCTTGTCTGGCTCTGAGTTGCAATCAATGCTTATCTTATATGGGAAAACCAGGATCATTCTGAGCTATTAAAGAGTTACTGCAGTCTGGAACGAGAGATGTTCTCTAAGCATGGGGACTGTGGCAGCCTCCAGGGTGCTCCATCAATATCTTTCACTAGGACTGGTCCCCATATGAAAAGTAGGAGCTTTCCTTCATGATGCATGCCTCCCTTGGAGCAGTGCTTAAAATAATTGCTCACAGTAGTTTCACTGTCTGAGGGCTTTGTTGCTTTGTCTGGCTTTTTTTTTTTTTTTTTTTTTTTTTTTTTAATGAGGGGCTCCTTGTCCAAAATAAAAAAGTCCAAAGATACAATTTCAATCTATTTTAGGTTCCTTCTTGCCTCCTGCATCCTGATTTTACTCTTCTCTGCCCTCAGTGTAAGCAGCACATGGTTCTGGTTCATAGAGTCGGTGGGAGCAGCCCCCTCTGTAGCTGCTGCTGATTCACCCTCCTAAATCATCTACCAGGGGTGTTGCTGCTCTGACTGCGGGAGTGATGCAGTGAGCACGACCACCTTCATTTCAGTGTCCTTCCACTGTGCATTCCTGGGACCAGCACACCCTGAGTGACACGGCCTGCTTGGGGTCCTGGGAAACTGCTGCAGTTCTCAGCAGCACGGCTCCAAAAGGGCAGTCGCATCACTCTACCACCAACATCCTCCCACCAGCTTGCCTGTGAAATAGCTGGGATGTTACCAAACACATCCAAGAAAGCCAGACAGCGAGGAGTCAAGCTTCCCACCCTGTACTGCCTTTATGTTGCTTGAGGTCAATTACTATAAACTATCAATTTTTCAGGAATGCTATTAATTTAACTGCTGTGTAAACTGAGTTTCTGTTTCTCAGCAATTATAATGCACAAGATCTCAAGTAGTAGTAATGCCTGAATTTTTTCTCCTTTTTCTTTTTTTTTCCCCTTTCCTTCTAGAGTTAACAGTTTCCAGCTGTGTATTCTTTGGATGTGTTTCCACACCAGCTTTTTCCATAATATAGAGCTGGCCCATTTCCAAATCCCAGATGTGCTATTTATTTACTCCGAAGCATCTGGGCCCTGACATGGACTTGTCACTGCAACGTGGCAAACTTGTGAAAAATCAGAATGGCAGCCAGTTAACAAGCTGTACTACACTGGCAAGTGGTGAGAACAGTTCAAAGGAGAGAGGAAGAGGGGGGTGGTACAGCGGAAATGAAAAGGGAGCAAATTTCATGTTTGGCTATGCTGTGCTTTCTAAGGTTACAAATGATTAGTGGCATTCAAACTAGAAATTGGGGATTTCACTCTTTTGTAAACAGAGACCTAAAGACACTGAAGCTTGACAGAAGCCACTGAGGGTGGCTGTGAGATGTTAAACACCCTCTCCCCAGCCCTTGTGAAGAGCTTCAAGCTCAGGCGTGATGCTGCAGGTCTTATGCAAGCTCATACATCCTCCTAAAGAAGCTCAAAATGACCACAGACCTTAGAATAAACTGAGAGGTATTTTAAATTTCTCTCTGAATTTCTCTGCTCAGGAAGGGGCCAGCAGAAGGATTTTCTATGCCTGAGAGAAATATCCCCATTTCTGTCATGTTGTAACAACAAACTTCTGACTTTGTTTTAAAATTTGGAGCATGAGGAGAAAAGCAAGCCTGCTCTGAATTGAGAACTGCAAGACTTCAGTGTAATAGAAATATGGAGAGCTAAACTACAGCACTTGGTTATGACTGAGGTCTTTGGCTTATATTTAGCACTGCCTTCAAGCCAAGAATCTGAAATTGCTTTAGGGTTACAGAGCTTTCAGTCATTATGTGGACCAGGTGATGCTGTTTTTGAAGCAGGTGTCGGCATTTGTTTTAAGAAATAGAGTCAGAGTTGCATGTGAAAGGCTGAAGAGTCCAAAGACTCTTAAAGACAGCAAGTGAGAAACAGTACTCTGAGAAAGTGATATGTTACCTAGTTTGAGTTTAATAATGCGAATGTTTGATCACCCCCACACAGAAGGATTTCTCTACCACTGTAGCTTGGTTGCCCTGCATTCCGCCTATTATTTATATTTTAGAGCTAGTAGGATATATATGTTTGCCCTTTAAAACTAAGGTGGGGAAAAGGGTTGACAGCACTGTTTTCTCTAAGCTAATGCTGTTCCTTCCTTCATGTTAGAAAAAAGCAATATGCGACTCCTGTCACAGGGCAAGAAGCAATACCTCCCAGATCTGTCCTTCTCTCCATGTCCATCACACTCTTTCAAGAGCACGTGAGTAAAGGAAGAGTATCTATATGTCCTCCCTGCAACATAGAAATCAACCATTCTCAGGTCATTCCCTTCCTGTGTCCTGTTTACCTTTCATTTAGGCAATAAGGTATGCAGTAGAATAAGAAATTCCCAGGAACTGAAGTAGTTTTGTTAAGGGTTGCTGGAAGATTACTAAAAATTTCACATAAAATGTTTTTAGAATTTTATTTAGTGAGGTTTTTCATCTTCAGATCTTCTTTTCACAAAACTCTTGGGTAGAAATTTTGGTACACTAAGACACAGGAAATTTTGTCTGATCTCCCATGTCTGGGTTTTTTTATGTATTAAAAAAGTCATATGTCTGAATCAAGAACTTTTTAAAAAGTGCCTAAGTCATGAGACACAGAGGAGGAAATCCAGATGCTTCTGCTCAGCATAGCCAGGGACTGGGCAGAGCAGGTCCCATTGCCCTGGGATCTTGCTCCATATCACACAAGTGCTGTCCTCTCTTGAGCTGGGACCCAGCATGCTGGGATTGCCTGTTGGCAAGATGCAAAGAGAGGGAACAGTAGACATAATAGAGGTAACCATCCCTTTCAAAACCTTTCCAGAAAAAAAAGGCATTTTCCTAGCCATGAGTAGCAGAGGGCAGGAGTGTGTAGTTCCAGTCTCAAGTTCAGTCTGATCTTATCCAAGTCCTCTGCTTTTCCCACCATTATAAATACAAAACAGAAAGCTTGCAACCAATATCATTGAAGGACTCGAGCACAAGTATCTATCCTTTTGTCCTTTCCTATGAGAAGGTACCATATTCAGGCAGCCAGTGGCTCATAGAGTGCTCCAACACCAAGTAGAAGAGGCCCACGTACCACCTCCTGGAGGTCTCCACTGCACCCATCATTCAAATGTGGGGTCGCTACTTCCCAGCTGTACTCTGTGGTGCCACGTCAGGCAGTGCCAACAGCTACTGGGGCCCCTAACAACACCTCTCTGAACTGTTTACACAGCAGTGAGATTAAAGCTCCCTATCACCTCAGTTCGCTATGACTATCATTTCCTGAGATCATAACATTACTGCAAAAATTAAACACGATCTTTCCCTGTTGTCAGAAATCTTTAGGATGCTTTGCAGAACAGCTTATCAAACTGTCTGTTCGATTCCCCTGGGAAATGCAAGTATCACTTATGGGATTGCTATACATGGCCTTTAACTGTTAAAGGACATCAACTATTTGGGTGCCCTTTCACCCTGACATGTTGCTGCATACAGTGGTATAGAACATCACATTGTAAGCAGCAAAACACAAATATTAGTCTTTTAATCTTGAGAACTGAGCAATGCTCAGCAAAACTGCTTTTGTTTTTGCCATTGGAAGGACAATCTTGCAACTATGGCCAGAGAATCACCAAGTAGAGCTTATTTAAAAGAAAAAAATTCTCAAGAGCCAAGAGCCAAGCTGAAGTTTTCTAAATGAAACAAGCACAACTACTGCTGTTCACAACAAAGATGACAGTTATTATTGATTGTAAATTAACCAAATATTTTATGTTGTGAGTGTTTTGGACTGAGTACACCATCTACATGCTACATCTGATAGACCAAAAATTTTGAAGCCTGCATTCAAAACAAGGGATTTGATATAAAAGAGAAGTACAGTGTTTCTGGGGCAGTGGGTTCTCTGCAGGTATCCTCTACCACCTCTGGGTTTATCACTTTGCATGCTCTTTAGAAAATCACCCTGGTCATGGCTGGTCCCTTTTGGAAAGTGAAATGATAGGCCATTACCAAACAGCCAAATACACAGAAAATGTTAATCTGATTTAGAACTGCACATAAACGCTCTGCAGATTAGTAGTCCTGCCATCATTCAAGGTCATCGCTCTGCTGCAGCCAAAAGAGTAATGTCTCATTACATTAAACCATGAGCACTTTGGCCCTGGGCCGGGTTCAGCTCAGTGATGTAATGCTGCAGGCATAAGCTATCATAGGATCCTCAGCAGCAGAAAATCTGCGTGCAGATGGGTTGAGTTTGAGCTGTTACTGTGGTGGGTTGAAGGTGTCCATAATTCCTGATTTTCCAGGAATATATCCCTGAATGCCCCTTGCTCACAAGGGAGCCTGTGTAATTGCCGTCCTTGGAGGACAATCCCTTTCTACGTCATCAGCGAAAGTAGGGTGGCATTAAAAGCTCTAGCAAGGATCCTGCCAAGCCCAGGTTTCAAGGTAAAACCACTGCCTTTTCACAGACCCTCTGGGGTGTCAGGACTGCCTGCTCTCTTGGGGAGAAATGTGCTCTGTCAGCAGCAGAGGTGTGTATTTCCAGCAAGGCAGTAGACCAGAGACTGCTCACAGGGTCTATTTCAGCTTGTTTGGTGTCTAAATACAAACCTGTTTCAGGACACATGCCATTTCCTCTTGGGCAAGCAGAAGAGCACTGCCTCTGCTGTGACAGTCTTAATTTTCCTTTTGTTGCCTATCTTGCAAAGGTCACATACTCAGAAGCACCTCTTCCCTTTCCTGAAGGCATGGTTTTTTTGTGCTATTGGATTTTTTCTTTTCTAATGATGCATGTTGGCCTTATATCCACATCCTCTCTCCTCTTCACAGAAACTGTAGTCTTACAGGCCACTTGAACTTTCCCATAAATCAGTGGTCTTGTTACTTAAAAAGATGATTAGGTAATTCTCATCCTAGAAGTTTAGGATAGAGTAATATTAAATAAACTCATTAATTTTGATAAATTAGGATTTTTTTCCCGAGCAAAAGTAGCTGCCACAATATACATCATCTTCCTCTAAGTTCTTTTGCTTTATTACTTTTTCCAGAGTCTGTACACACTAGGATACAGCCAGCTTGTTTTGCACATAGCATTGGGAGCCACATTTACCCCTGAGTAATTCAACTGAAGCAGAGGGAATTACAGGAGGCTGAAACTGGTCCCAGCATGTTAGGTGGTTAAAAGATTCCTGGTGTTGTTAGATTGGCACTTCTAGATCCCAGCATATCTGCATGGAAACAGCAGTCCCGGGAGTGTGGCTGGTCTCAATGCCTTTGGGTTTTTCCTCCTGCTGCTTTGAGCTCATTAGTGGAAAAGGGAATTGAGGAAAAGTTTGTCAATCCCTTGACAAGAAAAAGCAAAGCAATACTCCAGTCTAATTTACACTAATAATAGTCTTGGTCTCCACAACCACTGATTATAGGTTCAGCTGGAGTGGAAAGAGAACAGAGGGTACTAAGAATCTCTGCTGTAGATGAAGTGAAGTCACAAGACTTGGCTGTATTCATCAAAGACACAGGGTGACCGAAGGCACATCGAATTCATACTGAAGGTCTGTTGGGTTTGCTACAATCAGGACACTCACTGAAAGAAGTCTTAGAGGTGAAGCATAGTTGCATATGTTTTGCATGAAAACCACAAAAAATTCTGAATTTATAAGTTGTTAAAAGCACTTTCAATAGCTATCAGCTCTGGATATTGATTGCTTAAAATTGATCCCATTTGGAGATCTCAAGTCTAAATAATGATGTTACTATGCCAGCTCTGCCCCTGTTACGTGAGCTGGATATTTTTTTCTGAAAGATATAAATTACTGAATTCACAGGAAAGAGAAGAGTGTTTTTAATATATTTGTAATTCAGGCAAAACCAATTCCTCTTTCCCCAGTTCCTCTAAGGGATCTTATATCATGTCTATTGAAGATGTAAGTTTAATGTAAGTTGTAAGTTACATCTGACAATTTCTCAGAAGAAAAACTAAAGCTATTTGGAAAACTGAGGTTCTCTCAGTGGAAATATAAAGTGAAAAATATCAAATGAAGTATCTCTTTTTTCTTCAGGAAGTTAAGAATTAATTCAAATCAGGGAAAAAATAATTCAGCTATAAGGGTTCCTTTTCTTTTTCCTCCCGAGGTGGAAGAGTTCAAAGCTGTAAATACTTAAAATTAAGCCATTGTTTTCAAAATTTTCCTAAGGAAATCTAAATGTTTTCACCTGAACTAAAATCTTCCAGTGGGAAAAAAAAATAGATGTGGAACATTTTAATTAAGAAAGCTTTCTATGCAAGAGATTTCAGCCACCTACAGGTGAAGCCACAGTAGCTGCAAAGAAGGGGCATCTGGACTAATTCGTAAAACTGGAGAAGATCTTGGCTGGGCTTGCATGGGGTACTCTCTCACAGCTGTCCATACTCTCTAACTCTCAGCATGTCCACCATCACCAGTTTTGCTCATGTCAAACAACAGGTCCTTTCCTGGCCCTTAGCCAGTCATGACTCAGGGGACAGTGCATGCCAAGGACCACTGACAAAACATTCCTGTTGTGGGGTGGAGGGGGTAGAGTTCACTCATGCCAATGAGCAGTGCCCTAGTCCCTAGCTGCAGGACTGCCAGATGGATCCAGACAGCTCTATTTAGAAGGACAAGCACAGCCTACAAAGCCTAAGGACATCAGGAAGAGAAGATGTTATCAGACGCAATTGGGTGTTGAAATTATACAAAATCAACCTGTAGGTTTCCTGGAGTGACACCATTTAAATGAGCTGACTTTTATCAAAATGCCCCCTCAAGCCTCTAACACATTTCTTTTGTACAAGGAGAGTTTTCCTGCTGATCCTTTGGAGCACGGACAAACAAATACGAGCCAGGCTGTGCATTCGCTTTGCTAGGTGTGGGATGTCAGGCTAGTTTATGGTGGTCTGTGCACTGCCCGGGCCCAGTATGAAACTCAGGAGTGCTTCTAGGACCTTCTCAGTGCTTCTTTCCAGTGCAGCTGAGGGTAGGAACACAGGATGTATGGTGGAGTCTGGGGACACTAATGGCTCATCTGTCCACATGGTAACAACAGTAAAAATAAAAGCTGGACCTTAAGCCTTGGATGTTAGCAAATACAGTCCAAAGAGAGCATAGATGTATCCTCCCTCTCTTTGTCTGCCCAAAGGCAGCAGCTGTTTCCCTTATTTAGATGGCCTTATTGCAGTGCTGGAGTAATTAAAGTAGCTGCTGACCTGTGGAGAGAGCTGGGACAAGGATGAGAGAGGGGTAAGAGAGAGACCAAAGGAGTAAGCAGCTGCAGGGGAAACATAGGGTGGTGCATGTGGTTGAGGGGGCACATACAGTGAAAGTCAGTCCTATACGTGCTTGTAAAGTCATTTTGCTCCTGCTGCTAAGGAAGGGGTTAGAGCAATGGGTACTGCAGGAGGCTGTTCCTCTCCCTCCTTCATTCATACACCTGATCCCATTACCCACTATAGCAAGTAAAAACCACATCCATCTCAGATTTTGACTTAAACTCCTGAGCAACCACCAGCCATTTGGGGGTGGGTCAGCAGGCCATGCTGCATGGATGTTTGGATATCATTGGCAACCATGTACATTGCCAAAGCAGTTTGCCACAGCTGCTGTATGAGAAGTGACACACCACTTTCCTGGTCTGATGGATAGTGCTCTGCCATACCAGCAAATATTTTCTAGTGATATTGTGAACCTTAGCCTGAAACATGAGGAGACTATTTGTGGGGATGAACCCCAGAACAAAAAGACAGAAGTTGGTTCAATATTATAGCAATATCAAGGCACACTTGTACCTTCAAAGACATAAAAGGAATTTTTAAACCATATTCTATCCTAAGGAGATGTCTCAGCATTTTGCTGCTCTTTGTCATATTACATTTTCCGCATTAAAATATAAGCATACACAGGAAATATGCCTTTTTGTAAAAAGAGATAATAATGTTCAGTAGTTTAGAAAGTCAAATACTGCTTTTGGATTAAATCTCAAGCAGATGCCAGGGAAGCTCTGCCAAAAGCACAGTTGCTAACCTGCATGGTAAAACAAATGAGTTGCTGGACACAAACATGTCACAGCCATTTTCTGAACTTTTACTATGGGCTACTTTTTTAAGGAATTAAAACTTAGAGAACTAAAGGAAATCCAGATTTTGAAATAACAATAACAGAGTAAACAGGCACTGTTGATGCAGACCAGGGCATTTGAAGAGGACATTATTCAACACAAGCAAAGGTAGGAAGGTGTTGTGGGGTGTCCTGTGAACAGCTGGCTCTCCCAGACCACTGCTGCTCTGCTGTTCACAGCGGCAGGCAGCGCAGCACTCCTAGAAAACTTGCTGACTGATTTTCAAACTAAATTTCTGGGGCTTTTAGGACCTAACCAGAGCTGGTTAGAGAAACTTAGACTGTAATAAGCACTGCTCAACCTAGGGAGTTTGAGATGACAGATAGCCGTCAGAGAGGAAGACAGGTCCTTTTCAGGAACTGTCCAGACTCATTCCACTTCTGAGTTAATTCCCAGGAGAATCCATGAGATGTGTATAGTTTTCTACCAAAAGCAGCTCTTATAGACATTACCTCCTAGAGCACACCCTTGGTAAGAGACAAATACAGTGTACTGTGTCCCCTGAACCACACGGAGAAAGACAAGCATGCTGATAAGGAACTGGAGCATATGCCTTGTTTTTGTTCATACTCTTTTTTTCTCTATAAGAAGTTTTGAATTATTACAACTACACTAACCAAATCAATGTTGGACAGCCCTACGATCAAGGCACTGCTTAATAAATGAGGGAATGAATAGATTAAGGATGCTGTAACCATTAAATTACCACTCAGTTAAATAAAATTGGATTTAACTTATTAGTTGTAGCAGCTCAAACAACTCGGGACCGATGTTCAGTTCTACCTGCAAATGAAGCACATATATGAATTGTAAATGCATGTGCACTGTGCTGAAGACTGGCTGTGATGCCTGGCTTGGTGAGAAGAATATGGTTTATTTTGTAACCTAGTCTCCGCAGCTCACACAAAATTTCCTCTTCAGCCACTACAAGGTTCTCACTTAGATTTCGTTAACTGTAGAGAATAATGCGAAAGAGATGAATGGGTTAGAAAAAAAATAAAATCAATCTGTCAGTCAGGGGAAGTACAAGAAGGAAGAGAGAGTTGTATGTATGGGCATGTATGTGATTTGCTAGATGTAATTGTATTTGCTAAAACAAAAGAAAAAACACACCTATCTTTTCACAAGAGTGGTCTGCTAGGCATATATCACCTAGCAGCTGGACACTGTTTTCTCCCCACACCTTGAAACCCACCACTAGCCTCCCACTGGCTTTTCAGCTTTATCAACAGTTTTGTCTGTTGCTAGGCAGAATTCATCCTTGGCTGCTGAACCATGGAGTTATATCAAGAATTGATTTGCCCTCCAATCTGAGTCCTGTAAATTACTTAATAGGCCTCATTTCCCCTTTCCCAAATTAAATAGCAAAAAAAGTGTCTTGCTGTTTAAATTTTCATATTGTTGTGTATTGACTTAACATAGATAAGGCTCTCAGGTAAGTTTGGGAAAATCAGCTGAGCAAAGATGTACAAATTGTTTTTCTGGGAGAAGATAAGTGGTGAAAGATTGAAGCTGTAAAGTAGCTGTACTGCTGATTATTGCCTGTATCACTGCAGAATAAAAATCTAACCAGCTAGCACAGGGCAACATGTCAGATGGTATCTAACCACCCAGAAGGCATCAGCCTTTTAAGACCCAGTGAGTAGGGAGAAGTATGCCATGCAGCTATTAGTAATCTCACCAGCCCCAGTGATACTGAAGGAAAAAGCCAGTCTGTGAGCACAGTGTGAGGCTGTCACACTGCACCTAGGAGGCAAGTGTCTACTTGTACCACTGTTAGATAACAGAGCAAGGCTGCCAGACCTTCAGCTTGTCCTTGCAGCCAGCTCCAGTGAGGCAGGCAGGACTGGAGTGGGCTGCTCAGCATGGCAGGTTGGGTTGGCATGTAACAGTCCATCCATTCTGCTATTTGGGACAGACAAAATGCCATGGAGTGGTCAGACACAAGGGAGCACCCTTTCCTGTGTGGTATCTCCAGGATGATATCTCAAAGGCAGCGCTTCCCTGGGACATTCCCCAAGATCCTTGTGCAAGAGGAGAGGACCTCTCTGTGGGCTTTGCCTCACCTTGCAAGCTTCACTCTGCTCATAGGCAGGAAAAATGAAGAACAGTGCAGAGCAGGCTTCACACCAGCCTGAGGAAGTGTAACCCTGCTCCTGCAGTCTGCCACTGTCTCACTGAGTACCCTCTGACTTGTTATGGTTGAGGGAGGGGGTATCCCACCATTACAGAGAGCAACTAGAAGCCACTAATGGGTCTCACCAGCGGTCTTCAGCTTGGCTGACATATCCCAGAGTGAATAGCTGCCAAAGAACAACCAAGAAACTGCAAATGATGGGCTGTTTAATCACTGTGAATACATTTGTCCAAACCCTGTCTATGCTGAAGTTCCTACTTCAATCTTAACATTATCTAGCAGAGTTAGAAAGTAACCTGTGTTGACCAGATCAGAGATGGAGTCCTGCTTCCCTGTCAGCTTTACCCATGACATTAGATTAAGGTTGTTTCTCATAAGTAAAACAGAAAAAAATCATGTCTATTCAGCTTCTTTCCAGTCTCAGAACCCTCAGATTCAGCTCTTAATCAAAAGAAACATTGCTTTTTAAAAATCTTGTTACAGCTTTCTCTACAGGTTGCCGTGGTGCTCTCATGCCTTTGGGGGAGCACATTATTCCTCCTGCTCAGCCACTGCATCCAGCCACTTTGTAAGCTACTTTTCAACCTGGACAGAACTCGCTGATCCCTTTTAACAGACATCAAAAACACCTTCTTCAGTTGAGAAGGATAATAGAAGATTTTCATTACCTGGCACACACAACTAGCCTTTAATCACTGATCTGGGACATGAACACAGTTCCTGGAAGCACTGCATAGGTTTTGCAGCAAAGGGGTGGAATTGGGCAGAAGGATGACTCCAGCACGGACACCGCTCCTTTGCAGGGGACCCCTTGAGTACCTGCTGTCACTGAACAGCATTCAACTCTCTAGATGTGTCCTTTCAAACAGTTCTCTCTGTATCATCAGTAAAATAAACACATGTAATTGTTTTTAATAAAGAAAGGCCGTAAAGAAAGGTTTTTCTTTGCCTTGAATCATGCACATTGATTTTCACTATTTAGAGAAATACATTACCATTTATCTATATTGCTGCTAGCCTTCTGTTTCATTACCAGAAATAAATAAGTAGCTAACTCAAGAGAAAGATCAAGGGTTTACTTATGCAGCATACTACATAGAATGTACACAAGAAATAGCTCACAATAATGCAGAATTTGTTAATACACATCAGGAAAATTAACTAAAGATTAGGTTTTTGGTAAGTATCAACATCTGGTAAGCCTAGATGTATCAGGCTATATTTCTGACACATAATCCTACTAAACTAAATTGATTTACATCACTAGATAAATCTAAACTCCATAAAATTGCTATTTTTAGCTTCTGTAATAAATTTTATTCCCTTTTAGAATTTGGTTAGTTCTTTACATTTTATTACAGATATTTGCTTTGCTGCAAATAGCATTTGGTGGTAAGGCTTCTTACTAAGATTCTGTTTGCAAATGAATCGCAGTATTACTGAAGCCCTGGAGGAAGTAAGGTATTTGGAGCATTTGAGAAATAGGATATTTGGATCATTGAGAGATGAGGACTTCTATCAGCTCTTTCTTTCATTAAAGTGTATGATCAGGTAGTATGATGCAGAGGGATAGGGCTACTCTTTGTGTAATCAGAAGGCAGGGTACTGAGTTTATATGTATAAAGACCACAGTATGCTTTCTTGGTCATTCACCACCCATGTACCATTGGACTATTTACAGTCACCAGTCTGCTCACTTTAAATTAGAAACGAGTCCATCCCGGAAATTCTTTTGCTAGCAATTCCAGTTTGAATTTTGGAATGAATAGCAGCCCCATGACTTCCAGGGTTCACGTTTATTGATCAAGATGTTAGTCTAGCAAGTTGTCTAAGATTAATGTCAGGAGACTTAGAAGTCACAAGAGCATCGTTTCATGTGCCTCACAAGTTTCTTCTGAACTCCTCTCTTTTCACCCATATCCAAAAGCCAAGTGTCACTCAAGGGCCTCATATTGAAGAGAAGTAAGTGATAAAGCACAAAGTTGTTTTTCTTGCTTTGTGGCACTTCAGTCTATAGAAGATGTACAGAACTAATACAGACACGTTAGCTGTCCTAAGGAAACCTATGAGGAAGACTTGCAAGAAGCTTAAGCCTGAAGCAACGATGTCAGAGATGCTCAGATCATGTTTGGGGACAGGGTCTGCTACATTCTAAAGGGTTCACATAAATCACATTTGATACAAACAGAAACTCCAAAGATATTCCTACCTGCCCAGTAAACTCAGCTGCAATGATGTATGTTTAACATCAGCAGAAAGTCTCTATATTTATTGCATGGAGGACCCTAAAGGTTATCTGAAATTTTACCTAAACTCTTTTGTAAAGTGTTTCTGATTAGACAGTCATTTACACTTTGAGTTGCCAGAAATCTTCACCAAATAGAGTTGATCAAACTTTGGTGCAGGGACAAAGCATGGAATTTTAAATCACTCCAGATTATCTTTTGGGACAGTTAGAGATACTGACTTCCAGGCAGCAAGTATATTAAATGTGTGTGTTTCTGCTCCCAGTGAAATAAAAAGAAAGTAGAAATATTTTTTAGAAAAAGGCTATGCTTTAAAATTTTTTTGTATTTCTGGCACTGTCTGATACCAGGACACTACCTGTTCTCCTTGGATAGCCACTTCCAACCTTTACAGAGTACTTTACAAAAGTATTTAGAGTCAAAAAAATCTATTATAATCAAGAATGTTTCCCTTAAAAAGTAAAACAATGTTTCATCTATACACTTTCACTTCAATTTAACAGCTCCTTTTAAACACATTTCTCACTTAAATCCCAGACTAGGACTTGGTACAAATCTTAAATGACATAATAACACTACTGACTTAGCTCTACATTAAAATATATTTTGTTTACTTTAGTTCATTTGAATCAGAGGACAACTACTCTCTTGTAAATACAAGGCAAGACATTTTCAAATTTAGTATATTTTTATAAAAACCGTAAGATCTATTACTGCATAGAAACAAGACAAGATGTTTACAGTGGAGTGGCTGTTGTGCATTTCTCCTGATTTTCCACCCTCAAGACTCAAGACTAGAGTGAATTTCTTCCTTCTTGTCTGTGAATTATGATACTCTTCATCCACTGCACTCTTGGTACTACTGGAATTACTTCAGACTCTCTAATTCAATTAGGCCACAGGAGACAGAAAGAAAAAGACAAACAGAATGAGTTTTGTCTTACCTGCTTTCTTGGGATCAAAACCAGGATTTAATGAATTCCAAATTTAAAAGCAATTTTAAAATTAAATTTAATGAATTACCTATTCTTGTAAGATGTTGTTTGTTTACAGAAGTAGGCATCAGTCTTCAGTGACCCTTGTCCCTAAAGAATGACGGAGCAGAAGTTGTTTCCCAGGCACTCAAGGCTCATGGAAAATGAAGTGCTTATTTAAGCTTTTATTACGACATGATTTCTCATGCTGTAAAATTAAATTTTGTTCCAAAATTCCCTATCATTTAATTCCTCATTCAAATAATAAGATGGAGACCTTGATACTAAATTGTGCTGAGTTGACTTTTGCAAGTGTTTCTAAAATAAACCCTGAACAGTAGAACTGAAGCTTTCTAGAGATCAGGTGATTTTTAACTCCAAGAAAAACAAGATGTAGAACTTGGCCAAGACAGCACACTTGTATTGCAAGCTCTGCTGTTTCCATTAACCACAACCCAACATCTTTGCAGAAAGGGCTGTGCTCTGGTTTGTTTGACTTTCTGACTCTGGGCCCACTGAAGTATCAGATGTCGTAGCTTAAAACCTGTTAAAATATACCTCCATTTCAGAACTTAAAGGCTGATAACCCATAACTCAGGATCTAAAAATACACTTATTAGCAGAAAGGAAGGGTCGATAAAGATGACAGATGAATGATGAAAGGAATTTTATTTATATAGGTCAGATTCTTTCACAATCTCTCAACCTGCAACATTCTCACCTCTGTGGGTCCGTGACGGTTCTGCTTCCTTACCTTCCCAGAGTAAGACTCTAATACCTTCTTAAGACTGCTACAGAGCATTAAAATGAAGACTTTCCGCAGAAGCCTGTTATATCAAAACATAGCTAAACAGTCAGAAGACATGTTAACACAGGACTATCTATTGTCCTACACCATGTCCTAGATGAGCAAACTCTTTTCTACTTGTTATATATATAAGAATATATATATACACTTATATGTCACATATATATACATAAAATAGGATTTGAATTTCAGGCAGACAGAGATACATTTTTCACTTTAGCAGTGACTTTATGTAACACAGGTCTCATGGAGACTACTTTAAGGGTAGGACCAAAACAAAACTCAGGATTTGAAAACAAAAGAAAAAAAATCAAATCACAAATATTGGAAAGCGGGGAGAAAATTTTCCCTATGAGGCTGGAAGGGGTTGTTACAAAGCAACCTTTGGAGTTATTCTTTGGTAGATCATTTGATAAACCCTTCCACTTCTATTGCAATGCTCAAGGACCTGAATACGAAGAGGTTCTAGACTTTCTTAGTTGTTGTGCAGTTGTGCTAACTAGGAAATAATTTTACACAATGACATGCAAAAAGTGACCTTACTTTTACCATCACAAGTCCACACTGAAGAATGGATTTTGGCAGAGGAGATGCCCTAGGGATCCTGAAGTGTTTCCTCCAGAATGCTCCAGGAAACTACACTTTAGGGTTCATGAGGGTCACTTCCCAGTGTGGGTTATTCAACCACATCAGGGGTGCCAGGGGTGTGGGACAGGGCAGGATTGCACAGAGCTGAGGCACCCAGATCTCCCACAGCAGAGGTGTGCAGGCAGGGAATCCTGCCTGCCCAGACAAGGAGTGGTGTGTGTGATCCTCACAGCCTGGGAGCTGATTGTGTATGTGTGCACAAGTCCACGTGTGTGTGGCACATGTTTGGATCAGTTACAGAAGGTAATTTAGAAACTTGTAGTTGCACATTGCCACTTGTGGCTGGATTGTGGTTATCTGTTGTGGCTGATATCGATCCCGAATGTATTGCTCATTATTGCTAGTTCATTACACATCATTAAAGAATCGATACACCACTCCAGTACCTTAAACTCTGTGAATTGATTGGGATTTCCTACAGAGTTGAGTCAGTGAGAGGAACGATGAGTTAAATTTTGTCCAATCCTCCTCAATTTGTCCGGATAACCTGGTTAGTGAACACTTAGAAGTTTCTCATGCATCCATGGGACCATGAGGAAGAGCACCACCTTTTTCCTTCTATCTCAATGCCCCATGCATGTGCTGTTGCAGCACACCCCTGAAGGCAGCACTACAAGGGCTCACTGCATAAATATGGTTGATCCTTTACGTGACCAGAGTGTGGGTACTTCAGTCTAGGAGCAGCTGGCCAATTATTGTGACAGCAATTAACCCAAACATTGTTCTGTTAAAGTCACTGATGATGATCTTGTCCATCTTCCTTCATCTTCCTTGATTTCTCCATTTTGAACCATTTTCCATTCTCTCTCCTTCAGTGGAGCTGGGTAGGGCACAGCAGTCAGTGTTGCCACAGCAGAGCTGTGGGTTTGCCAGGCAGCATTCTGTGCATCAGTAGAAGTGCTGTTCATGGAGCTACACCCTTCATTTGCAACAGGGGGTTTGAATATTTGAATACCATCCCTTCTGAACAGTGCCAGCAGAAGGGATACAGAGGAAGTTCTCACTGCAGCACCAGCAACCCACACTGATATGTTACCTGCAGTTGTTCTGCCCAGGAAAAGGACATTTTTATCCTACGCACATTCATGTTGGCAGTAACCATCTGACAGAGAAAAGGGAAGCAGTTTAACTTTGATGTCTGATTTTAAATTTTCCCACTCTGCCCCGTGAAAATACAGTTGGCAGTGTATGTTCACAGAGAGCACATTAGCGCTGAATCCATTCAAACCCCTCCACATGGGCAGGAAGAAGACTGGAGCTATTCTTAAATTATTCATGACAAGCTTTGGCAACTCACTTGGTGTCAGCATTCACTGCTTCTGCTCCGTAATACCTCCATTGTCCCACATGTCTCCCATATTCAGGCTCAGCATTTCCAACAGTAATAAATGCATTACAGGCTTCCAGTGTCATTATGCAAAGGTAGGGAGAAAAGCATGGAGGCAGCTGCACTCCAAAATGACAAGGAGGGCATCTCCTCTGTATCTTTCTTTTGCTGGTGATCCTGAACCTCTTATTCCAGAACACAGATCATCCTTTTGGCGGGATAGGATATATTCAAACTCTTTCTCCACTTTTTCCACTTTCTTTTGTGCCATTAAGCAGTTGCCCTTGAAATTCTCTTGGCTGGGCAGAATCACGTAAGGAAAAGACTTGGGGCAGGGGAATGAATGGCAACAAACAGACCTGGCAGCAGTAAATGAAGGTGTGTGAATGCCTCTTCCACAGTACCCTCATTTTGTCAACTCATTGTTATCCCATATCATCCTCCATTCACCCTAAAATTCATAGTTGTTACTCTTTCTGTTGACATATGTATGACAATTGAAAACTCTTCAGCTATGGAGGCATAATTCTGTATCAATCCACCACCAGTAACCAGCTGATCCTGGAAACTACTAAAAATATATATTTATTTAGAAATGGGCTTTCTGATACTAGCCGGATTCCTTTGAGAATAAAGTACAGGTTGATTCCTGCAGGAAGAGCATATTTGTAGGCAATCAGGAGGCTTCAGTTTTCAGTGAGACATCCATCTCTAGAAAAAAAAGCACTTCCTTTTCTGCTTCCCACTTCCCCCCTGCTGGGTCTGCTGCTGTGCCCATCTTCAGAGGAGCTTTGTGAGGGAAATCTTCTCATTTCCCCTTTAATATCTTCTAGTCCTGAGTGGTGGAGAAACATCCATGGAAAAATTATATGGCTAACATTTCCAAAAGCCAAAAAGTAAAAGAACAGGTCCCTGGCATGGTGTAGGACTCCAGCAAAATTTTCAGATGATTTTGAAAATGTTTCCTTTTGTATCACACAGTTTTCCTCCAAAGCACGTGATTGAACTGAACTTCAACAGCTTTGTCTGGGTCCCTGTTCACAAGTTCTCCTTGTACCACACTTGAGATGAAATAAAACTGCTGAAGCTTCTTTAAAGTTGCAAAATGTGCTGTTTGAGATTGTTGCCCTGGGGTTTGGTGTGGAAGAAAGGAAAATGGAAAATATAATTTTCCCTGAGTCCCTGCAGTCCTTTGTTAGAGCGTTTGACTCTAATCCTCCTTACTCATAAGAAGTTTATTATTTGTTTAATGTTCCTTTTTTGCCCCGAAAGTAACAGAATTAAGAGAAACAGGATGATCAATAGTTGCTTATGCAAACAATAAAGTAAACTGACAGCTCCTTCCTATCAGCATAGCGCTCAGGCCAGTTGCACAGGGAGGCCATGGGGACAGGGATGCTGTAAAGCCACGATGCAGGGAGCCCATGCCCAGCCTTGCACCAAAGCTTGTAGCTGCAGCAATAGGACGACTAAAGCTGTTGGAGACCTCTGATCCAAATGAGACCTAATTCACACTCAAGTCTCCTTGTCATGGCCAGGAGACTGACTGCCAGGAGACGGCCATTTCTTATTTTTTAGGAGGACCAAGGGCACAAGGCCAGTGGGTCCTCAGAGGGACCATCGTCCATTGAGATCATTTTATTTCACTTACAGCTGACTCTCCTCCAGTTTGTTCAACGGGTGTCTTAGATCTTCATTGCAATGAAGCTAGTGGTCTATGAAGGCAACTGAAAACACATACTGCTTTCTTCTCTACGGCCACCTATCCACCAGCAAGTGGAATCCAATTTTACATTTAGTGAGTGTGCCAGAGGGAAAAGCAAGAGCTAATAGCCTTTCATTCCTAACTGCTGTAATGCTGTTCTCCTTCTCCATATCCACTTGGAGAGAAAATTCAATTAAAACATCCTTGCCAATTTAGAAAATGATTAACATGTTAATGATTTTGCCATTTTACAGAAGGGCAAAAAGGAGAGAGAAAATAGCTTAGCAAATCCATCCCATGGTGGTGATGAAGAATGGGCACTGGGTTGCTTTGAGAAATCCCAGCCCCAGGCCAGAGCTGCCTCCAGCTCTCCCCTTTCCTGGGGCAGAACAGTCTCTTCCATCACCAAAACGAAACCCAAGCAGTGCAGGGATGGCAGGGAGATCACAAGGCAGAATTAGATGAGGATAAACTAACATGGGGTAATTCTTATGAGCAGAGGGATAAGAAGAGCCAGCACAGTTATGTTAGACCCATAGCAGCTCAGTGAACATCTTTCTTTCATGCCAAAAGGACAAAGATTTATTGCTCTGAATCCAGCATGTCTGCGCTTGTTTGAAATCCGTGTTAGGACTGGGCTGCAATTTCCGCAAACAATTTCTGCTGTGCCTGTACTTGATGCCATACAGGCACAGTAGAACTCCAGCCCACTCCGTGGGTGACCACACAGAGTTCAACAAGGGAAAGTGCCAGATTCCGGCCCTGGGATGGGGCAACCCTGGGTGTTCGTATAGACTGAGGAATGGGAGGATGGAAAGCAGTGCTGTGGAAAGGGACCTGGGGGTCCCAGTCGATGCAAAGTTGAACATGAAGTTGAATATGCAGTGCCCTGGCAGCCAGGAGGGCCAACTGTGTCCTGGGAGGTATCAGGCAAATTATCACCAGCCAGCTGAGGGAGGTGATTATCCTGCCCTGCTCTGCATTGCTGCGGCCTCACCATGAATATTGTGTGCAGCTTTGGGCACTGCAATATAAGATATTAAGCCATTAGAGAGTGTCTAAAGGAGGGCAACAAAGATGGGCCTTGAGGGGAAGCTGTATGAGGAGCAGCTGAGGTCACTTGGTCTGTTCAGCCTGAAGAAGAGGAGATTGAGGGGAGACCTCATTGCAGTTGCAACTTCCTTGGAAGGGGAAGAGGAGGGGCAGGGACTGATCTCTTCTCTGTGGTGACCAGTGACAGAACCAAAGGGAATGGTCTGAAGCTGTGTCAGGAGAGGTTTAGGCTGGATATTAGAAAAAGCTTCTTCACCCAGAAGGTGTTTGGGCACTGGAGCAGGCTCCCCAGAAAAGTAGTCACAACACCAAGCCTGACAGACTTCAAGAGGCATTTGCACAATGCTCTGGCACATGGTGTGACTCTTGAGGATGGTTCCGTGTAGGGCCAGAATTTGAACTCAATGATTCCTGTGGGTCTTTTCCAACTCAGCATAAACTGTGATTCTGTGATTGTCCAGTGCAGGAAAAGGATGGGAGACTCTTGTTTCAGAGCACATCAACTGCAGTGCACTATTAAAAACAAGTAGGAAAAAAGCTCAATTCCAAAGTCAGGTTAAAACCCTCACCTCTCACTAACTGCTCTTACTATTGCCCAGAAAAACATTGCAGATTTGGGAATGGTAGGAGCTTGCTGTTTCCTTTTTATTTTTTCCTAAAAGAAAATACTTACAGTATTGCCAAACCTCAAATCTGATGTGCCATTTATGCCTTATACAAGGAAAATTTAGGAGAGTAGAGCTGGGAACAACGGCAGCTGATGATCCTCTCATACTTTGGCAGTGGGAGCAAATACATTAAGAATCTGCCTGGTGTGTTTATGTTGGAATGAAAGAAAAAGAAAGGAAGAGAGAAAAGAAAAATAAAAGAAAGAAAATTAAAAGAGAAAGAGAAGCTCTTATAAAAAATGACAATGTGAAGAACAAAGGCATTAGGATCCCCGCAGTGGCTAAGCACTGAGGACTTGCCTGCGTGATGTTGCTGATGATCACGGCAGCAGGACAGATGTTGTTGAGCATCTTTTTTGCAAGAGCTGTGGGTGGCAACTCTGAGGGTCTTGTCCGAACTCCCTGTTTGGGATTTCACTGTGTCTTGTCTCTCCCTAGACTTGTACAAGAGCCCATTTGTACAAGCCTTGTCAGTTCACACCAGGAGCTACTTGTGAAAACAGTGGTCAGCTTGGGGAGCACCAAATGTACATTAAATGGTTAATTTTCCCTTGTTTATGACTTTCTGTGAAAATGACCCACATATTTCTGATTGCACAGTTTGCATAAACTAATGGCAGCTGATTGATTAGCCCAAAGGCCAGATTCAGCAAACTAAGTAAGACTAAACCATAACTACTCTGTTAGGAGACATTATAATCTACCAGCTTTAAAGAAGAGCAAGCCTCCTCCCCTCCCACTTCCCAACTTGCAAGCTTTATAAGATTGCCTAATTAGAGTATATTTTACAAGGACTTCTGGCAGCAACACGGACTTGCTAGCTTGATTAATGTGACAGAGCATGAGAGTGGCTTCCCTCTGAAGTTTGCTGGACCCCACAGCTAGATCAGGGCTGCACAGTTTATCTCAGGCAGATGCAGCTTCAGCATCAGCAAAACAGTTCAAAGAAGTGGGAGGTGACTCTGAAGCCATGGCTGCCTGACAGTATTAATGGCAGCACTTGGCTGCTCCAGCTCACAAGCCTTCCTTCTGTGTCTCCGATAGCAGTGCTCAGCGTGGCTAAGTTTTTCTCAAAAGGCCTGACAAGTTTCAAATGGAGCTCTTTCTTTTGGTTGAACAAATTACTCAGGACACAAAGATGACTTTTTCAACCACCCTGCCTGCCGGGACGTTGCTGGAGGCCAGAGATGAGGCTGCCTCCCCTTGCGCTGTAAGCACACACGAAGAGATGCAGCTCTTATGCCAATGGGTGCAGTCACTACTGGTCCATAGATTTGTTTCTTTTATAGAGAAACTGCATTTTGAGCACAAGAGACTCAAAGCTTGGAGATACTTAGAGAATTTGGGGCAGAAGGCCATTATTTGGACTACTCCCTTGCAGAGAGCAAAGTGCTCAGCTGTTGGGAAGACAGACAGCCCTGGCACACCAAGTCTGCCCTGGCTGTCCAAGATAACATCTCTGTCCTTCAGAAACCTCGGGTGACTGTGGATTTCTCCTCAAAAGGGCAGACACAGGAAGGAACAGCTGAAGAGACTGATTCAATACCATTTAAAGATGGAAAACAGAACTGAGGCTTTTCCCCACCAGCAGAACATCCTCCTTTCCCTTTCCATACTGATGGTGTTTCTCAGTTATGTAATCCTTTAGCTGGCAATATTTGTGAACAAGAAATAGCTATGCGTGACTGCCTCTGGGATTAATTCTGAACCATGCATCTGCAGAATGTGGAGTAAAGTAGGAAAGTAACTCTTGAATATGTTGGGAATTATGCTTCAACCTTCCTTCAAGCTGGAAGAGTTACACTGTGGGATTTTGAAGGCACCCTCGTTACTCCAGAGAAGCAACAGTAGGCTGGCCACATTCTCCAGGTGTTTGCCAAAATGCCCAGAAAGCACCTGCCCTCTCCTGGTGTGCTGTGAGGGGCCAGTCTGCCTCAGGGACCCTCTGGTGCTGTTCAAACGAGCTGTGCTATATAGGCATAAGAATTGCTGGGCTAAGGCTTGGGCGTGGCTTAACCATGGAGCACTAAAACAACAAGCAGAGTTGCATTTTAAGACAGAGATTGTTTCTTCTGGCTTAAATTGCAAATGAAAACGTAGATGTTAGGTTGCTCGGGAAGACACTTATTCTTCAAATGCCAGTGAGCTGACCGTACTTCTAGTAAGATTTTCTGAGCTTTCTGAATAAGTAATGAGAAGAGAAAGAAAGGTGTAGTTTAAAGAAAAGAATTTTCTGCTAGTAAAATGCATGTGATGAATGCAAGTAAAATACAACTGAAGGGGAAATTTTTCCCTATGAAAAATTTTATATCAAAAGCAAATATAGGTCATTCCACTGGAAGAAGGGAACAGTGCTTTGTGAAATAACAGGCTTTATTGTTTACAGTTTATTCCAGGTAAAACCCTGAATCTGGAGTGAGAACTGACCTGGTCTCAGGCAGCCACATTAACCAATGCCTCTTCAAGTTAAAAAATAGATACATCAGATATGCTCTCCTATCCCAGTATAACCTGCTCTTTCCCTGGAAGCCCATGCTGGCTGACAGACTTCAGGATCACTGGCATAACTCACTCGGCCACAGTTTCTTGCCAGCAGCCCGTTCATGGGCACACAAGGGTCTGGCATTTGTGTCAGGAGAGATAAAAGCTAGTTTGAATGATGTCAAATTACAGGTGCTGCTCAGTCCTGCAATTCATAAGCTGACCTGAATAATTTGACAGCCTTTTGCTGAGAACAGAGAGAAAAAGGGGACAAGAGGTAATCACGGTGTCATTACTGCAGCAATGTTACACAGGACTTTACCCTAATGTAAATCAGACTGATGTGAAGGAGAATGCTGCCTTTGATTTAGTGAAGTGGGTGGATGTGGAAAACCTCTTAGAGCTTCCTATAGCACTCTGCTTCACATGAATGCTTTCCTTGTGACAGGAGGAGCCTTGCCTTTTCCCTGACATATCATTCAGTACAAAAACACACCAAACAAAAACAGCAAAGCTCCCCTCCCAAAACAAATGCCTCTCCTCTCATCAAATGGTATTTCAAAAGGGCAAGGTCTTTAAATAACGAAGATGGACATCCTTCCCTTCTACCTCCTTCAGCACCCAGCATGGGCTGAGGCAAAGCGAGCAAAGGGAGCTGCTGCCCCTCTGCTGCCCCATGTGCTGCAGAAGCCAGGAGGTGCAGGGTGTCAGCACTGTATGGTACAGCCAGCCAAGGCCATTCATTGAACTCTGCAGAGAAAGATAAATATTGAACAGCTGCTGTTTCAGACAGCATTATTCACCCTCAGCAGTAAAGGAGAGAGGGACCCAGGAAGAGGAAGCCTGGGGTTGTGGCAGTAATGCACAGAGGTTACCGCAGGAGTAGAAAGAGAGAAGCTGTGGGTCCCGGTACCATCTTCTGCCTTTCCTTCCTTCAGATACCTGTCTCCTACCCTTAAAGTGCTCCAAATAGGATCTAAAACCAAAAAAGTTCTCTCTGACATGTCTTTGTCACTGCTAAAATAGAGCATAGCGCTGCTAAAAGCCCTGATTTCATCACTCTGATTTCACACTGATGTGCCACATTTTTCTTTCAGAGCTGTATGACTCTGCTCTGTCTTCCCAGCTTGTGCTGATTTCCCAGTCTTATCCTATTGCACAGACCTCTGAATTAATCCTGTCCTTACCTGCTCAACACTAGAATTCTGGCCAGAGCTTTTAAGTGCCTCACTCCTTCATGTGCAACTGTTGCACTGAGTGGTTCAAGCCATTCCTTTACAAACCCCAGTTGTGGACCAGGGTATGCTGGCACCTCTAGGACAAGCTGAAGCAAAGAGCAAAACAAACCAGTGATGGGAAAACCTTCAATTTACCCTTTCCCTCTCCTGCTAGCACTTCTGTCAGTATCAGAAGGGAAATGCACCAAAGTTTGATGCTTTTTAATGTGAATGAAGCACTTTGATATTGTTGGAGAGGGAGCTGATCAGACAAACTCTGCTATTCTTAATTCTGGTAAACAACAGAACAGTATGTTATCAACCCCTGCCTCAGGCAAGGCCAGTTTAGATCAAGCAGGAAACCAAATGTTGATGTTTCAGAGATTTCTTAGCTCTGAGGTACTCTATCACACTGAAATATTTGTGCCTTAGAAATGAGATTCAATGCACTCGCTATTTTCTCACACTGTTTAAACACCCACAAGGAGTTCCCATGAATGCCTGCCTGAAAGCAGGCAGGAGGTCGCTGATGCCATAACTGCCTTGAAATGGTTGCATTGCTTTTTTATCAGATTAGCATTAAAAACCCAAATATGAGCTTTCTGTAGGATGCTTCAGTGAAATTAGATGTTAGAAGACACGTAAATGTATATATGCCAGGGCAGAAGCTAAGTCAATCTGTCATTTATGAGCAGGCAACAGTGTCACTTTTTCATCTCTGGAATGTGTAGAGTCACCGCGCAAGTCCTGAGCTGGAGTTTGGGGTTGCCAGTGAGCACAGGTCTATTTAAAGTCACTTAGAAAAGCAGCTGAATGAAGGATTAATACAAGTCTGACAAAAATCATGTGCAAAAATATAGTTATTCTGTCATTTCATGAGTGTTAGCTATTGCTCCATTCAAGCTGAATGATGGCATTCAGCACTTGCACTTACTCATCCTGACAGCTAACAAGATAAACATGTCAGCATGTGATTTGCCAAATATTTTCCTGTGGAATTTAGGCAGGAGTTGCCAATAGAGCTGGCTTTCAAGTGGAGGGACCTGGACATTTGAGCGTACACACATATGCATCATGCACAGCCAGCAAAACCTAAACCCAACCTGCAAGGGACCTTTTCCACCACACCAGCCAAAGCCCAGGTTTGGTGGTGCTCTGTAGCTTTGCCCACCAAAGGGTCTCCTGACTCAATAGTAAATCTCCAAAAGCCCTGTTTTTGCGGCACAGGATAATTGCAGGGAGAAGATCTGATATTAATGCAAGTTAAACAGATGCGAGGAGCTGGGCAGTGTCCATCATGCCCTTGTAGTGCTGGATGAGAAAGGCAGTAGTGGCAGCCCCCACACTGACTTTACCTTTCATTGAGGGGTAATTCTTCCTGGAGATTGAGCTCATGACCTTTATCATAGTGAGTTTTATTTACAGATTGGAAAATGGCAGTGTGTCCTTTAAGATGAAAGGAATCAAAACACAAGGGAAAAATAAAGATTTTGCAGAAGCAAAAGATCTGACTAGAGAACTGTTTAGAGAAGTCTGTATAAACAGACCTGTTAGGCCGATATCTCACATTTTAGACACAGCTTCTTGAAGCCCTTAACTGGATCATGAAGGGATTTTAAGGATTTGGACTCCCCGGTGCATCTGTTGTTTAATAACACCACACATATTTCCTCATGCATTTCCAGCTGACTCCAGCAGAAGTTTTCCTTGCCTTCCCTGTGTTATGTTCCCTCTCCGTCCTCTTACTGGTTACCAACAGGTAACAGCAACTGCTTTAACATTTTTTGTCTTGAAGATGTTCAAAAGCATTTTGCAGCCTCCTGGCCTCACCCAGGTGTCTATATCCATCTGTGAAAGTGGATTAATTGCTATGTTGCTGATAACAGCCCCTGTGTGGTCAGTAGGGACAATGTCACACCATGGTAATGAATCCAGGCTCAAACAGAGGTAGGTGACTGGTAGAGATGTCCCTGTCAACCCCAGCCCTGCTGTGTGTTGCATGGCACCGAGCAGAGAACAGCCCATGCAAGGCAACTGGCCACAACCTCCACAGCCCAGCCCATTTCCAGAGTTCCCTCTGGTAGCCCAAAGAGGGACCCTGGACTTCAGGCTGGGCACCACCATACTGCAGTTCCTGGAAGAACCCAGAGGGAAGGATCCCCTGCTAGCTTAGGGGATGCTCAGGAGAGCAGGGTTCCCTCCCCTCCATTTCCCAGGACAGTCATCAGCATGAGGTTTGTGGCAAAGGCTGAAGTTTCTCCAAAGAAGCACAAGTAAAGGCCTGATATGAAGAGAACTGAATCAGGTTGCGCCAGAGAAAGCTTGAGCCTTGCTCAAGCTGCCTCCTAAGGACAGTGCTGAGATGACAGGTAAACCACTGGCTTTCCCCTTCACTACCTGCCCTCACAGCAACTATGTTTTAAGCTGAATCCACTGCAACAATAATTTTACTGAAAGAAATCTTTAACAGCGACAGTTACATATTATACTAAAGAAGAACAAATTATTATTTACTCAATCCTCAACTGTTCTCAAAGGTGCAAATCTCTCATAAATTCTGTTGATGGTTAACAACCAACCCACCTTTCAGGCAGCCCAACACAATCACCATTCATATAATTCACAGAACAAAGAAGGTCCCTGGCATCCTACAGACATGAAATAAAAATAGTGTGCATTTCTACAAGCAGGAAAGACTTGAGCCTTATAACCCTTCTGTGAGGTGTCCCCACTTAAAGAAGGAGAGGATCAAGACTAGCCACCTCTCATGGCTACACAGGAGAGGGTGGAGCAGAAGTGAACATGGCTTTGCTGGCCACCTGGCTGAGCTTCTCATCTGCCTCTCCCTCTACCTCCACTGGCTCATTCATATGCCCCTATCAATCTGCAAAGAAAATATGAGATTTCTGGGTACTAAAATAGTCAGTGAAATAAAAATTTAGCCTGTCCATAAGGATTTCCTAGTTCCTGTAGGTTTTGGCTTAGCTTCCTTCTGAAATACTTCATCAGCATTTCAGTGCAAGATGCCTTTCTAAGGAGCTCATCCTCTGCAGAACTTGTAACAGTCCTAAGAAAACAGACAGCTCTTGTTTCTCCAACCCATGATGTGTCCCACCCATCATTTCAAGTGTTCACTACCCCACCCCAAAGCCACATTCCACACACTGACCCAGCTTTGCTGTGGCTGTGCTAGGAGTGTCCCTGCAGTGGCCCAGGGGCCAAACCAAACACATTGTCTTCACCATGCTCTTGAGGGTGTTACAGAATCTGCCCTTTTGGCCTCCCCTTTGCTTACTGCCTGTAAGAAAAGTGCCCCCCCTCCACCATCACACAGGGGGCTCAGGTGAGGCTGACACATTACTTCCACAGAAGTAATGTGTCAGCTACCTCAATGGAGTAATATCTGCAAACCAGAAAAGGCAGGAAACACCCAGCTCTGCAAGACTGTCCACCATCCCACAGTTTTGATTGTGGTTGAACAGAAGACAGCATGCAGAAGTATTCCAACAGCAGCTAGGTTTGCATATGGACCATCCTTCCGGCATCTCTGACTTCTGTTGAGATAGACTTGCCTTCCCATTCCTCTGATCAACTCAAGCGCTGATAAACTGCAGTGCTGTGTAGGTATATGGTCTCATACAACAAACAAAAAGTGCTGTCTGATCTCAAAACCAAACACTGGTTAGCATGGTCTTCAGCACATGTTCAGAACAGGTGATCTCATCTCAGAATTCCACTTTTGTTCCTCTCTGGTGGACAGAACAGCTTCTGTGGGTGGCAGTAGGTTTTGGACAATTGGCATGTCCTTGCTTTACAAATCTCCTTTTCCAGTCCTCCTGTGAATCACCACTGGTGAAGTCAACATGTTGAGAGAGAGGCATCTTCAATCTCCTCTTGGCCTGCTGCTGGCTTTAAGGTCTAGATAGAGGAGTGTGTTGCTGAGGTCCTGCTTCCGCTCTCTGTGCCAAGAGAGACTCAAGAAGGGGAGCACTGAGGAGAAGGGGTTTGCAGGGAGTTGGGGGGCTTGGTGATACCCAGAGGGGATAGTGTGGACACTCCATGCCCCCAACTAGATATCGTCTAGCTCAGTCCTCTAGGCACAATCCCTGCTCATAAATTTCTTCCTCAGCCTGCTCTAGCATTTGGATACAAGGCATCCACTTCCCGGAGCAGCTGTGGCTGAAGGCTTCAAGTCTGATGGCGGCAGTGGTGGTAAGACCAGTCCTACTTGGGCAGAGAGGTGTGCCCAGCACCTCTGCAGAGGATGGAAAGGCAGCTTGTTTCCCTGCCCTGTTTCATCGTTAGGATAAATCAACACTGCCTTTTCATTTGATCTGCTGGTATTTCTGAAGGAATTTACACAGCCTTTCATGTGGGTTGTTTTCCAGAGTCAAACTGAAAAGGGTTATAAACTGAGGCTACACTTATACCAGAAATCCATAAGCTGCAATGCAGATCTATGGAAATACACCATGCTGTGCACAAAGGCCACAGACTCCTGTAAAAAACCAAAAATCCTTGAATTGGTTTGTGCCAGCATGGTCTTGGTCAGACCTGAGGGTTCAACTGTTTAGTCCCAAGTCAGTTCAGTTGCGTGCAGGTTCTCCTGCAGAAAGTGGGAGTCCCAGGGAGAGAGGAGAAGAAGCCATGGAGAGAGTTTTGGCAGTGTTTTCAGGTGTTTTTTCACACAGTCAAAATAGAAAAGTAATTGGATACCAAGAAAAGTTAACAGGAATAGCTCGAAGTTTGTTGCTAATCAGGCACTGGAGAACCAGCCATCAGCTCCCATCACACCACGATCACATCCATCCCTCAGTTGAACAAGGGAGACAGAAACATACCTGGTAATTACAGGCTGCAAACAAGCAGCACGTGATGACAACCAGAAAAAAGTATAGCCTATCAGGAACAACTCAAATCACAGCTGTAAATATGATTAAAACGTTGTTTAAAATTCAGATATTTGCTGTAATTCTAAATGTACTCTAATATTCAGTATTATATTTGTAATTTTACCATAATTTAATTTAATGCTAGGCTATTTTTCAATATTTCAAGTCATTCTCAAAAGACTGAGCTGAATAAAGGAAAAAAATATAATGGAAAAATTAAAAGAAATGTAAAGTTTCAAAAGAAAACACCACATACCAATATATCAAAGAAAGTTTGAAAATGAATTTGTCAGTTATCTCCTGAATGCATTAGTGTAGATAATATCAAGGAGTTTTACTTTTCAACTTTCTCTTCTATTTCCTCATTATTTGAAAAGTTAGTGAGAGGGGAATAAAAGAGAGCAGAATCTCATAGCCCAAAGATTTACTCTGTCATATTCAACGACGGAAGAAAGACAGGGAAATAAAAGGGAAGAATAAACCCCAGTTAAGTCTCAAATGTAGAAATACATAAATGTCTGTTTTGGTGGATTCCCCTTACCTCCCAGACTTTAGAAGGAAATGAATTCTTTTCACAAATCCTTCTTTGGGGAAAAAAAGAAAATGATTCATGCAGAAAACTTCCACTGGGTCCAGTTGTTACATCTTTGCTATTTGAAGTGGTATGTAATCAAACTGCATTCTTACATCCATTTATGGATATTTATGTTATATAGAGTATGCAGCCTTGAACTTAGCCATTTGCATACAAGAATATGAGCTGATATCACGTTAATTTATTTTACATCCCTTGTAGGAATATTTCACTAACAGGCCATTTCAAAGAGGGAGTATCTTGACAAATAAAACTAGAACTGGTCATGGAGATTCCACTGAAATTAGAAATTCAAAAAGATTCATATAGGTGGAAAGTAACATAGCCCAGGAAGAGGAGAAGATGAACTTCTACAATGTGTGAAAATAGAGCTATTTTGCAGGAAAATCATTCCACAGCAATTTCTCTTTATAGGCATGTACTGTACAAGGCAGGAAGTACACAGTGTGAAGCTTGCACTGCAATTTATTTTCACTCCTTATTCCCAAAACAGTGCTTAAATCGGTGGCATTTTAGATTTCTAATCAGTATTTCTTGTGTGTTAGTTTAAAAAAAAAACAACAAAAAACATCCCAACAACAAACAGTTAGTGGATGTTTAACTGTATGTTTAATTACAGAGTTTCAGTTCTAAAAGGCAAGGCCTGATGCCAAGGGTGGGCTGAGGTCGCTCTGAAGTTAATGAAATGTTTGCCCTGGTGACAAAGCCAGGGTTAGCTCTGGAGATCAGGTGCCTATTGGGAGCTAAGCTTTTCTCACATCTGCTCACTTACAGGTTTTGTCTATAGCATATGCAATTCCTGTTTGGATTGGGGGTTGCATGATATAGCAAGCACATGAAACACAGGTCTAGGATGATTTTTGAAATGTAAAGGTTATTTTCTTGCTTTTGCAACTTTAATAATGCTAGTTCTGGATTTCCTGCATGGCATTTACACACACATATATACACACACTTGCTGTACCAGAGAACACAGAGTTTTACTTGTGACTCAAAGGTATCTACATGAATTACAGCTTATTACAGTAATTAGGACCTGCGGATCTACTCTAATTTGGAATGCAGTTGTGAGAAGGAGATGAAAGATTATGGTTTCAAATTACTTTTGCTTTCAATGTGTTTTGGTAGGAGGTAGTACGAAAAGACAAGACTGGGTTAATTCTGCCAAGATTTTTAATACTCTCCCAATGGAATTAATATATTAGAACTGTGGAAAACAAACAAACAATGTTGTCAGAAGTTGGACAGAGTGAGTGGGGACAGAAACCTTTACCAGGTCAGTTGCTTGGCATTCCTGACTGTAAAATAAGTCATACTCAGCCAACAAAAAATATTCACTGTACACAAGGTTCTAGCTAATTTTCAGCATTTGGCATTATTAACGCACACTGCATCCATTTACTTAATTATAATTATTACCACTTGTTCCCTCTTCGAAGAATTTGGCAGTTACTGCCAGATTTGGGTGCCCATGTAAAACCACACGTTTTACACATCTCCAATAAGATCTGTCTGTATTTTCAACTGCTACACAGGCCAAGAAAAGTAGTGAGGTACAAAGTTCATTCAGTTACTTCTTGAATGAATTAAACCCTCAGACTGGTTCTTGAATGCATAGGCAATCCAAAAACTGAGACAAATTTTGGATTTTGAGAAGAATGGAATTCTAGGAGACTGCATTAAGGCAAACTTCTTTGCTTAAGAATTGTATTAGTAGCTGCAAATGCAATTATTCTTAGATGATGCAGAGGGATTTAGGCCTCTCTTTGCAAAGGGCAACAAAGCTGCATGGAGGGGTCTGCTCTCTTCCTCCTCTTAAATGTTGCAAAAGAAACTGAAAGAAGTTAAACTCCTGCAATTTTCACAGCATGTTTTAAGAGCAAGTACAATAAGAATAAAAAATCAGGGAATTACTTTTATTAAACACAGCAATCAGCTCTCATTTGAAGCCTGGTTTTCTCTGACATGAGAAAAAGCCAAACACAGAAGATAGAAAGGCAGTTCTCTCCTTCTCATCTGTATGTGAAAAACCATCCAACCATGATCCTGGTCCATCTGAACAGGGATGCTGCTGAAGGCTCTCCCATGCTCTGTGGCTCATTCCTGCTCACACAGGGAGCAACAAAGACAGAAAGGCTCTTAAAGCACAGCTCTACTTACCTGAAACCAGGAATCTGTAGCTTGGGAGACCTAATGAACTCGATGAAAAAACTCAGTTCTGTCTCCCTGTTTAGATTATTTTTCACTGCTTGTTTCCACCAGTTTGCTTTTTTTCCCCAAGAACTTCTCTGTTTCCTACACTGCCTTTTACACATGGAAAAAAGTTTATTAGCTCAATCAAAACATCTGCTACATACCTTCAACTACTTTCTTCCTACACATTAAAAACCCCTATAACTTTATTTTTTATTTCCTAACAAAAAAAATGGGGGTTGACTTTAAATTAAAAGCAATTAGTAATTTCTCAAATTGTATGATCTGATACTTATTAGGCTTCATATCTCCTCTATGTATGTATCAATAACTGTAAGTCAGGAGTGTGCCTCCAGATATCTCCTTTGTACATCTAATGACTTTTATCATAGGATGAAAAACATTATATCTTTTTAATACTCATTTGCAAGCAAATCTGTGTTTTCCTTTTAATATGTTTGATATAACAAACCCACATCTTACGACATTATCTTATAGAGTACTTTTATGCTTTAAACTATTCCTCATTAACACTGGTTTAACAGAGCTAAATAGGTTACCCTCTAGGTGGCTCTCAGTTAACTGCCTCTTCTCCCAGCCCTGTGTGACCTGTGAAACGCTTTCACATCCAGGTCTCTTTATTTCAGTGGCAAATAAGCTTTATTAATTTTAATATCATGAGAGTCATCCCCGAAGATCATGTGCAACTATTTTCCTATTAAAAAAGCAAAACAGTTAACAGAGATTACTGTTAACAAAACGAAGATTAATCTGAAGTATGTGTTTCAACTCACTTCCATTTGTCCGTGTACAAAATTACACAAGGCAGAGTCCCCTACTAGTGCTGGAGAAGAAACGATGCCAAACGATTACGAAAGGGTAGATTGGGGTGGTCTCTCACATGAGTGCACTTTACACTAATGCTTTACCAGTTGATCTGTCACAGTGATGACACAGGTTATCTCAGGACTAGGGGAAGGACCAACTGCTGTCACTACATCCTCATGTGGAGCCAAAGCAGCTGCAGTAGTAGCAGCTCTCCTGAGGGAAAATGAGCAGCCCTTGTGCTTTATGGCAGCCAACCCTCAGTGGCAAACAGCACTTGCACACTTTCCGTGCGCTCTTAGAGAGTTTCCACTTCCAGCAATGCAAGTAGGAGAGTGCAAATGCCAAGCCCTTGCTTCACCACAGCTGTACCATCCAAGAAGTCACTTGGGTGGTATTGAAGTCCTGGATGCCTAAACAACACTCTTGGAAATGATCCCCTCTTGCCCACTTTCTGTTGGGACAGTTTAGATGAATGGGATGGAGAAATAATTTTCTTGTTTCAGAAATGATGCAGGCCATGGGTGCCCATAACAGCAGTCCTTTCTCAGCACTGCCAAGGACAGTTTCAGAACACTTTTTCCAGGTTGTTTTAACCTTATCAAACCTTATCAATCAGTGTTTGCTGATCAAACAAACAACTGAATGGGCAGCCAGTGCTACAGACCACTAGCACATTAGCAGAGGGGAGCCTTAGGGCTTACCAGCAACAAAAAGTTTCACCTCTAACCTAAAATTTGCTTTGCGAGTGCAAAATCTTGGGTAAACTGATTTCAGTGAGGTAATGAGTAGTTGTTTGTAGTTGTTGGGATGGACTACGACATATAATATTCAGCAAGAATGTTTATTGGAAAGAAAAAAGGAAGCAGCAGCAGCCACGAGCTGCAGTTTACAGCCTTTTAAATACAGCTCTTCAGGCACACGTATACTACACAGATAGGTCAACTTAAATACACAAACTACAATTCTCACAGCTAATAGGTGGATTTTAGTTGGACCTTCTCAGTCCTACTTTCTCACAACATTTCTGTGCACCTGTCCTTGTTTTCCTTTGATGTTTATATTTTTCTCAGTCACTCTGTTCAAAACAAGTCCTCATTCTCATGAGACAGCGTTCTCTGCTCCCACGGGACAGCTCTCTCCTGCTGCTCCTCTGCTCTCTCAGGATGCATCAGTATGTTGTCAGGACCAGGGCCTCCATTCTCAGCCACCCTCTCGCTCCACCTCAGGGGCTTGGTCCAGCCGAAATTCCCCACAGTTGTTTTCAGTGGTGTAAGTGAATCTAATTCACCTAGGTTTCAATTTCAGAGATGTTAGTATGACTTAACATCACTTTCCATTAGTCATTGAAGCTTTCAGTGTTACACCACATTGGTGCAAGATCCTGTGTGTAGAAGATCCAATAGGGTGTGTATTTGAATTTGGTCATGAGTGGAGCCAGCCTACCTGTGTGCATTCAAGATCTATGTCTGATTCTATTACAATGCCTTTATGCACTCTATAAAGTACACTATAGGGTCTTCTCTATAAAACATGTAATCATATTAGATGTAACTGACTTTGTGCCTTAATATATATTTCATTACCAGATTTCCTAAGCTTCCTATACCTTTACATGGAACCAGGAATACATGTACCTACAACCTACATTCACTGAGGAATGTATCTTGCGCATTAAGCCAAGAGAAACAGCACACTTGTCTATAGGGGAATCTCAAGGGACAGGCTCTTCTCTGCTTTTTAATTTCCCTTTTTATTTTTAATGTTAAATTTCTTCTCCCAAGACACAGGGAGGATTAAATGGATATTTGCAGGCTGTCACCATCCAAATCCGAAAGAATCAACATGTTGGAGAAAAATATGCAAATACCTCTGGAAAGGGAACCTTCAAGAGCCCTGCCAGGTGCTAGTGAAACACCTACATTGCATCAGAACAAAACATCACAAACCTGCATAAATACAGCTAATATGAAATGTTCTGAAGGCTGTCCTGTAAAATGGGACTCTTGATATAAACAGTTTAACCTCAGAGCCTCTCTGTGTTTGAAGGTAAATAAATAGCTGTTTGAAAGAGGAAAGAAAAATATATTTAAGTCTTAAGATACAGTTGTGTTTTTGTTGTCAAGTGCTTATTTGGTTTGAGGTCTTGTTGAGCTTTGGTAGTCAAGTCTAGGAAATGGTGAGAGGTTGCAAATAAAGACTTTTAACAATACAATGAAAAACAATGTGCAGCATTCACATGAGTGCTTGTCTTTGTGCCAGGTACAGTCCTTTCATTTCACATATTACAAAGGAAAGAAAGCAGTGGGCTTTTCTCAAGACCAAATGAATTGGTCTGTTCCTCTGCAGGCAGTTAGGGAGAAAATGCAGCTTTTTGTGAAATAGTGCCAATAATATAGTTACTTTGAGGGAATGATTTTCAATTTCTTAAGAAAACTCTTCTTTTGAAGAAATTATAGTGTTGAAACACATTGCTTTGCTTCACAGAAGTTTTGATCATCTCTTCCCCCAGACACAAAGTGGTTGTGATGTGAGTGCTTGAATTCTTGCAGGCATATGATCTTGCATTAGAGTACTTTCAATTTAATGACTTTGCATTGGCTTCCAGGAAAGTCAGCTATTGATTTAGAAGTTCTCTTTATTAACTGCCTTTAAGAGACTTTCAGAGGACTTACTACATCATAGCTCTCTGAGCTTAATTCTATTTATTAACCAAACCATTATTTAAAATGCAGATAGGCTGGCTATTTAAATTGACCTGAATTTATGGTTCCTCACAACATTAAGAGGCAGTTTATTATAAGATGCATCTTCAGACAAATTCAGTAGTGAGGAAACATACACCTTCCTTTTATCTCACAGAACCACACCTTCCTCTGCTAGGAAACGTCTCACTTCATCTCTTCAGAACCTTTGCTCTAATCACGCACAAAAATGTGCAGTGATTTTTTCCTGTAAAGTGTAAAAATAATCTTTGGTGGGCTTCTATTCTTGCTGTTTACATTAATGTATTAGATAGTCATCTATAGCATTAGATAGCAACCTTACATACATGAAAACCACTGCAGGGAAGGAAGGAAAATATGGACATTTCAGAACATCCTTTATAAAGGAAGGTGAAATAAATGCCCTTTGGCTTTTGAAACCTTCATTGAATGTGATGTTGAGATATTGAATATGCAGTGACATACCAAAAGCAAACAGCACAGTGACTGGCTGACCAACAGGCCCTGCCTATGCTCTCCACATGGCAGTTTTCCTTTCACTTGTTATTCCCAGGCTGCTGCTGAGGTTCCACAGAGGCCTCAATCTCAAAAGGCTGGAGAAGCAGCAAAACAGTTGGGTTTGATTTCTTTATTTCTTCAATTAAGAATCCTTGTAAATAATACAAATAATCAACATCTGCAGTTGCACGAACATCGTTTTCTCCTAGAAAACAAATTAAAGGGCAAGTTTTTTGGTCATGAAAATTGTGCAAGTACACTGAACGCCAGCGTTATCACACTGTTAAGTTACAAGCTCCAAAGAAGTTTGTAGAGAAGATGCATTGCAAAGAAAACTGGCTCAAGGGAAATCATGGGATGACTGTCAATTTCCAACTTTAAGTAAACCTTGACAAAAGACACAGTATTGAATGCATGAAACAATTTTTGGTAAAAGGAAAAAGAATGATGAAAAGCCCTGCTACTGCAGTGATACACACTGCATTTTCCAACCACAGCTTCACACAATAATTCTTTAGGCATGAGGGACTGTTCCAAATTTCTCTTGAGACAAAATTCTTATAAGTGCACTGTGATCAGCCAGTTTTCACCTTCTTGGGTGATGAAGGATAATGAACCCATAAGTTATACATTTCAACTATCCAGCTAGCTCAGGTTTGCTTAAAGCTGCTTTCAGCTTCCAAGCCTGCCACCAGCCTGGCCCAGCTCTTGGTCCTGTAACAACATGTGAGGCAACTGCAGGGTTTCCTGGATTATAAATTTCTTATTTTTTATATAGTTGTACTGAATACAGACATTCTTCTCTTCAGCTTTTTTTTTTCTTTTTTTTCCAGCTACCAGAATATTTAAGTGCTTCAGGTATCATGACTCTACTTTACCTTCTTTGGGTACAGTAAGAATTTCTCATCTTCCCATTTGCACTTCTTGCTATTTTATCTTATGCATACCATTTTCCTAGAGATGTAGGTTTCTTCCCTCCTAAATACAAGACAGGAATTTGTTTTTCATTCCTGGATTGGCAGCATCTCAGACTTAATTGGATACAACTGCTGTTTCTACTTTTTTTACCACTACTTTTTGAGTGCTTACAGGAAGAATGAGTCCTCCCTGCACTGCTTTCTCTCAGCTGTCTGAATTGTGAATATGCAGATAACTAGGGACAGAAATTGAAATTTTCTTTTAAAAAAAGGTATTTGGAAAAAATATTTGAGGGTAATGGGTATTTTAAAGACAGTTTTAGATTCACTCAAAGTACAAAGAAGAACTGTTTTATACAACTAAGTTCTGTTGCAATTTGCTTTAGCAAAGAGATGCAGTTTAATATGTATCAAATCTAGAGCCAGGGTTGGCAGATGAAAAAGTGAGTAAGTGATGCATTGTGGAGCTTGAAGACTGAGTTATCAGTAAACTGTCTTCTTAAGCCACGGGTATTACTTCAAATTTAAACTTTAATTTCTACTCTGAGAAGTCTTCAGTGTCAGTAATTGTATCCACTAAGAAAACTGAGAGGATAATACATGAATTTGTAATAAAACTGAACAAGGAGGGAAATCCTCTGACATTTCACTAGCTTCTAAGTGTTTTATGAGGGATGACTCCTAATTACTTGTACTAAAGGCTCAGTAAGCATCAGGTACAGAGGCAGAATATGCAATACTCATATAGGTTTCTGTTCAGGATAGTGAAGAGGGGTGGGACCTTTCCTGTTGAATTTTCTCTGAGTTGACTCAAGTAAGGCATATTTCCTGCAGCCATACAAAAATGATGCTGAATTAAGAATAAATCAGGCACTTCATTAAACTTACTTTGCAGTTATATTTTCCTAACTCTTGCTCTTGGAAAAAACCCCACAAAACTCAACACTTCAAATATGGAATATATTCTCTGTTTTCAGACTCATGGTATTACCATACATGGTAGTTTTTGTACTAATCTTTTCAAGTTTTCCCCCTGACTGTTACTTTCTAGAAGTCTCTGCGCAGAACTTCCAAGGGAAAGATATGCAATTTCATATGCAGAGTCCATTTTTTTTAAACAACAGAAAATACTCCACAACTCCAAAGTTGCATTGGTCTCGAGGTCAAAAAACCCACCAAATTTTGATGTCTTTTCCATTCCAAACTGTGAATCAGGCACAGTGAAGATGTACCACAACTGTATTCTATTTCAGCCAAGCTGAAGTATTATTCACCAGAAAGGCTAATTCAGCTATGGAGCATAAATTAGAAAATTTTTGCTCCTCAGCTTTTTTCAGCTTTTTTCAGGCTGTGCTCGCATTAAAAAGACACCTCATTAGAACAAAACAGTGGCCCACATTTCTGGTTGCATCCAGGCTAGGAAACAGACTTCTTGTTTTGTTTTGTTTTGCTTTTAGTTTTTAACAAATTAGGTCTGCACAGAAAGCTTACCTTTAGGGTGTGCCAAGACCACCCAGCAAGATGGTTACTAGAGGCAGAATTAGAACTTGGAAGTTTTCTGGTTTATTGTCTTAAGTTAAAACCACCAGACGTAGCTTATTCAAAGAGGGGAAAAAAAGTGGCCAGAAAGTAAACTTTTACAGCATGATAGTAAAGTTAGAGGTTGTTAGAATATTTGAGATTAATGGCAACAGGAGGATTTTTGTCAAAGTCAAGATAACTTTGGGAGAAAGTAAGTGTCTAAGGTAACTGCTTTCTCTGTTACACTGCAGAACACTCTAACACCATCTGCCCACATTTGCAAATATTTTTGAAGAAATTCCTACTGAGTTGACCAACGCTTATCCAAAGCTTCAATCTTTGTTTCTTTACATTTTAAGCCAGTGTAAATTGAAGGAACTCAGAGAGCTCTTTCTACAGTTATTTTAAACTGGCTGATGGGTTTTTTTACATGAGGAATCTAAAAGTGGAAAGTTAAGAAACCCCAGGTATTAATTTCATTTTTGTTAGTTTACAACAATAAAGTAACAGCAGTCTTCCAGAGCTTTAGGTTGCCAGTAAAATGTTTCTGCAAATACTACAAACCACTTACATTTCTGTTTTAAAGGATCACTCACTACTGTGTGAATAAACACTACCCAATAAACAACATTGCTACATATGCAACTTCCCTGAAGTTTGCCAAATTCTGATGTCTCATATAATCTTACACCTCAAACCGATTCAGAAGTATTGCAGCAGCAACACTAAGAGTAACTGTTGCAAAATCCCAGAGCAGTAATGTTTTCCCCATCCATCACTGCACAGAGGAGGAAAGGAGGGATAAAATTTTTGTTGACACCTAATAGAGCACACAGAGCAAATGTTTACTCAGCTCTTCTGCTTTGAAGATATTGTCAAGCACTCCACTGACAGCCATTATTGTTTCTGCTTGTTTAGACACAGCTCTGAAATGCAGAGATATGGAACATGAAAAGTATTAGACTTTGGTGATTTCACAGTGTGATGAAAATGTTATGTATTATAAATCCATTGCAAATCCAAGTCTAAAAGATATACAAGGACTGCAGTTTCAACCTATTTGGGAGGGAAAAAAAAGTGTGACCCTGAGCTCTTTCCGAACTTCTAGTATTTGGAAGGCAAAAAGAAGTATCCAGCTTCACGTGGTCACCAAGCACGAAAACTCTCTATCTAGTTCTGTGGGAGCATGGATGTAAAGGACCTCTGTACTCACAGGACAAGCAGAAAGGTTCTCTGCAGCAATCCTACATTCATTGTGTAGAAAGAGGTCAACCAAACACCTGGACTCTGGTCAGTGATCTTCAGTTCTCTTTCCTCTACATGAAGCCTGGTGTGATCATACTTTTCACAGAACCACAGGGCAACCCCCCAGGCTCAGTGAGTGGCTGAGCTACCAACAGCTGGTTTACTATTTATTTGTCATATGAAGATATGGTGTCAAGGACAGCTGTGTCACACACTTCTTGCAGAACACTTCCAATGAGTGCTTCCAGTCCTCACCCCATAAATTCAAGCTTACATAGTTCTGGGAATATAGTGATAACCCAGTGCGTTATCAAATGCTTAGGGGATGGACAACCCCCTAACCAGAGAGTCTCTTGTGGAGCAGCCTCTACCGTTGGGATTTTGTTCATCAGGGAAAACTATGCACATTCTCTCTAATTTTTCCTTTGAGCTCAAGCAAATGCCCTATGTGGAACACCTGAAATGAGATTTTGCTGTATTGGAAGATACTTCCTTCTGTCACATCTGTTTCCTTCTAACAACTTGGAAATTAATCCTCTCTTCATATTTAAAAGTTAGTTCCTGTTGATAAATGGCTTCAATTTTTGTAACTTAGGTTGTTGTTTAATACATGTGGTACTTATGTAGAGCTTACTGAATTATTTCACTTATTGTCTTCTCATACCTATGAAGACACTACTGTTTATGAGAGGAATGAAAAGAGGTTCCAACAACTGCACATGCCAAAACCTCAGCTCAAGCTATGTAACAAACTAAAGGTATTTGTGCATTAAAAAACCTCCCACTTTCGTCGTTTTAGAAAGATCTAACAAAACTGAATTTTGAAGTAATTTTTTTCTACTGCTCATACTTATCCTTCCAAAGGGCTTGCCATATGGCCAGAAGGGACTCCTGCTTGGAGGGACGGCAATACCAAAGCTATGCTGAGTTCCCAATAGAGCTGTATACTGTTTACATTGCAAAAAAGGAATACAGGAATTCATAACAACTAATGTGTATTTGCTTCTCAACACTTCATGTTAAGGGTTTGGGCTACATTATAAAGGTTTAAAATAACTTCTACACAGAACTCAACACTGGGAATCACTGCTGAAGAGAAGCAGGCATTTTCTTGTGTGTTTATAGCTTTGTCTGCTTCTACAATGAACAATTTGGAGGGGTAAAGCATCAACATTGAACTTTCCATGGTTAAATGTCTCATGACTCATTTTCTTGTAATTTCTTTTATTAAACTCATCTTACTGATGAGCTAAAGCTTGATAATAGCCATGGAAAGAACAGCACGACACTTCTATTCAAAAACATGGATATTTTGTTATCTACTTTTCAACAATCACTAGCCTCTGCATTGTGTGTCATATTAAAATTTGTGATACCTTCCTGTCCCAGTGACAGAAATTTAAAGCAAAATAAAAAATGATGAAGTGTAAAGAACTGGGAAATTTGCTTTTAAGTACAGGCAATGTTATTAAATCTCTGTAGATGTATCACTGACTCATCATCTCTGGAAAAAGCAAAATACATAGACAATTCAGGATAAGTAACATATTGAATAATCATGTTCACAAAAGTGAAGCCGAAGTATTCCAGAAATTATAACATGAGTCACGAAGAATCTCAGTAAAATCACACTTTCAAAGTCTTTCCCAAAGGTTCAGTCCGCATATGTTGCATATGCTCAGTCAAAAATGTCATTTTTGCACAAAATTTTACACTTCAGTTTCAAAATTATCTCAGTGGTATAAAAAGGAAATAGTGACTCATTTATGGGCAGCACAGTTTGGCTGAGGTAGGTACTAAACTTAACTTTACTTTAGGACTGACTCCATGGCTGTTGGGAAACCATTTCACCTATTCTCTTTCTTCATACTGCTCCACTGCACGGCCACTGATTCTGTGAAAGAGACTGAGCACGTGTATGATGCTCCAAAGCTGTGAAATGATGTATCTAGATGGCACTGTCTGTGACCATTTCACACACATAATCGCCCTGCATCATTCCTGGATGCAAAGTCCCATTACATTAAAATTTATATGGCTAATGTCCAAATTCTATTTTAAAATGGCAGTATCCGAAGGAGGAATATTCCTTGTTGTTTTTCATGACAAACAGAAAATGCAAATAATGCAAATGTGAATAATGCAAATATTGTAAATGCAAACAGTAATTACTAAAAGACACATTCTACAGATGAATTCCTATGTAGCTAGAAGGCGTTAACGTCTTATTCCTCTCCTCCAACTGAACAGAACCTCTGAAATGAACTTATATTTTACATGCATCATGTATTTTAACACAGTGTTGTTAAATCAGGTTACACCAAACACGAGCACCAAACACCATCACCACCGTTTAACAGTGAAACTGAGGTAGATTTAGGTAGAGTTCCCCAACTTGCACAGCAAAGTAGGGTAAAACATTGGTATTTGAAGCTAAGTCCCTGCCTCAGTACTACTTCGTTCTTTTTGTGTATTTTTGCCATCCCTTCTCCAGAGCTTCCCTCTTAGGTTTCCATAAGCCTGATTTTCACATAGTTGTAAGAAAACCATGACCGGTGATGAAAACCCATTGCACTGGTCACAAAGTTCTGTCTCTGCCAATAACATAAGTCAGTGACAATGGCAAGTAGTGGCCCTGATGGAGCTCTCTCCCATGTGCTTATGTGTTGCTCTTCGGAGTAATCTCAATTGCATCTTGCAGTTCCTGAACCCGAAGACACAAAATACATAGATTTTTTTCAGTTGGTTAGTCATTCCTAACATTCAAGTCACAGTACAGGTGCTGGGAAAGAAAGATGAAAAAACCCCTGGAAAACATAAACTTAACATAAATTAAAGCAAGTTGATCTGTCCTGAAATGAAAACAAACTGCAAGCTAGGCAGAGAGTTGGATATAGGACTGTCTTCGAGGGCCCTCCTCCAGGGCCAAACACGATTATTAAGAAGAGAGGCATCTAAAACCCTTAATCGGGTACTAGCACAATGTACTTACCAAACACCTGTAACTACAAATCCCAGGCCCGTAGCTGGCCATACCTTTGTGCAAAAACGCTAGAGTTTCCAGAAGTAAAGACCATGAAAGACTACAGTGTATGGATGGATAGTGCTTCCATGTATTTGCAGTAGACAGAAGATTACATGGAGTGTCAGTTAAAATATTCCTTTCTCTGATCAGGGTGTCCTATCATTTAGCAGGAAAGAAGGGGAAAAAAAGCTTCTCTTCCAGAAAGTCTTGAGCTTTCCAATTCAAGAGCTGTGATGCATGCATCATTAACTTCTATGCAGAAAACATTGTTCACTCCAACCAGCAATTAGTGGCAACATTTTTATCCTGTGCAGTGATGAGATTTTTATGCTAATCATTACACAGCAGTAAATTAATCATTTGGGCACATTTAGATGGTATGTATATTTCATGAGACAGATATAGATATCAAGATCAGTTTGATATTTACTTATGGTAAATGGAAGTGTCTCAAACGGTTATGGGGGAAGCATACTAACTAAATACACACAGCCAAGGATGTTTGCAAAGTAAGAGCAGCAGCACCGCTTCAACTCCTTCTTTGTTTTTAATTATTTTAAGGGAGTTAAAAATCTCATGAGAACACATAGAACTGAATCATTCAGAGACAGTGAAACTTCAATAATGTCTTGGCACAATGAAGGACAAAAACACCTATCCTGCAATTCTTCTTTTATTGCTGGTAAATTACTTACATTATATTATGCAATATTGAAAACAGACTTTTCATCAGCATTTGTGCTATAGTCTAGTCAGGTAAATGAATTATGTATTGGTCTCATCCCTCTATAGCTATGTCTCAAACCTTTGAATTGTAGCTGAAAGGAAGGCTACCCAGGGGCCTCCCTTCTCAGCAGATGCAAGAGATTTGTAATACCTTGAGGAAAATGATTATTTGAAATTTAAATTTGTGACATATATTTAAATACTACTGCTGTTTTTTCAGCTCTCAGCTCACCGATCTTTGCAGGCAAAAAAGCAAATGTTTATTTGAGGGAAATGCATACATGATCCCTTTGACTTAGAATGTTGTCAAATTACTTATGAAAAGCACAGATTTATGTCAGGTGACCCTCACAATAATAGTAATATAAATAATATCCTCAGCTATTCCTTTGTCAATTAAAGTTGAGAAAGATTCTCAAAGATAATGGCACGTCAATTGAAAATTGACTGACCAATACATGTTTAATGGATACCAATTGAAACAACATAATTGCTACACTGATCAGGCGTAAAGATAAGCTATTGCACAGACAGTACAAAATCCCATTAGGAAAGAAAAAAAATTTATTAGCGTGTCCTTGTTTATGGAAATTTTTGAGAGACATCTGAACGGGCAGATTATCAGGAGAGTACTACGAACAGATGAACTTTTAGGTTTGAGAACTACTAGATATCAGAAAGAAAAAAAGGTAAATCAATGAGATAGTGTTTTATTTTAATGAAATCTGTTTTTACATGTAAAAAAATAATTATTTTCCAATTTAAGAACCAAAATATTTTCAATTTCACTATTTCTATAAAAATAAGATGGCAATTTTGATTTTTTGAACATTTTTTTCTAAAACCTCTCTGCAAAGCTTCTCTTTAGAACTGTGTATCTGAAGCTAATGCGAAGGTTTATATTTTCTTCAGGGGCACCATGGTCTTAATTTTTTTGGTCTGTCTTACACAGCTGTGCTGCTTTTGGCTGGGGTATAGTTAATTTTCTTACTTAGGAGCCAACAGCACACCTTGGGATGTGCTATGGTGCCATGTGCCCCTTGCACTCTTCTCCTCTGCAGAGGAGTATTCTTGACTCCAGAGATTCTCTGTTTAACTTGAGGCAATGGAGAAAAACACAAATTAACACCGTTTCCAAGCGAGCATAGGTTAAGATTTGGAACAATATAGGTAACTTCATGGAATACCCTTCTGAATCTCTGATGCACAAAGTCACATACCTTGAGGGAAAACAATAAGAAATGCAGTTTAGGAAACAGTAATATTCTGTGAAGGTCAAAAGGCTGGATTTGGAGACAGCTGAAGATCTGTCCATGGTGAGTACCACCAACTATGCCCTTGTCAAGCAAGTCAGAAAAAAAAGCGTAGGCATCGTGCCTGGAAGGCAGAGGAAGTCTTTGCTAACTTTATTTATTTCAATATTGTTTCTTTAAAAAAGATAGAGCAGCATATCTCCAGCCAGCTTTTATGCTCCTGAAATTATTTGGAAGGAAAACTGAAATAGTTTATAAATTTGATGGAAAACAGCTATTATCGTGGTAAACAGATATCATGATTATGAATTCTATAGCAATGGATTGCTCATCACTCAACTATTGCTCAACAGCAGAACTGATTAACAGCACCAGGGACTGCCTGCCATTTGGTTTAATACACCACGTTGTTTGTTACGTTAGTTGTTTGGTGTTGATTATATTGCAGCAGTTATTCACATCAGTGAGTCTGCTTGTTGCAAAATTTAAAAGCACAAGTAAGGATCATGTCACAAAGAAATGCGCAGAAACCATACATCTTAAAATATTCCCCAAGACCAGTTATATCTTCTCTACAGATATACCTAAAACTCACCTGAATATTCATAATCTCAGTAGGAAAAAACAAACAAACAAAAGACCCCCTAAAACAACAAAGTATATAAGAATCAAATTCCTAGATGAATTCCTTCATCAAAATGAATATGCACGAGCATCCTCTCACCCAGCTTCCAGCCGGAAAGGCCATCCCCACAGGGGAGGGGCAGCTGGGAGGGGCTTCAGGACTCTGAACCAAAATCTGCTCTTACACTTTGTTAGATATCAGCTGGCAGGTACTGAAGGTCACAAATCACAGCTGTGATGCTGTTTCTGAAACATCATGGCATTTCAGAGACAAAGTGCCATATGAAATTCTCTGCTTGTCACTATGGCGAGTCTTCCATGGGACGGAAAAGGACACACGTGCCTTTCCACAGGGAGGTGGCCAAAAAAAGATGGGAGAAATAAGAGTCCTTTGGTTGGCTTCCTATCCTCTGTGTCCTGGTTTATCTGAGTCTTACATGAACCTTTAGTAACATTTAACAGCAGATCTGAATGAAACCATTAAAAGCCCAATTATTTTAGCATTTTGACTACTATTTCACCACTCTACCATATACTACCATTAAAACAGACAAGATTAATTTGTCCTATAACCTGAAAACTTCTAGAAACTACAGTATTACCTTAAAACAGTAAAAAAAAAGGGCTGATTGGTTAATAGTACTTCATTTCAATGCATAGAATGAAAGACAGAAACAAAACAAGTAAACAAGTAACTCAATACATTAATTATTCCGATGAAACAAATTTATTTGGTGCACTTTTCCTGCTGCATGGGATCACTGTGCATACAAATGTTTATTATATCATTGTCAAAGAGGTATCCTACCTCCATTTGAAATTTAAGAAGGACTTAAAAGAATACATTTTAAGTGAAAATCACAAATGGAAGAGATCAAAACAGCGTAAAGAAACAGGTATATGTAAAAGAGCATTTACTTTGAGGAAAACAGATACAATAATAAAGCACAAAATCAAGGTTAAAAGCAGAATTTAGCACAGCTGTAGTCCATATGCATTAGTGGACTTAAAATCTTTATTGAAGAACAGAAATCTTCTTTCTTGCTGTTTTATTACCTTGGCAACATCTCCTCCATGTCAGCAATTACATAGGAGACAACAGTCCAAACAGCAGCACAGAGATTCATCTGGTTTGGATCCTGAACTGTCATCATGTCCCCTTGAGAATGATGAAACCAGAAGTATTTACTGATGTCATTATGCAAGCTGGCACCTACAGACAAAAATGGGCAAAGTTCCATTATAGGAATACAAATATTTAAAGAAGAATATAAACTTGAATCTGTTCCTGGGCTGTTTATGATTAAATCCACATGCAACTGTATAAAATTCATAATATATTCAAAATATAATAACTGTACAGAGCCATGGCATGTGCAGTTTGTAGGTTTTGGGTTAATTGACTCAAGTGATCATGAGGCAGCAAAAATTCACACCAGGGAAAAGCCAACCTTCCCCTGGGAGACTTGTTTCCTCAGCAACAGTACGCATCCATTTTCCTCTGAAAGTAGCAGAGTCCAAGCAGGAAAATCCCTACTGTAACCCCAGGGCAGCACTTCCCCTGTTCTCTATCCCACTGCTCTGATGATGAGTTACTACTGAGTTATGAATCCTTTGCTTGCTGTTATTTGTGTTGGGGAACACTTTGAAGTTTGCTTCTGCTTTTGAGCCCTTGTTCATCACAAGGATGTGCTGTTTCAGAGCAATTTTGCAGATAACCTGGGGTAACTCAGAGAGCCCACGACTACATTCTTCTCACAGTCAGGAGTCCTCATAAGCTGGGGCAGAAGCAAGTTGGGTGAAACCACAGTTCTTCCCATTCAGGAACAACTGATTCCCTCTGGGAGCACATGGGCAGGGAAAGAACTACTACTACCCAAGCCAGCTGGGCTCAGGGAGTACAAATTATGCTTGCAAGGCATCACTCAAGGCAGACCAAAGTCAAGATAAGCTGGAGAAGCTGCCACCCCACTGGGACCCACAGCAGAGACACTGGCAGAGAATTTTCACCCTGGCCATTGTCTGCCTGGTCCAGTCTCTACTGACTCTCCCTAATCCCCCTGTTCCCTTGAAATTCCTTCCTTCTCAGTTCGTTATCTCTGCCTTTTCTCTGGTTTTATCAGCCTCAATCTCCTTTGTTGTAATCTCAACAACCATTCCATCATTAACAGAATTCCACACATTTTGAAAATAAGTAAATGTGATATTTTCTCCCCACAGCACTAATTCACTGCTTGCAGTTCCTTTGCACTGATTCCCTTGCCTGCTCACTGACAAGGGCTTGGAGCTGCACAGCTCCTAGGGTAGGACCCATCTAGCACAACAGGACCTGTTCCTTGCTTGGTCATCAAACCCAGAGAACATCCACTGATGTGAATTCACAAGTATGAGCCATGGGCTGCAGGAGGAAACACAGACTGAAGCTACTCCTACTATGCCAAGTAAGGAAGAAAAAAACCCAGGATTGTTTCATAATAAAGATGAATTAAATTAATTATTCATGTATTTATTTACATGCAGTGGAAATCAGTATCAGATGATGAGGGCTTTGATAAACTCATGTGTGCTCATAAGACTTACTGTTATGATTTTTCTTAAGTTTTCCTGAGATGCCTGAAGCCTTTGAAGAGAATGAAAGCAAAATTTCCCACAGCACAACTGTACATTCCTATAATACATATCTTTTGATCACTCATATAGTCATTCAGAACAGAGTCCAGATCTCCCTGTGGTTAACAGGCATGTTTTTATTGCTGTAATGGAGACTGACTTGGATTGCTCATTTCACTGCTATTTTAGAGAAAAAGAATAGAAAGTTAATGCATTTTATAAATCCATACAAGATGAAGATTCCTTCATAAGAGAGATGATAAGCAGAAAGACCAAATGGTGTAGCATATGGTTATATGTTATTGTGACTGATTTTGTTTTAAGAGGCTCTTGTTCTTAAATGACTTGTTTGCTATTGACTTGAAGCAAGGCAATCCTGCAGAAGTCACTGGATAGGTTACAGGTGCTGAATTATGTTCCAATAATTTTCACATTGAATTTATGCCAACTCATATTCACTTCTAAATTTGATTCTAAATCCTTTTAAATATATGCAACCATAAAAGGATTGAACAATGATAAATTCTTTAACTGATAGACTTCTGCAATACAGACACATTACAAATTAAGCCACTGAGGCAAACTCATTACAGTTTTTGAAAATTTCTGTAAGACAGAAGACAAAAACTGGTTGCCTGGAATTTGTCCTAGGACAAATTTTACTCATCACAGTAACTATGGATTTACAGAGTAGCGCTCTATCCCTGTGAAAGGAACAGGAACAAACACTCTTTCCTTTGTCATGTTTAATTCCCTGAAATGCTGAAAAAGATTTTTTTTCTCTAAATTGATTTTATAAATCAGAAAATTATAGACTTCGACATCAAGAAATTACTGTGACATATCAGAATGTGTGAGTAGACAGAAAGGTTCTCAAACTAGCCATGCTATCTCTTTCATGTCATGGGCTAGCATTGAAATCAGTGACCTGTAAACATCTTGTGAGACTAAGGAAAAGACCCTGAGAAAGCAGTTTTATCCTATATAATTAGAAACAAAAATGAAAATCCATGTTCTTGGTTTTGAGCACAAGAACAGTTCACAGCCAAGGGCCTCATGCAAGCCTCTAGACATGAAACACCCTGGGGCACAGAAATGACTGCAAGCAATTTTCATGTCTCCTGCTGCTTCAAACCTGAGACTCCTCCACATTGATGTTAGCTGCCTGGAGACATTTATGAATCCAGAGGTCACCAGGCTGCAGCAAGATACTGAATAGTGCCCTTTCATCAGTAAATGTATCCAGGACTGAGGTCAACCCTTGCAGATGATTGTGAAGAGGGAAGTTCTGTGGGGCTCTTCAGACTGCAGTCATGTTGGGTTACCTCAATAAAGTCCATAGGAACCTACAGCCCCTTTTCTTAAAGTCTAACAGAAGAAGCAATGCTATGAGCACATCAGCCATCCCACAGAAGGTGGGGGCACAGTGCTTCAAACAGTGAGGTTTCAAAGAACATCAGCTGGTTGACTGTAACATATCCTTGATAGCCACTGAATTATTAAGCCTTCTCAAAGGAAATCTGCCTGAAAGTCAAACATGCCATGTCTGGAAACTTGAAAGAATCTGGGAAAATTCCCCTAGATACAATCTTGAAAACTTCAATTGCTAACTATTTTGTTATTTCACCTAAAATTGATCAGTTTGTTCTGTGTTTTTTGTTGTTGTTATTATGTAACATTTCTCTCAAGAACAACAGTCAGTAACAAATGGGGGCTCATTTTTGCCAGCTATACAAGCTAGCTGTCAAGTAAAACAGATGAGTATCCGTGGTTCATAGACCTATCAATTATTTACCCATGTCCATGCTAGCCACCTAGAAAGGAGACAGCATGCAGCCTTACAAATGTCTGAAAGTTTTAATTAAGTACTTAAAAGTCCTCAGCTGGGACGTGTTATGTAGGTATGTACTGCATATCTAATTCTGATTTCCAGGTGGAACCAACACTCAAACAGAAAAAGAAAGAGATGGGCTCAGTGCTACACTGTCACATTTTATGCACTTTTCTTTTTTCCTGTTTGCAGAGCACCCATAAAGAAAAAAAGAGACGTTTTCCAAACAATCCTCTTTAATTGTCCTTTTTCAGTCTGTTCACATTTACAGTGATGCAAATCACATGAGGAACAATGCTGGCCAAGAAGAAAATCAGTGAGAAACTGCTTCTAGCTGGATGTAGTAGGTGCTGTGGCATGAAAATAGGGAATGTTAAAAACTGCTGCCAAAAATGCTGTACTTATTACTTGAATGCATCAAAAATGATGGAAATTAGAAACTGAAAATAATGAATAATTTACAGCTTCAATGAAATAATACATGGATAATTTACAGTACCATTACAAAGTAGCAGAAAACCCTCTTTAGTACAGTTTAGTTACCTAGTTTAGGGCAGTACTTCCACTATCAGGAGCTATTTAGTGCCACTGGCGATCCCCTAGGGTCAAACACTGGAACACATTGCCCAGAGAGCTCAAGGGGTGCCTGCCAACCTCAACTGTTCTGTGGAATTCTAACCCATGTGCCATTTCCTTGGCTCTTTCAGACATCTCTTAGAATTGGCAGAGCATAAACAAAATCTTCGACTCAAGTTCATTCGTGTCTTGAACTCACTTCATGAGTCTCTGCATAACCAACTATTTCATACATGGTTTGATGCATAAGGCAGGTAAAAGCAGCTGCTTTGGTAGTGGATATTGACAATATATTTTTAGTAATCAGCTGCATAAGAGTATCGTGATGAAAATACACACACACACATGTAGGAATTCTGAAAAACAGTCCATTCCTTCTAGCTTCTAATCTCAGCATGAAATGCAGAATGTGAATATTAATTAGCCGATGATGAGGGTACTGACTTGCCTTACAACATATTCACATTAAACACCAATTCTTCACACGTTAATAAACTGTTTGACTCAACTTTTTCTTGCCACCTTAAGAAGATGAAATGCTACTATTGAGGTAAAAGATTAAATGACCTACAAAATGAATGATGAGCAGGTCAATGACAACCACTGCTTCTTGTCAATCTCCATCAGGTGCTACTGCCTTCATAAGCACTGCTGTGATAAGTCAGCATTAGAACAGAACTCTAGTGCCAGACATTTAAGCATTTAAATTATTGTCATTTGTGAAAACACTGACTGGAAAACCAGTTACTGATTATCAGGATGATTACAAAGACAGCTTCCATAAAACACAAATATGTTCAAGGGGGAAATCATGCAGTAACTCCAGAATAACTTTTCAGCTTAAAATGTTTTGCATTACACTTTTCTCTAAATTTAATTTCTCTTCTTTTTATATCCCAAATAGCACTGAATTGCCAAAGGAAGCCAAATGTGAGTCTTGAAGTCAGTACATGTTTCCCATAGAGCCCTATCAATAGCCTCCCAGTTGTCTTTGCTTCAAGTAAAGTTGAACTTCAACTATTCCATGAATCTTTCAGATACAATGGGAAAATCCCCACTGTTTGTATAACCTCTCTTGGGCATTCAGTATTACAGTTAGATATTTGGGATACTGACCTCTACATGTACGTTGCCATATACAGTGAAGTTAATATGCTAATGATGTATAAAAAAGCATATAACTTTTCCAGGTTTCCTTTTACAGTAGTCCCTAGAGGACCTGACACTATTTTGCACAGTATATCTACCTCTCCAAATAGAAATGACTCCAGCTCAGAAGCACATACCCTCTAAACAGACAAGAGGGACTGAAGGATGAAAGAGGCATGCAGAGATGAAATGACACATTCATTTTCTCACAGCAGCTGAAAAAGGAATAGATGCCAGACATCTGAGCTGAGGCTAGTGCCCTGTTGAGGAAGCTGTACTACCTACTAACAGCAAAGCTGGAAATGCCTTAACAAGGGATATTTTGCTCAATGTCTCCAAAAGTTTACAAAAATAAAAGAAAGGTGTTGTGAGATAACACATGTGCCTCTCTTGCATCTTCCAAGCATGTCTGTGTTCGAGTTTCACCTCTTTGTCAAGACAAACTTGTGCACTATCAAAGGTACTGCTTGTAGTAAGATGTCAACACAAATGCCTGATCTGAAACCTTATTTTTATTTCTGCAGAGATTTTCCTGGCTATAAAAGACAGACTCCTTTTTTTCCTATCTATTAAAGATTGCTTTTGTTTCCTGTTTTTTCTTTAAGAAACAAGAAAAACTCTTTTATTATCAAGTTTATTCCAATCTCAGACCTTTTTAATGTCAATGAAACTATTCAGGAATGTACTAAAAAACTACAATGCTTTAAAAATAAAGCAAGACCTGATGAAATACATATGTCCTTTTCCTTTACATCAAGTACTTAGAAATAGCAAAAAAATATGCAAAGGGACATATCACAATCTTCTATGCAGTTAAAAACTGCTATGTATACCCGGGAAGCATAAATAGTGAAGTTAAGAGCATTCTCCTCCTCACACCAGAGTGCTAACTCAGCTTTGTGTTCCTACGCACCCTATGAAACAACAGTATGGGGGTACATATATGTCCATACAGTAACAGAATCAATAGCCTGTCCCTTCTCATAACTGGAGCATTGCTGTCCCACACATTTTGACAAGGTCTGACGAAGGTCAAAACTTCAGGGCAGACAGGGGAAGACACATGACTTTTCCTTCAAAGGATATGTGTCAAAGACCTACCAAAGGAAAAACAGATGAATGATAGGATCAGGAACACAATTTCTTATTCTATTTTTTATTTTCATTTTGTATTTTTCTAAAACCCAGCAAAGTCATAAATCCCAAGTGGTCAGGGACTAAACCTGGTCCAGTAGTATTTGTGTTTAGGATGGGCTGGCTGGAAGGCTCTACCCATGCCACAGCATTCCTGTTGCTGCAAGCCCCATGGAGTGTTTGGCTGCTTGTGCTAGGTGTTGCATAGATGTTTTGTGCTGCCTCCACTGAACTGCAGTCTGCGGAACTGTTACTGTAATGAAAACCCAATTACTGCAGGCATCTATTGCACGTATTTTGGTGCTCATATTAACCTCTTCTTTTGTGGGATAACCTGTAGCTGACAGCTGGCTTTAATGCCAATTATTTCATTATCCATTTTTTGAATAAGTAGAGGCAATGGAGAATACTAATGCTGTTTAGTGGGGCGCTGACAGCATTAGTTCTCCTGTCACTTAGTCTCAAATGATGAAATTACAGGCTACGTTGCTTGAGTTTCATAGCTACAGACACTGAAGTAGTTTCCAGTACAGAGCTTATAAATAACATCAGAAGCCCTGCTGTTTCACCTCCTGAGTCACTCTCTCAAAAGTCTTTAAAATTCATGATTCAAACACCAAGACAGAGGGAAAGCTTTCAGTCAGTTGTTTCAGTAGCTAATTAAATGGGACTGCAGTGTAAGGGAGACAATATGAAGAGTGCATTATTTCTTGTTTTGCTTAATGCATTTGAGAATTTATCCTCTGGATACACTAAACAGGCTAAATTACAGCTCAGAATTATCACAGTTACTTTTGCAATGCATTAACCTTTCACTTATTGCAGTAGAGGACCAGAGACAGCTGGGGATCTAATCTGAACTTGCATGAAATCCTGTGAAATGAGGTCTCAGGGAAGGAAGCAGTTCTACTCCACAGAGCACAGTTGACTAAACTCTAAAATAATATCCTTAACAGCCCTTGACTGGAAAAAACCACACAAAGCCCCCAGATAAAGCTTCAACAGTAAAAGGCACTGGAAGTTCTTCTTCCACTCATCCAACCTCTGTCTTCAAACAGAAAGGCTCTTTCTTTAAAAAAAGAGAAAAGAAAAGGGCAAGTCTCCCTAGCTGGTGCTGCCCAAACATGACCCACTTGCAGGCTTACTACCTGGGATGGAGAGATTCTTCACAGGCCTACTAATCCCATTTTTGAATCTATTTACACCTCTGCCCCCAGCTCCCTGTGGCGATGCATGGTACGCCTGAGCATTTCATGTGGGCACACTACAGTTCTTACTTTAGGAGCTGTAGTAGTAGCACCCTCTCTTTTTTCATTCACCTTCATACCATTAATGGCTTAATATACCTTTATCACACCTAACTTGGCAGCTTTTTCCCAAGCTGAATAGCCCTCCTCATGCAGAAACTAGTCAATATCTCTGAGGATAGAGGCTTCTGGTGTCTCCTCTCCCTTTTCTAATTGCATTTCACTGTACCTGAGATGAAAAGCTCAATACTGCCTGCAAACACCAGCATGTGAATGGACTCAAGATGTGAGTGTGGCATACCACAACACATTACCTATGGACGCTTTCTGTTTTTTTCTCCCTTTCTTCCTTCCCCAGCTGTATGGAACTATGCTTTTTACCATCTCTGGGTATTGACTTGACAATTTCAGACAATTATCCACAGAGATTCTCAGAAAATTCTCTTTGAAAATAACATGGATCCTGTTGCTGTGTATGCATAGCTCCTATACTGCATCACTCTGCTTTTATTGACACAAAAATGTCACTGGCTGTTGCATTGTTTAGGCATTTTCTGCTATAAGATTACTGTCACATTTTCATGGTTAGCTTCAGTATTGACATGAAATATTTGAAGTAGTCATCAGAAAATGCTGTCAACTTGCTATTCTTGATGTTCACTTCCTTTGCAGCTAACATCCAGTTTTCTGAACATCCAAAGTGCCAAAAAGAAAAAAAGGTGGCTGGGCAGCCTAAAGCCTTTCTCTATTATCAAGACTGTCAACTTATTTCTACCTTCTTTAAATCAGGTATTACTCTGAAGAAGGAAAATATTTCTCACACAATCAACCAGGTTGAAAAAGACCTCTGAGATCATCGAGTCCAATCTATGACCTCACACCACCTTATAAACCAGACCATGGCACTAAGTGCCACATCCAGTCTTTTCTTAAACACCTCCAGGGACGGTGACTCCACCACCTCCCTGGATAGCCCGTTCAAAGGCCTGATCACCCCTTCTGTGAAGAACTTCTTGCTAATGTTCAACCTAAACCTCCTCTGGTGCAGCTTAAGACTGTGTCCTCCTGCTCTGTCACTAGTTGCCTGCAAGAAGATACCAACCCTCACCTGGCTACAACCTCAGGTAGTTGTAGAGAGTGATGAGGTCTCCCCTGAGCTTCCTCCTCTCCAGGCTAAACAATCCCAACTCCCTCAGCTGTTCCTCATGGCACTTGTGCTCCAGACCCGTCACCAGCCTCGTTGCTCCAGCACTTCAACATCCTTCCTAAACTGAGGGGCCCAGAACTGGACACAGCACTCGAGGTGTGGCCTCATCAGTGCCAAGTACAGGGGGACAATCACTGCTCTGGTCCTGCTGGCCACACTATTCCTGATCCAGGCCAGGATGCCATTGGTCTTCTTGGCCACCTGGGCACACTGCTGGCTCATGTTTAGTGGGCTACCAATCAGTACTCTCAGGTCCCTTTCTGCCTGGCCGCTGTCCAGCCACTCTGTCCCCAGCCTGTAGCGCTGCAGGGGGTTGTCGTGGCCAAAGTGCAGGACCCGGCACTTGGTCTTGCTAAACTTCATACCACTGGATTCAGCCCATCTCTCCAGCCTGTCCAGGTCCCTCTGCAGAGCCCTGCTACCCTTCAGCAGATTGACTCTCATCTCACAGTACCTTCTTCCTCTAAAGGTCTTTGATCCAGGAGCTTTTGAAGACTCAGCTGTACTTTACTGACCAGATCCAGCTACAAAAATGGTTAAAAACTCCTCTAAAAAAGCCTTGCTGGACTGGTGAGGCATGACTTCTTTTTTCCAAAGCGACATGGACTCTTGAATTATTTTCATATTTTCTATCTTGGGTCTGTGATGACCCTGGTTAAGTGAATCACAGACCTTATTTAGGGGATTCCCTACATAGGGTATAAAAATTTAGAAGGGTTATAATACCTGTATTAGATGTCTGTTTATGTTCGGATGTATTGTGTATCTTTTAATATAGTTTATTTAATTTGTGCTTTCTTTAAAAATAGGTACATGGCTACATGGTTATGCAGAGACTATTTAAAAAGTTGATACTAGAAATCCTTTACATTTTGCATTCTCTTTTAAACACTGTAAGAGGGATGAAAGTCTTTGCAAAATCAGCACTTTCTCTAATTCAGAATTCTTTTTATGTGTTTGTTTATGTCTCAGCTCAGTAAAGCAAGTGATTTATTTTAATGCCATTAAGCTTTAAGTGTCACACACAAGGGCCAAGTGAATACTGGGACCCATGTGAACCATCTTTCCTGACCAAAGGTATTTCTGCATTTCTCTATACTCTCTCTATTGATGCCTAAAAGAAAACTCAGGGAGAAAGAAACTCAGAGGCAACTTAGTTTTGGAGGTAAGGCAAGGAAAGGATTTAATTGTGCCTCTCAGGCATAGTGGTTACAAGACATGTGCCCATTCTGTCTCAGATGTTACAATTTTATAATAATGTCCAACCAATCCCAGGTTTTTCCACCCTCTGGCTTTTACCCTGGTCCACCCCTGATCCGTCCCTGGGGAATTGGGGCTGAGGTCTTTCTGAGACCACCTACTTCATCACTTGGTCTTCCTCGGAGCACAAAGGGCACATGGTTACCCAGCTCTTGACTGTATCTTGCGGTTCGGGTCAGAGTACAAGTGTTCTTAAACAGAAGAGGCCTATCTTGAAGAGAAGTCTAAATATTCTAATGGAATTCAGGAGAATTGATATGGGAAATTGGGGTGAGAGGGTTGGGGAATGCGTGTAGTTACTGTGCTAAGGGTAAGGATAAAGGAATAAGTGCTGCTGATTCTAAAATCTACACTTTCTACATAACTACTTATAAAACTTATAAAATTAGAAAAATCAAAAAACCAAAAGGACCTTAAGGTATCACTATAACTACACCACATAGCTGATATAAGCTTGCTTAGAAACCCAAAGTATTGAAGTGCTTTGATGTCCTCTGCTAATGCCCAGGGCCAGACCCTTGCTCCAACCCATTCCAACAACTTCCAAATCTCCCCAGAAATGCAGTGGAAACAGGCAGCCCTGGACTGTTTGAAAGCCAAGTGTGGGGAACGGGAACCATGAAAATTACCCTCGTGACAGGATTTTGAGTAGCATTTCTGTTTGCAGTAATTGTCTGCATTCATTTACATTTTCAATCCATTCAAGAGGCTTCCTTGTATTTTACAATCAATGGAGTAATTACCTAGAGTCGAACTCACAAGCCAATTTAAAGCAAGCCATTAGGTCTGCTTTTCCAGAGTATTCTGGAGATAGATAGGAAATGTGCAGGTGGTTTCCATTTGCTCTAACCTTCCCTCCTCGATATGATTACAGCTGGATGTTTAATCACCAAGTTCCTGTAGGACCCTTCCCAGCAAGCAGTTGACTATCAGAAATGCCAATATTCATAGGACCCAACTAAGCAGAGCTCCCATCTGCCCAGATGGTGAAAAAAGTCAGTTAATGTTCTGGAGCTTAAATAGTTATGGAAAAAAACCCCCAAAAAGCCAACAACCCCCCCCCCCCCCAAACAGTCACCTAATTTAAGCAAAACACATCCTAAGCACACTACTACATCTGTTATATTTCATATCACAGAAACTAAAACTGCATTTATACAAGCACACCCAGAGAATGAGCAATAGTTTTTACTATCTCTACTTTCACACTCCATTGAGAGTACCAAACTCTTCAAGATCATGGTGAATTTTAGATGTAGGACCATTAGACAAACCTGGAAGAATATACTAGGCCTACAACAATAAAATATTCTTCAAAATATCTGTGGTTACTTTGAGTAATGTGTACTTGAGTTTTAAACCAATAAGTTATTCCATAACATGTTAGATGCTTCAGATACTGGTGATGAAATATCTCTTTCATTTGATCTATAAACCAGTGTATGTTTAGCACGTTCATTAGTAACAGAAACATTGAGAGGTTCTTGAAACAAAGGTCATAGGTGGTCTTATTGCGAGGTTCAGGACTATACAGATGTGTGAGTTTTCAGTCTTCACGGTTAGGCTTCAGAGAGCCACGAAGCTTACAGCTCCAGAGGCGCCTTCTGGGGCTGCAAAAGGCATGTGAAAGGGAGCACAATGCCAACATTGCTCCCTCCACAACCTTTCTCAGTTGGGCCACTCATGGTGCTGGGCACCTGAGCCTTAGCCACCATTAGGGTTAGGGGTAGGGTTCAGAGAACCACAAAGCCTTCCTGGTCTAGTCTACAGATCATGTTGTCCAATGGGTGACGAACACAAAGCAGCAGGAATGAAAACTATTCAGTGTTTTAAAAAACAAATTGCATATTTTTTGTCAGCAAAACTGCAAAGAAACAACACATTTTAACAAAAAAAAAAAAAAATTAAGGTACAGTGAAGACACCTGCTGCAACACAGTTGTTCATAATCTCAGAATCTTTCTCTGTTTTAATGTTTCATGAAATTACCTTGGGCTTCATTAGGAAAAGAAAAGGGGAAATTAAAGTATTTCTGTCCTTTAAAGGAGGGAAGTAAGAGAAATTTCTCATACCTGCTCTGACTCTGCAGTGTATCACTACTTTTATGTGGGCACTGGCTAATCCACAGAGCAGAACTAATCCTAGAAGAAGGCAAAGCAAATAAAGCAGTCTCCCTAACTAGCATAGTTCTTCCAACCTGTAAATTTGAGTTGCTGTGATAGCTACTTTGCCACAGTGCAAACACAGTGAGTGACTTGTCAAAATGCAAATATATTAGGAGTGAAACAAAAGTCATATAAGCTCAGAAAGAACACTAAGAGAAGCTGACAACTAGTTTTAAGTTGAAAGTTTAACCTGTTTGCTTTCAGTGAAAGGTCCTCAGTCCCACCAGTAAATGCGAATAGCATTTGCCTTAAACACAGGCTTACTGCATTCTGTTTTACTACACACAGATCATGCTGTTTTCTTATAAATTTGAGGGGTTTTTTGTTTGTTTTTTTTTTTCAAATTAAATCTATATGGTTGAAGGCCCCATTTAAAATGTGGAAAGCAAAGACTGTCTGGGTGAAACTTAACAGAAGCAGAACAAGGCATTAGTGGGTCCAGCTGCCATGAGTGCCAAGCTGTTGACTGCAGCTTTGAAAATCCTCCTCCAGAAAATTCTGATTATCTCCATCACAATCATAATTTTGCACAAATCAAGGATCAATATATGTTTTCATCACTTGTGAATAAAAATGTGCAAGGTCCCATTTTAAATTATATACTTTTACAGAAAAGTGATAGGCAGCTACAAAAGGCACATTTCACATATGATGCAACAAATGCAAATATTTGATAACAGTAACCAGACTCTACACAATACAAAGTAAATAAGCCTCTATCAGTTTAAATACTCCCTACCATCCTTCTTATACATTGTGCCCATTCTAAAACTTAAAGCAGTGTTTACAAATGTATACATTAAAGTAATTTCAATTTGGATTTAGTCAAAGAAATCAAGCACAAGTATGCTCCTGCAAAGCTGTTTATGGTGCTATATTCAAACATCACCTATAGACAAATGCAAAGGGGGAAAAAGAGTCAGTGATGATAACTGTTAGTAGCCTAGAGTAAGATTATTACCAAATGATTAAAACTATTTTTATAGAGAGAAACTAGAATACATACCTTAAAAAATCTTAATCTCTGCATTGCTAGGCTTGCCTTTCACAGGGGAAAGACATGCTCCCCAAATGCAAGTATTCATAACTGGAATCCCATTAGACTATTAGTTCCTTTCAAATGCATAAACTGAAGACTTCTTTTACGCATTAGATTCATAAATATAAACACAGAGGTATAACAACCCACATATAATTTAAAACCTTTCAGGAGCCAAATGTGCACTTGCTAAATAGAATGGCATGCTATAAATTCAAAGGACTGCAACGAGTACTCAGTCAAACTGGAATTTAAAGTGTTACCTAAAAATAACATCTGAATGAAAAATTTTTATACTCTGGCCAATACTTATTTTACTTTTACATCCTCACTTCACTTTTACATCCTCACTTTAAAATTGACAGGCACATGATAGCAAAAAAAGAGAGGACGATTTTTCTCTCTTTAAGGTCCATCATTGCAAAATAGTTGTTCATGATTATTGGTTGAATAGTTTCCATTTCCCATTCCTCCAAGGACTGACACAAAAGAAGAAAAAGTAGTAGGTCTCATTAGTCCTGAGTAGTCCAACCTTAGCATTAGCTATTATCAGATTCTTCAGAGGAGGTGAAGAAAAGGCACCACCTTTTCAGAAATGCAGCCATAGAAATTAAAATGCATTGAGTGAAGAAAGGAATACTTCCCCTGTCACATATTCTTTTCAGGGTCAAAAAATAGACAAGTGAGATTTTAAATAAGTAACTCATTCCAGGTAAGTACAGTCAAATTATTTCAAAGCTGACAGACTGCCATTATGTCCCACCACTGCCAGCAAGGTCCAGCACCGTGACTCCAAAGGTTTTGAAAAAATGCAGTGTAGCAGAGAAGGCAATAATAATTACTTCTATAATTAGATTCTTGCGCTGTGTATCGAGAGCCCAAGGCTTATCTGGAATTAGATGAGGCACCCAGAGTGTCTTTACCACTCTCCATTTTAGCAAATGGAGCGGCCAAATATTCACTCCTTGAAACAGTGGAAGAGCAATCACACTTTTCCCTATCTCAGTGAATTTGAAATGCACTGCAAATCAAGAAGAAAAAGAGAATGATCTGAAAAAAAGCAGCAAAAGGCACGGAATAATGCTATCCATGATGGGAACACAGATTCAATTCTGCTCAATTTTTTTTTTCCCTGCAGAAAGGATGCTCTACACCTAAAATGGGGAGGCAAAAGCTTTTGCACAGGTAAGATGTGTAATTAGGGCTGGGGCTGAGGTCCAAGCCATGACTTGCAAAGCTCAGGGAGGTGAAGCCAAGGGAGGGTTGGCTGGGAGGACTGACCCAAGACACGGGTAAAGCAGTGATCCTGCACATTTCCACAGAGGCACAAGAGCTGTCTCAGCAGGCAGGAGCTCTCATGCCTGTTAAATTATTACAGGAGTGTTTCTTAGCACTCTCTTAGCTCAGGCCCCAGGGACCACACGCAGTCCTCTTGCTCTGTAATTAGAAACTTTAAGTCATTACTCGGGCTAAGGGATAGTGAAATTGTGACTGGGTTCAGTATACTGAGTGAAAAAGTTTTTAATCCAAGATAATGTTCTCAAAAACAGAGCACCATGTCTCAAAATCATTTTACCATTAACAGATTTCCTGGTAGTTACTTGTCTGAGTGAAAGAGAAGAGCTACATGGAAAAGAGAAAGCAAATGAAATTTTTAACTGTGTGAAGATTTCTTCTTTCCCCCAAGCATCCTGAAATAAAAGACATAAATGCAGAGACTTAGAGGCTTCAATAGCATCCAATGCACATGCTTTTAATGATGACTGCATATGAACATCTGCCCTAAAATCTAGGTGTTGGTGGACAAGAATAGTACATAGTAATCTGGATCAGTAGAAAGAGCCAGGTAGACTAATTAAGTTTCCTCAATGCTTCCCAGTTAGAATATCTTGAGGATTTTAAATTAAAGATGTATATGATTTGGGTTGTTTTCAAGATTAAGATGTCTAAAATTTATCAATTAGTTTCAGCTGCACAATGAAATCTGCTTCCTAGCTAGAAGTCAGAAGGGCTTTTAGCAGAAGGGCTAAAATTGTTCAGGCCAAGAAAACAACCTGCTGCAGTGGAGTGTCAAAGCCCTGACATGCTCAGCCTGTGCTTCTCACACTGCAGCACAGCAAGAGAGTGAGAGCTGCCCTGTCAGGCCCAATCTCCTTCATGTTCTTGGTTACAAGCTCAAGAGTAATGGTGGCTGAAACACTAATAACAATTTCAAGGCTGGCAGTAGCAGTTCTGTGCAAGTAGTTTAGGAACCTCCATAGTCCTTCTGCATGGGGAAATAAAACCCCTCAAGAATGAATCTAGGCTTTGCCAAAATGAGGCATTTTGGCTATATCAGTGGCTATCTATATCTGCAACCTTTGAGCAGAGACAACAAAAAGAGAATGCACTATGACTTGAAACCATCACAGACTGTGCAGACAGTAGCCTACCAGACTGCTGCCTCTTTCTCCAGCGGCTGCTATGAATATAAAGGCCTGGTTCAGGCTGCGAGATGCACCAGTTAACACCTGAGTGCAACAAAAAACACAACTGCCCAGCCTTCAGCAGTATTTATCTAGAGACTTCTTTCAAGTGACACCCATAGCACATGCACCAGCCCTTTCTTCTGCTCTGAAATAGGAATGAAAAGACAGTTAGTTAACAACCTTTATTTTTCAAATATTTTTTATTAAATTTTTTTTTAAATATTTCAAACCCATTCAGCTTATCTCAGAGTATCTAATTTGGAAATGAAGAGCTGATGTTGCAATCTCTTGTGTCTAAAGATTCAGTTAGCATTTTTAAAGCATAGAACAGAAAAATATGCAGGGAGTCAATAACAGTAATTGGTATCATTAATACTTCCTGCTTATCTCTGGCTTAAATCTGAAAACCAACTAAAAGATGCTTTTGTTTGAGAGTAGTTATTCTAGAAAGCTGAAAGCCTATGGCCCCACACAACTCTACCCCAGCCACTTCACCTCCCCTCTCCCTTTTCCCTTCCCATCTGCCTTACACTGCCTTTCAGCTTGAGCCAAGCAATGCAGCGGGAAGCCGCAGGCACCTGGCTGCAGGACGAGGGCATTGGATTTATATTACACAAAGGCTCAAAGGAAAGACTGCATCATAATTTGCATCTAACACTTTAAATAACTCAGAATATTTCTGCATCTAAAAGGCCACTGACTGCAACATACTGTGAGCCTGGTTACCTGGATCATTTAGTATTATTTAGATGATGCAGGCTGGCACTACTTAGAACAGAAAACCAGCTGAACTGGGGAAAACCCCAAAGATTCAGCCAGCCTGTTCCCCCTCTCTGGTAGCAGCCAATGTTGTGAGAAAGAATGGGAGAAACAAAGCCTCTTCCTTCAGTACACCTGTCCAGTCATCAACAGATTAAGGACTTTCTGAGCAGGAACTTGCATTCATATCACTGTGTCCAGCCCTTGCTGGACCTTTCTCCCGTGCAGTATTCCATCCTTATTAAATTTAGGTTTGATCCTGGTCTTCGAAACATCTTGTGGTGCTAATTTTCTCCATTCAATTACATGTTGCCCAGAGAAGTGTGTCTTAAAGCTGGTTAGTGCTGATGCTCTGATCCTCTGGTTACATTATAAAAGGTGAATTGTTATTCTCTATAATATAATAGTGCTGTTTATATATATATAGATAGATCTCATGTACTTTTCATTTTTCTTTCCAGAGATTATAATAGTTCTGTTGGTGGCTTCCACCTTAAGGCATGAAGGGGACAGTCTGATAAAAACTGGAACTAGCCTCGTTCACGTCTGCATCAAAGTCCAGAGACTAGCTTGTACAGTATAAAGGTTTGTTTCCTTTGATTAAAGTAATAATTGTCTTGTTGTAGTGATACATGATGCAAAACCTGCAGCTTCCTAGAATCCATAAGACAGGTAGACAATGAAAGGCAGAGCTAGGAAAAGCTGGCCTTTCCATTTTGTAACAAATGACACAATGCTGCTTTTCTCTTTTACCAACTCAAATGAAAATAAAAGGCACCTCAAATTTTTCTCATAAAGTGAAATAAACCAGCAAACCCAAATACTCCAATCGCACACATTTTCTTGACTTAATACATACATGAAACAAAAATCTTAAAAAATTAGTTTCTAGCATCACTCTAAATTCTACCTAAATGTTTATTCTTAGTGAAATATTCACCATTCTGTTATTTTCTATCCTAATTTCATCAAAATAGATCCTGTTTATATGAATCAACATATTTCAATATTTTTTTCCTTAACAGAAGAGCTAATCTACCTGCAGAAACTACTTCTGCAAGGCATTCTACCTATGAAGAAACCCCAAAACATACACGTAGGATCAATGCCTTTAAAGTCAGGCACAAAATCTCTGTGATCTCCAGATGTTACCAGAATATAGCATGGTCCAGCACCTCAGTGTATAAAATGGCTCCCTTTGAACTAACTTTCTGATCCTATAAAACACGGATAAAAGTTCAAAGTTATGTTTATCATTAAAGACAGCAGAAGAGAAAAAGGAAATGATGTATATTGCAAGGTTGCTCCAAACTGCATGAACACTGTACTGAGAGAGTAACACATGGATGGATCTATAGAGTGAGGCACCACAGGAGTCTGAGGCTATTTGGTATTCTCATTATGCATCAAAACAATGGAGTGGAGTCTTCCTACACTATGAGATGACACTAATCAGGGACATATAGCATGTAAACTGAGAACATGATGAGAATTTAAGCAATCTTCACTAAAGAGTTACTTGAAAAGACAACCCAGGGGCAATCAACAGGGGCAAGTGTGAACTACTATACCAAGAATGGAAAAAATGAACTTCACATAAAAACCTGCTGCAAGAGGAAAAAGTAACCATGTCTCTGGGTTCCCAAGGAAAAGAAGAAAGATTTAATACACTTAAATTGCAGAAGAAAAGACTTAGTAGAAAAACTTCCTTAAGCACTAAGAATAGCACTGGGACAGACTGGCTGGTCTAAAATGTTTCCATTATGGTAAGTCTTCAAGATCAGCTTAAACAAATGTGAAACAAATGACAGAGGTATTGGCAAGACCATGCTGGAATGAAAGATATTTAGAGGCTCTCTAGAAATCTTTTTGCTATCTTAGTGGTTCTTTGAAATCTCATCTATTTGTAAGCATTTTTAAAATAGTTGCTTAACAGACTACAGATCTTCTTTTTCTGGTGGTTGGCTTGACCCATGGCTCCAGTCAAGTTTGGTCTGTGAGGCAGAGGGAAATTCAGGAACACTATTCCAAGTGAACCTTGCAAAAAGCAAGCAGACATCAAACTTCTGGAGTAATCCTATTGCATTTTATGAACAAGAACTTTTCATCGGAAAAATGCACGTGAACTGCAATGCATATGTGTGTGGAAAATAGTGGCAAAAGTCCTTTTTCTAAAAGTTACCCATTTAAGGGATGCAAGGCATAAGAATTCTTGAAAATCACTTCTTTGACTTGACTGGGGATAAGTTTGAGTTTTGTTTCTTCACAACTGCCTGATCAGAGATGGACAACTGAACACTGATCAAAGTAAAATCACTTTGCTTTAGGATTTTTCCCAACAACCTTTGTTTTCAGAGAATTTAAGTTTTCTGTCTCATATAATTCACTTATGTAAGTTGCTTTCAGCAGCTCTCAGGAGGTGAGGTGTTTGTACGTTACACATCCCCGAAAGGAATTTGTGATAGCTATAAAATGCCAATGCTCTAAACCCTCATATCTTTGCTTGCAGGGATGGAGTATCTACTCTTTGAGAAACCAAGCTGCTCAATGTCTCAATGTCTCAGGAATCTGGATACTAGAATCTGAAAATACCTGCTTTCAGCTATTTCTTTACTTCAGCTTTCTTTAAAAACAGCAGCAACAATTACAAAAATTTTCCTGTCCCAGAAGGTCATTGCTCACATTTAATAAAGTTAACAGAACTGAACTGTTTTAAAATCCAGTTTAGCCACCTAAGCAACAGGAGAAGTGCCTATTTTCTTTGGTGGATTTCTAAAGCCCTACATGGTGATTGAGACAGAGCTCTGTCATGGGCACTGAAAACATTTGAGAGCTTTGGACAGACTGGCCCTGATGGATAGTAAATCATAATTAGGTTTACTGGCTCTTTGGATGGAGAATTCCATTAAACTGCTTCTCTTGTTGAGGTTCATGCTTTGTCCTTGCAGACAGACTTATGTGTCCCTAAAATACATTTATAGGAAGTTTATGCTTCCACTTATGCTGCTCTTTTCTTTACACACATTCACAACATTTGCTCAGGTGAAGCTGCTCTTGAGCTAAATAACTCCAAGGTCTGATGATTCCTGCAGAAGATGGACCAGCTTAATTAGAAAGATAATGATGACTCCTTCCTCTTGATTGCACCTTTTAGGCAAAAAGTAGCTCATAAGCAACTCTCAGGTAACATCTATCATTGGGGGAAACTGAGGAAGCATAAATTGTTCACTGATGATAGCAGATCATGCCAGAGCCAGAAGAGTAACCCTGTACCTTCTCTCTTGCATTCCTATGCAGCCCATGATACTTTCTTCAGAATTTGCCAATATAAAATACAAATGTATATTCAGTTTCTTTCATAATTAAGTGTTTTTCTGTGGTCTACTCCACAGCTGAATTGACTGAAATTGTTGCATGAAAACACATATAATGTCACTGGAAAGAGATATCTGGGGGAAAAAAAAGTGGTATTCAATAAATTCTGCTCTTTAGAAATTCAGTACCACTGTAGACCCAATCTGCAGAATGAGTTTTGAAGACAAACAGTTAGAAGGGTTCCCATTCTGCAGTTTATAAATGTTAACGATGTCCTGGAGGGGCCGCCACTGAAATAATTTTGAACTTGCTCCTTTGAGGACAATGTGTCTATAAATTATTTCTGAGCTTAGTATTTGTTCAGTTTGGACTACTATCAAAAGCATTTTTCAGAAGCCTCAAACATTTACACCTAAAATGCCACCTGTAAATGAAAGTGTGATATGTTTGCTGCTTCAGGAAGGGACGAGTTTTCTGACTAGTATCTGAGCCTGTCACTAAAAAACTTCCTGATTCTGGATCAAAATCATACTTGATTCAAACCTCCAATGTGCCCTGCACAGTCAGTCGAGAGGTTTCTACAGCCTCCTTTCCATGTAAAATTTCTAAAACTTTTGGGAAGAAAATGCTGTTGAATTGCTATATTATTTGCTACATTAGCAATAATAATAAGCAATGAAAGAATACTACAAAAGTAATTGCTGTGGTTTAAACTTAAAAGTAGCTCTCAGGTCTCTGCATGGCAGAATTGGGAAGACGGGGGAACAGGTACTACTCATGGTATAGGAAAATGAAGTTAGGGATTGTTTAGGTAAATGGGGCAAATACAAATTAATGGTATTGGATGGGCTGCATGGGGGAGCTGGCCAGTGCCACTGAGAGGTTGCTTTCTGTCATCTTGGAAAAGTTGTGGCAGTTAGGGGAAGTCTCAAATGACAGAAAAAAGGCAAATGTTGTACAGTCTAACGCAGCAGGATCCAGAAACGAGTCCAGAGGAGGGCCACCATGTTGATTAGAGAGACAAAGCAGCTCTCCTATGAGGAAAGGCTGAAAGAATTGGGATTTTTCAATCTGGAAAAGGGAAGCTTTTGTGGTGACCTAATTGAGGCCTTCCAGTATCTGAAGGGAGCCTACAAGAAAGATGGAGTGGGACTTTTTACAAGAGCCTGTAGTGACAGGACAAGGGGGAATGGGTTCAAATTGAAAGTGAGTAGGTTTAGATTAGATATTAGGAAAAAATTCTTTACTGCAAGGGTGGTGAGGCACTGGAACATGTTGCCCAGAGAAGTTGTGTATGCCCCATCCCTGGTAGTAGTGTTTAAGGTCAGGTTGGATTGGGCTCTGAACAACCTGGTCTAGTGAAAAGTGTCCCTGTCCTTGGCAGAGGGAGTGGAACTAGATGATCTTTAAGGTCCCTTCCAACCCAAACCATTCTCTGATGCTATGATGATTCTATGAACTATAAACTAGAAAAACTAACCTCAGTACCCAGGAAAATTATGGACTAGAAGGACTGTCTGGACTGCAGGGCTCAAAGGGTAACCAGCAACAGTTTGAGGTCTAACTGGTGCCCGGTTATGAGTGGTGTGACCCTCAGGGGTCCATGTCGGGTCAGTACTCTTTGCACACCCAGTAATGATCCAGATGACAGGGATGAGTTGTTTCTTCATAAAATTTGTGGAAGGAGCAGTTGTGCATGCTGGAAGGCAGAGTTGCTGTTCAGAGAGCTCAAAATCCAGAAGTGGCCTGACGTCGACCTCAGAAAATTCAGCAAAGACAAAACCAAAGTCCTGTACTGGAACAGGACAACCCACGGCACTAGTAGGTGTGAGAGGTGCATGAGTAGGGCAGCAGCTCTGCAGAACAGGAGCTGCAGGCCCTGCTGTGCAAGAGGCACCACTGAGACCTTCTGGCAATGAGGTAACGTATGGGCCTCTTTGGCAATAAGGCAGCCAACACATCCAAGGCAACATGCTTTCTATATATTACATTTTTTGTGACTCCAGTACAAGAAAGGTATGAACAAACTGGCCAGAAGAGACTCACATAATCACCCTGGCTGGATGATCAGTTGTTCTCATCATTCTTTATCATTTCAATATAGCAATTATGTCAGCTGTGTTTTGCTGTAATTTTAAACTTGATTCCAAATCATCAATGAAAATTCTAAATAGTTGAGGATACACTAAGCCCTGGAGAAACCTATTAGAGGCACTCATCATATGACTTCATACAGGAAACTACTTGGAGAGGTGCAAGCCAGATCTTAATACATTTAACTTCTGTCCCTCCCATCAAGAGCAGTTTCCACATGGTCATCCTGGAATGCTACTGAATGGTTTACGTTTTTAATACTGATGCCATTACAGTTTGTTTCCCAGGAATGAAATCCATGAATCCACAGATATTTTTGCTGTTGTTCCTAACAGCCATTCTGGATCATTACACATTTGCTGAGAAATCTCCCAACATTTCCACACTATAAATGTGTTTTATTTTTCATACAGTCAAATTTCAAAAAGGTAAAAAAAAAAACAACTGGAGAGAATCATATTTAACTTTCTCACTTTTTCCATTGGCAAGCACTTTCCATCTCCAAATTCCTTACAGAACTCTAATTAACTCTTTTTTTATTATTTTTTTTTCTTTCTGTTTACTTCATTATTTGCATAAGCTTCAGTGAAGTCAGGGACAGTTCTAGGAATAAGGCTTAACTAACTGTACTTCCAAAATGCATATTTAACATGTTAACACTGAGCTCTGTGTGTTAATGTCGGACACTTTTTGTTCAGAATCAACAAACAGCAAATACTTTCATATGAAAAAGAATATTCCCACCCACAGAAACAGAATTTAGCTTTCCTAGGCAGCAAACAATAGAGAATTATCATGTCTCTCTGAGGCGTAGCCAGAATAAAAACAACCACACCCCAAATCTAAGAGATTGTCAGTTAGATATTTTCAGTGTTTCTTTTCTGAGACAGAGCATATTCTACCACTAAAAAGGTGAGTGGCAGAAGCAAATTTATTGATAATTTTTCAGATGTTTAGGAATTGCATATGCTTGCAGGAAGAACCTATTTAATAACAAGAGTTATTTACACCAATCCACCTCATGTAACTTTTTGAAGACTAAGCATCTAAAAGGAAGCAAGAAATTCAATCTTACTGATAGTGACAGAAAGAAGAGTATAATAACTTTAAGAGTAAAATAACTTTAGGAGAAAGAAGTTCACTAGCTAACAAGTGCAAGAATCATTAGAATTCATGATTTTATTTGAAACACCTTTATTTAAGTTTTCATTACTAGACTAATGAGCTTATTTAGCATTAGTACTGGGTTGAATGCAGTGGAAGACTTTTACTTCTTTTAGGATTCTAAAAGGTAATGAGAAAGTCAGTGTTTCAAACCAATTTATTGTAATAATCATATAAGATTATTTTAAAGCTGTCTTGTCTAAGTTTATTGAAAGACAGATTTTAAGAGCTATGTAACACCAGCTACTTAAGCCATGTGCTGTAATTTTTCACTTGTGACTACCGAGAAAACTTTGCCAACTAAACTGCACCACAAATACTCAAGAAAAGATAATACCTGTAAATAAAATAAAAAATTCAGCAATCTGTTTGTTTAGAAGTTCATACAGAGTTTTACAAAATATTTTTTGTTTCACAGTTCAAATTTCCTCTGGGATCGGCAAGTTAATGATAGTTTTATTTTTGTAATTCTAATTAGGATTATCTAAATGTTGTACAAATCAAAGACAAAAGCTTTTGATATTCAAAAAACTAGTCTGCTTGAAATGGGTGAGCCTTAAAAGGGAGAAGGAGCATTTCATTACAGAAAATGTTTGTAATATTTACTGGCAGATTCACAGATATTTTAAGGCCAGAAAAACCCATTACCATCACACCTTCGGAATAACATATGGCAAAGAACCTCACCTTGTGTCTACTGCATCAAGCCCACTCCTCCTGCCTGAATTACCCTTTACTTTTTGAAGGACACCCAAGTCTTGTTTTATACATTCAAAATAACAGAAAATTCACCAAGCCTGCAAAGTGCTTCTATAGCTCATTAACCCTATTGGAAGAAGGTGTTTGCTTTTGTCCACTTTGATTTTGTTTAGACTTAAATAGACTGAATTACTAATGAGAAATATATTACAAAAGCCCTCTTAAAACTGCCAGGAAAATTTGCAATCAGGCACTGTGCCTAATTGCTCAACTCCATCCCTCTCTCCAACACCACCATCCCAGACGACTATTTGCATGGTCTGTGTCTAGTCTACATGAAACAGAAAAACCTTGTAAAACTGATGCTTCTTGTTAATTATTAGAAGTAGACCAATACTCCAATGTGCCAATACAAGAGTAACCAAAGCAGAACAAAGGTGGAAGGAAATGTTAAAGTGTGGTCAAATTTGTCTGGTAGTCAAATAGCAGAACTTATATGAAAACATACCAAAGTTACAGACTATTCCTTTCATTAAATGATTAGTCTCAAAGACTTTATTAACTTTATTAAAAGCAGAGAAGGTCATATGAAAGGCTAATATAACTGAGATACTATGTTAAACTATGAGCCTTTTAAGGTATCCACCTTCATAAAAAGTTGCAGCATATTAAATTTATTTAATTACTCTAGAGTAATTTCTAATTTCAAAAGCCCATTTTAATGGAACAATGATAAATTAGAGAACGAATGAATTATTTTACAGATTAATACACACAGTTCTGTCTGTAATCAGGATTTTAAATGGGTCTAATAGCCTTAGCACTTACAGCAGGTTCTTTAAGTGCCAAGCAATTACAGTTGTTCTCTTAGCATACTAGTTTAATTTAATGCCGCCCAAGTTGCAGAATATTTGGCTTTTACAGTGGAACACACTTATCCACCATATTTCCTTTATGAAAGATAAAAGAAGATATTTAAAAGGAAAGTAATGCCCTGGTAAAAGCAATACAATATTGCTAATTATCAGACAACAATGTTGGTATATCTCAGACTTACTGAGATCAAGACTCAGGCAAGACATGAGTGTACACCATAAGGCCCTTACCCCTCATTTCCACAAACAAAGAAATCAGTCCAATAGTGGTTGGTGTTGGCACTGTGCTTTAACACATGTCCAGTGCAGTGGGAACTCAGGAAGTACAAAAACAGAGCACCTGTGGAGTACCTAAAATTACCTAAGTACTTATAATACCATCCATAAAGCTTAGTTCTCTGAGTAGTGTTCAGGAGTTTTGTTTAACTTTTTGCTTCATCAGTGAGCAGGAGACATTTGCCTTGCATTTGTCAAATAACTGGAACTCTATGTGTGATTCCCTACGCTAAACATCTCAAATCACAAGTGATGCAAATGCCATGTATTGAACTGAAGAAATTAATTTTAATGTCTACTTTTAGGGAAACTTTTTTCTCTTTCCCTCATCTTGTAGGAAGGTCTTTGCCAAGTGCAACATCCCCGACCCCTGCACATTCAAATTAACGGCCTTTCAGCATTGGCTTATGAAGCCCTAGACTATGCGAGGCTGATTTTTCTTCTTTTTCTTTACAGCTTTTATTCTTTTGGAAATAAAAAGCAGCTTAGAAACTGGATCCAAGGAGCCTGCCCAAGACTGTGGACAGTACTGAGAGGCAGTATTTCAAGCATTACTGTGGAGTATCACTTCCTAACAGTGACATAGCCAAGAGTGAACAGAGGTTACTCACAATTTGGGAAAGAGAGTTTACCCAGTTCTTCATGTCCAACTGGTAACCTCAAGTCAGGGAATTTTCCCATTACACTGCTTTCTCACACATGTCCCTGGCTGACACCAAAGAGAGGAGTAGGTGTGGCTCAAGCGTGCTGGCAGCCTTACACTTGAGTCTGATGCTGTAAGGGATGATGGGAGTGAGGGTAAGAGAGGGAAGTATGCTCCAGAAAAGGGGTAGAACTGAGGGATTTAACCTCTTACATAATAAGAAAGGAAATAATCCCTGTCAAAGTCTAGTGTTGCTGGCCAAAATACAGCATATTTCAGATGAAGGTTATAAAGAAGCACTATGAAAATGAGAGAAATTACATATTACAGTATTTGTTTACCACATCTGAATGACTAATAGATTAGGTTAGCAATGATTTTTTGATTTCTGAAGAAACATTAAAGTTAGATGAACTACTTGTGTATTAGTTTCTGGAAGAATAATTCTTCCTTTTATGCAATGTAACAAAAAAAACAAGACACTTTCACTGTGGAGACAAAGAGACATGAACAACCATCAAGGTTCAGACTGACATGGTAAAAAGGAGTTTCACCTTTAGGTCACTGGTTGATTTTTAAAAGAGGAATTGAAACACACCTTTGGGGAGTTGCTTGATGTCCTGGGTCACCTCGATCTCAAATACAGCTCAGCTCCTAACAAACAAGTGTTCCCATCATGACTACCACAGCCATTGTGTCACAACACAGTTTGCAAAATTCTTTTGCAAAAATAAGAAAGCATCCCATTTTCATCTTCCCAAACCCATTTAAAGGTGAACTACTGTTCACTGGAATCACTTCATTTCGCCTTCTCAGATTCTTAAGGTTTTCAGGGAAGGCTGACCCAGACCCACGGCTGCTACCTTAGGAACTGGTCTAAATCACATTCGAAGCATCTTGATAATCATCAAGTATCTGTGATCATCAGATACCTTGCTTTTTCTACAAAAATACCCAAGCACTGGTTTAGCAGGGCTTGCTTAGTGGGTTTTTAACCCTTTCAAACACTGAAGAAGCCTGTTGTGAAAAGATATGCTAAGAAACCAAATAAATAAACCCAACGAACCCATCTTCCCGCCAGTATTTGCAAATTCTAGCCAAATTTGATTAGGACTTAGTGTTGCAAAACAATAGCTTTATTTATGTGCCACAGTTTCGATGTATCCCTAACTAAAAACAAATACATAACTGAATGCTCAAAAAGAAGGATGAGAAAAATAATTGCATAATTATTAAAGGAGCAGTCTTAGAACCAATGGTCACTTCAAACAGTAAAACCACAGCATGAAATACCACAAACCCCTAATTTAATTTGATTTATGCTTCATGGAAAGGCAAAACAAATGTTATATAAATATTTTCAGTAGCTGAAAACTGGCTATCAGTACAAAAACACAGCTACAGACACTCCTCATTGCTGGGTTGAACTGTTCTCAAAACAATCCAACGTAAAGGCCACTGATGGAAATATTTCTGATATTCTTCAGTCATAAAGCACCAGAGTGCTGTGTTTGGTTCAGATCACCTTGCTCGTGCTTTAGAGGTATTAGTTAAGCTTCAGTCTATGGTTTGCTAAGCACTCTGAGCTCTCCTGGCCTCTCTCATCCTAAAATCTCAGAATAATCACCCCTGTTTAGTTGCACATATGTTTAAGTAACATTACAAATAACATTTCATTGCATACCCATTAAAAATAAACACACTGGAAATAGCAGAGATTAAGGAGACAGTCTCTTTGGCTGTCTCAGGAGCAGCTATGAAATCTCTGAAAACCACACATAATGTTGCCCTCTGTGGATCTTTCAGACCAAAAGGAGCAGGAGGAGCAGAATATTAATAACATAAAAAGACAATCCCAGAATTTATTTAACAATGAAAATGTGAAAAATTCTAGAGAAATTATGTCAGAAACCATTCTTACTTTTCAAGAAGGACACCATATTTTCTCTCACTGTTGCAGAAGCAAAGCCATCAAGTGTATTTTCAAGAAAATATTTAAATAAAATTGATGAAGTGTCAACACTTGACTGCTTGTTTAAATTGGATAAAATTATAAAAGCTGTTCAATTTGTTTCAATGTTATTATATACAATAAGGGCTTATTCAAGCAGGGAGAATACTGCAGACAAGGCGTGAAGATTACATGATGTCTTAGACGTCTCCCTGGTACAGTACAAAATACAATCTAAATCCCAAAATTCTTTTACTGAAGCTAATTTCTTCTCACTGGTGTTTGATGGGGAAAAAAAGAATCAGCGTTCCTTTATGTTGCAAGAACATTGCTATTTGCTTAACAGGAAGTTAAATGAACCAAAGCTTCAGCAAAAAACCTCCACTATCAATTAATGTGACAAATTTTTAATAGGAAAGCAAATCAGATTTATTTAAAAACTGAGGTCTTGGTTCTGGTGTATTCAAATTTTCCCAAGGCTGAGCTTATAGTTTATATTTTTCATAGTTTATGCTTTCTGAGGAGTACAGATGTCTGTGGGAGACGGCTTCCATTCCTGCACTGCTCCTGATGAGTGTGCTTTACACATAGCCCAATGACTAATCAAGGGGACCATGGCAAGCTGTAGCTGTTTATGCTCCAGGTGCACCATAGCTGATGAGATATGGTGTATAAGAGCTCAATACACACTGCCATCACAAGCACCACTCACATTATCAATTGAAAACAAGGCATTTGAATGTTAAATTTTTCTCTCTTCTATTATCAGTTACACTCAGATGGGAAGCAAAATGAAAGTCTCTGAGGACCATCTGTAATGCTCCCAACACCTTACCTAGAAAATAATTCTGATACCCTTACATTTTCTAAACACAGGCTGAGTGGTGAGTTCTTATCAGAGGATCACAGAATCACAGAAATATGCTGAGTTGGAAGGATCATTGAGTCCAACCCTTAGTCCTGCACAGGACAATCCCCAAGAGTCATACCATGTGCCTGAGAGTATCATCCAAACGCTTCTTGAACTCTCTCAGGTTTGATACTGTGACCACTTCCCTGGGGAGCCTGTTCCAGTGCTCAAATGCCTTCTGGGTGGAAAACCTTTTTCTGATATCCAACCTAAACCTCTCCTGACACAATTTCAGGCCATTCCCTTGGGTTCTGTCACTGGTCACCATAGAGAGGAGATCAGTGCCTGCCCTTCTTCTTCCCCTCCCAAGGAAGTTGTAACTGCAATGAGGTCTCTCCTCAGTCTCCTCTTCTTCAGGCTGAACAGACCAAGTGACCTCAGTTGCTCCTCATACGGCTTCCTCTCAAGGCCCTTCACCATCTTTGTTGCTCTCCTTTGGACACTCTCTAATGGCTTAATATCTTTCTTATATTGCAGTGCCCAAAACTGCACACAATATGCAAGGTGAGGCTGCACCAGTGCAGAGCACAGTGGGACAATCCCCTCCCTTGACCGGCTGGTGATGCTTTGCCTGATGCCCCCCAGGACATGGTTGGCCCTCCTGGCTGCCAGGGCACTGCTGACTCATATTCAGCTTGCCATTGACCAGGACCCCCACGTCCCTTTACAGTGCTGTTTTCCAGCATCTCATTCCCCAGTCTGTCTGTACATCCAGGGTTGCCCCATCCCAGGTGCAGAATCTGGCACTTTCCCTTGTTGAACTTCATATAGTTGGTGACTGCCCAGTCCTCTAACTTGTTGAGGTCTCCCTGCAGGGTCTCTTGAGGGAGTTAACAGCTCCTCATAGTTTTGTGTCATCTGCAAACTTGCTTAGTATCCCTTTTAGTCTTGTGTCCAAGTAATTTATGAAGATGTTGAAGAACACAGGGCCCAAGATGGAGCCCTGTGGAACCCTCCTAGCAACAGGTCATCAGCCTGATGTTCCCCCATTCACTATTACCCTCTGTGCTTGACCTGTGAGATGACTGCTCACCCACCACACATGTGTTTATCCACCTGTGCTGGGCGTTTTGTCCAGAAGGATCCTGTGAGAGACAGTATCGAAAGCTTTACTGAAATCCAGAAGATTACATCAGCTGGCTTCCCTTGATCTACCAGGTGGGTTACCTTGTCGTAAAAGGAAATGAGGTTCGATAAGCAGGACTTTCCTCTCATGAAGCCATGCTGGCTGTGACCAAGAACAGCATTGTCTTTCAGGTGTTTTTCAATACTTCTCTGAATAATCTTCTCCATAACTTTATCAGGCACTGAAGTGAGACTGACAAGTCTGTAGTTTCCAGGGTCCTCCTTCCTGCCCTTCTTGAAAATCGGGACAACGTTTGCCAGCTTCCAGTCAGCTGAGACCTCTCTGGATTCCCAAGACTGCTCAAAAATCATTGAGAGAGGTTTTGTGATTACATCAGCCAGCTCTTTGAGAATTCTGGGATGAATCCCATCAGGCCCCAGATCCAGCTGGAGCAGCAGGTCCCATACAATTTCAGGGTCAACTGGGAGTTGATCATTCTCACAGTCATGGTCCTCCAGCTGAGGGCACTGACACCTCCTTGGTCCATCATCCGTTTTGAAGATAGAGGCAAAGAAAGTGTTAAACATCTCTGCCTTGTTTCTGTCCCTGTTTGTGAGGTGACCATCTTCATTCTGTAATGGGTTGATGATATTTTTATACTGCTTGTTGCCATTAATATATTTGAAAAAGCTCTTTTTATTGTCTCCCATATTTCTGGAAGCTTCAACTCCAGCTGAGTTTTAGCTGCATGTATTTTCTCCATACAGTGGCAAGTAGAATCTCTGAATTCTTCCCATGTCACTTGACCTTGCTTCCACTGGACATACATCTTCCTTTTTTGCCTTATTTCCAAGAGAAGACCCCTGCTCAGCCAAGCTGGCCTTCTGCCTTGCCTGCTTGACTTACGACATTTGGGTATTATCTGCCCCTGTGCCCTTAGCAGGTGATGTTTTAAAAGTGACCTGCATTGATAGACTCCAGCACCTTCAAAAGCATTTTCCCAAGGGACCTTACTTACTAATTCCCTGAGCAGCCTGAATTCTGCTCTTCTCATGTCCAGGGTTGAAGTACCAACTTCTCCTGTCAACAGAGATTTCAAACACAATCGCTTCATGGTTGCTGTGGCCAAGACAGCCACCAACTTCCATGCCACTCACAAGATCGTCTCTGTTGACAAGCAGCAAATCAAGGAGGGCATCTTTCTGAGTCAGCTCCCTTAGGACCCTTAGGTCTGAAATTCTGGACCAGCAAAGGCTCTTCTAGGGTGTGGAGGATAATGCATGGCTACACCCTCTCAGCAGTGCTTAAGGTCTCTAAAAACAACTCAGCACACCATTGTCACAGCTGAATGACATTGCACTTACCAGCTTCCACCTCGCCTAGAAAGCAGTGCACCAGCTGAAAATGAATCCCTAGCTGTTTAACAATATTCATTCATCCATACTTCTTGCCCAGCATAGATATTTTGGTTTGAAAATTAGGAATCCACATGTTTTTCAAGGCAGTCAACTTTATGGTATCTCTGTACACCCTGAGTGAGAAGGGTTCTGATTGTAAATAAAAATAATATATTCTATGATTCACTGTTTCTTCCACAAGGTAGAAAACAAGACAGTTAATAAAACATTAAGACATTCTAATCATATAGTAGCAAGTCGTAAAACTACCATGAGAAATGTGCCAGCTTACTTCAGTCATAAAACACAGGAGAAAAAGAACCTTAAAATTTTAAAACTGACCATAATTTTTTTAATATCATGGTTATGAAACCTTTCTACCATTATTCAAATGTAAATTCACTAAGGTTTCAACCAGGCTGGCCTCCAGTTGGAATTCTTGTGTTTTGAAAGCCTCTGTGCTAGTGTGGGGTCTCATGCACGGGGGTGCTGCCAGTGGTAGATCTCTCTCACAGCTTACAAGGTTCCTTGCCAAAAAGCTGCTCCTCACTTGGGCCAGATCCAGTCCTCCAAATAAACCCCTAAACCACTTCAAACTTTTATTAATTTTATCCCTTTATCAGACCTTAATGACCCATAACCTTTTAAATGTCACATCTCAAAAACTTTGTTTCTCCAGCATATAAAACAGAGAAAAAACCCCATATTTCAGAGTGAAAATAATAATAATTAAAAAAATATTTCTTCTGCATTGGAGAATTCCCCTCTGCCTTGGTTTACTATTTATAAACCACCAGTCTGGGATTAATTATTATAAATCCTTAAAGCCGAAAAGAAGATTTTAGGCATTTTATTCTACGTATAATCTATACCATTATTAAACTGCAGTTCAAATGCACACTATGTCCTATTTCTGTTGGTCACCTTTTAACATTTATGCATTTTACTTACAGAAGATTTTACTCCCTGGAGAAAGCATTTCTTACTATTTTTAAAACACCAGACCACCCATCTGACATGGCACTGCTCGGGGGGAGCAGTGTCACCTGTAAACCACACTCACCGGGTACCCCGTCTCTCATCCAGTAATCAATGTCTGTTCCATCTGCATTGTCGTAAACATCTGTAGCATTGATGGGCAGCAGCAGAGTCATGATCTCTTTCACGATTTCCCGAGCTTCAGCACTGCCAGTAAAACCCAGTCCAGATGGCTTGAAGGTGCCCTCATCAGACTCCATGACGATATCAAAGTTGGAGATATTTTCCTAAACATGTAAGGAAAGAAGATATTGTGCTGTGGTTGCTATTTTAGCTGGCATCATATACCTGATTCTAGGTGTCAGTGTGAGCATACTACAACAAATTTGTTTAAGAAGCAGAGAAATTCTTCCTGTGACCACATGTATATAAGCATAAATTAAAGGACCTAATCTTTCTGTATGAAAATGCTGAAATAGTTCAAGTTCTGAGGTATCAATATTCTGTAGGAGCCACAAGATGTCTGGTCTGCTGTCCCCAGATACTTCCTTTAAGACTTCTGAAGTGTCACCTAGAAAATAAGCCATCACTACCATATTGCAGGTTTCACCTGCAGCTCTCCCTTTCTTCACAGACCTGAAACTCAGAAATTGTGCTGCAGTGTGGAGGGTACGCAGTCCCGAGGCTTTAAAATTAGACTGCTTAGACTGTGAAGGACATCCTATTTAAAAAGCCAGCTGCTGTCTGTTCAGAAACACATTATTTTCAATATACCATGTAGTCAACTCTGACATCAGTTGGAGGACTGAAATGCCAAGGTTCTTCCTGACCTGAAGAAATAATATCTATTTTAAGGAAAGTTTGTGCTTCCAAGGTAAATCATCACAGGAAACATGAAATGTAAGATTTTGGATACAATCAGCACAGTAACATTTGCATCTAGTGTGCACTTGGAAGAATCTTTCTAGCTAAAAGAACAAAAATTAACATACAGAGCAATTTATTTGCTTCCCACATTTGCTCAGATTGCTCAGTTACAAAGGTTTAATTGGAGTAAAATATGTATGGATTTTACGTGGAGGAAGATCTCACTCCTTTGGAGAAGCACAAAACTTTTTTTCAAAATAAAACATTTTATGGTCACGTCAGGCAGAAAACAGCTATACTTCAGACATCTTCAATGTGACTAAGAGAACTTACTGCAGGTGTTACTCCTATGTTCAGATCTCATTCCAGAATTTTATGGCTGCCATGGGTTGTTACAAGAAAATCCTTACAAGAGATACATGATAGCAGGAAGTAACAGATCCATTTCATGAACAGCTACATAAGTCTACAATTCAGCAAAGAATTCTTTCACATTTTTCTGGATATAAACCCAAATATAAACTACAGGTGGCTGTGAATGATTCACATAAGTTTTAAGAAGTCCTTTATAGAATTTGCCAAGAATTGTGTTTTACACTTTCCCAAAACTTTTCTCTTTTGAGTGAAATAAGTTCTAACATAGCAGAGGTATTTACTTTTACATTAGAAATATATTCAGCAATTAAAAAAATTAATATAAAATATTTGCATGATGAAGTAACTGTAAATGTCATAATACCTTAAACTCATTCAGCTAGTGGAAATCAAAGTGGAAATAACCAATCTTGTCACCAAATTGGCAATCATCATTTTTATACAGTGAAAAAAAAAATCTTCAGTTTGAAAAATATTAAATGTAAATAATTAGGCTACATGTGATGTCTAGGTCTACCACCAAATGATATATTATAGGTCATGAGCCTCAATGTGAATCATGATTCACAGATCCTCTGAACACACTGGGAGAGAAGCAGGCCAAGAAAAGTACACTGCACGCTAAAAGGGACTGATGATGCTCCAATGTTACAGACACATCAGAAAGAATGCTTCAAAATATAAATCTTTAATCACATGTTCAAGGAGCAAGACTTAGGGAAGACAATACATATTTCAGTGTGCTGCTGAATTGCCAATGAAAGGTAATGTAAGTATAATAAGCACTGCATAGATACCATGTTATGGTACTCAGCCTCTTTGGTTGAGTCTCCCAAGTTGCACTTCTGCCCATTTTTAGAGAAGGTGAAATGAGGAGGAGCAATAAGACAAGGGTAAGTATTTTGGGCAGTGAAGTGAGGAGAAGAGTGAGCTTGGTAACAGTGTGGATGCCTAGAAGAAATCTCACCTATCACTCGAAAGAACAGAATCCCTAAGTTCAAAAACTTCATAAACTGCTAGTATCACAGCAGTCTTCCGCTGTGTTTTCTCACATAAATTTTTGCATGTGTTTTTAATTTAAAACTGAGTAAACAAACCACCCACAATACATTACATCATATTGTTATTCTGTAAGAAAGCTGTTCAGTTCTGAGAATGTGTTGGAGAGGCACGAAAACAGGATACCCTAGGGAGAGAAACTGACTTCACTTGGGAACAAAAAAGTAATGGGTCACAACTACGTGAAGTACCACATATCCTTGAGAAAGCTTTTTCCCTATTTACTCCACTAGAAGATAAGATTACTTATAAAACTATTCACCATCGAGTTTGAAAGTTGTAGTCTTAAAAAAAGATTGGTTTTACTACACCCATTTTTGTACAGCTATACTGGCATTTGTACTTACACAGAAAGAAATACATACTGGAAAACATGCTACAGTGAAGATGCTTTGTCGTCATTTGACATGTACAGTGCAGGGATAACAGCCACAAGCAAAGTGAGGTAAGCCCGTACATTGCCCCCTTGACTAATTCAAGGGAACAGCACTACAAAACAGAAAGATTTCAAAAAAACAACTGCAGGTTCAGCTGTTTCCTTCAGTTGTGCTCATAGTGAATGTACCAGTTAAATAAGTATTTTAAATTTAGTACGTAATTTTTTTCAGAAAGTAATTTCATTTGCTACATTTTGATATTGTGCTACTTCTCTTGGTATGCACCAGAAAATTAAAACTTGTTTGTGTGACCTGCTACCATCATCAAAACAGACTTGTATCCTTTATCTTCCTATGACGTGGTCACAGAAGAGGTCACCTCTCTTTATCTCATCATGCTTAGCTCTTCAAATGAATTTTTAAATGAAATGTAACAATAAATACTACATGGGCAAATTGGCTTTCTATAGCTTATGATTTTCATTGAACACACAATCAGGTATGATCCTTGCTAATGCTTCTATTTTTAATTTTTAATTTTAATTTCTTTTATTTCTGTTTTCTCTATAAACAACCTATTTTTATCTCTGTTAAGAAAACTAAAAATATAAGTACTTCTTATCTCTAAGGGAAAAACTTGGTAACATGAAATCACAGAATCACGGAATGGATAGGGTTGGAAGGGACCACAGTGGGTCATCTGGTCCAATCTCCCTCCTCAAGAAGATCATCCTTGTGCACATTGCACAGAATTGCATCCAGATGGTTCCTGAATATCTTCATTGAGGAAGAATCCACAACCTCTCTGGACAGTCTGTTCCAGTGCATCCACACGGTAAAGAAGTTCTTCCTCATGTTCAGGTGGAACTCCCTGTGCACCAGTTTCTGCCCATTGGCTCTTGTCCTATTGCTCAGCACCACCAAGAAGAGCCTGGCTCCATCCTCTTGACACCTTCCCTTCACATACTTATAGACATTAATGAGGTCTCCTCTCAGTTGTCTCTTCTCAAGCTCGAAGAGGCCCAGCTCTCTCATTCTTACCAGATGTTAAACTAGACTCCAACATCTCATGACTAATCTATCAACTCACTGATGGCAATCCATCTTACCCAGATAAAGCAGTGACATACCTGGAAGTATAATGAAGGGAACAGTTATGCTAAAAGCCTTCAGTAATTTGGAGCTATTTAAGATAGAATATTACTTGTCCCACAGCTCATTTACTGGTTTTGTTTTTCATTCCACTGAGAAAAATGATCACTTTACAAGGAAAACACAACAACAAAGCACTGTCCTTGAATAATGGTTCATTTGTTCCAGTGATAAGGGACATCAGTTAATCTGACACTGTTTTCAGCTTTCTGTTATTGATTTACACTTAATTTTAGGAAATAACAACACTTGTATTCCCTTATTTGTTTCAGAGCAGTTGGGAAACAAGTGTAGCATGGCAACAATTGTGTTGCAGAACTCACAGTAAAGTGATGGTCATCCCACTTGTAGTACTAAAAGCGGGTTTAAATCAGCACCCAGTTTTGTTAGACTGGCAAATAAGACTACAGGAAAGATAAAAAAATCCACTGAAATCACCTAAGTGCATGTGACAGCTGGAAAAGAAAAAAAATAAAATATCCTCTAAGTATTTAATAATATATAAACATGATGTAGTGTAATTTTGAGTTGCTGTTTAGCATGAATATTACTCTAATGAAGCAAAAGAGCATAAATGGAAACTAGAGAAAAAAACCCACCACAACAGCTGTTAGGAAGCAGAGATGCACCAGCATCAAGGCATAATAAACACCAGCCATAAGTGTGATCATACCATTTACACTCTTTTTGAATGAAGACAGGGAAAATCAGGCACACTGTGAGTAATAAATTTTTTAAATGATCCCATTATATGGGAGAAAGCTGCTTTGGAGTTAAAGATTAGCACAATTTTTGCTAGATGACAAGGTCTGAATAAGGCTCGTATGTTTGTTACAAAATGAAATATTCTTCTGCCACATTTTATGGGAAAACAGTCTGTAAAGAAGTCCACAGAATTTATGGCTTGTTCTGTGTGACAGTTACAAGTTCTGACCTCTGGCAGGCCAATGACAAAAATCCCAGTAACTTCAACAGCCCTGGAGCAATTTGGTCATGTACTTATTAGTATTTCACTCAGTAAAAACGTACTACTGGCATGTCTTGCCTTGTACAATACAACGACTGTTTCCTCTGTATTGACTTGCCAGCACTCACAGAGATGACCATTCAGTATTGTGAGTTCCCTGGGGTGATAGACAAGAAAAAGCAGACAGCTCTGAAGATAGCAGCTGGCTAAGTAAGGCATGCATTGGATTACCTGAAGCCTTGTCTTGGGAGGGTTTTTTCTTTGACAAAGAGGTGTATCAAAGAGAAGTGTTCTCCCTGGAAAATGTTCCATAACTTAAGCCCTTTTACCATTCACATATAAGGGTATCAAAACAATGTCTATGACTCTGAATAACCATCCCACCACTGTCCTTTTCTGAAAGGCTTTAGGTCTTGAAAATAGGCAACATTGCCAAAATTTAAGATTGTGGTTTACATCTTTCAATCAAAGATGATGTTTACTCCTTCAGGAAACTAATGAGTACTTCTGCAACTTTCAATAGAAGATACATGAAAAGAAATTTGCAACACCTTATAAATTATCACGGCACATGCATCATTAATATTTCCTGGTTTTATGCAGAATGCTTTTAGGTTCTCATCTCGGTCAGAGGTGAAATGTTGAAATGAAAATAAGCCAATGAGGACAGTTCACCATGGCGAGTCAACAAGAAGCAGTAATTTTCTGTCTTGTACAGCTGCAGGGAGTTTGGATTGAAGGAGATCAACTTTCTTACAATAGAACATCTCAATGGACCAAGGACCCATGTTTGGGTCAATCTGCCTGGAGTATGCACTCGAAGCAGCTATCCTCAGAACATGTCTCCACCAGTTTCATATGGCAGCCCTGCTATTCACTGGAGGGAAAGAGAGGAAAGATGCAGAGACAAAAGTTCTTCTCACACTAGACATGTATGAAATTTGGAATGAAGACTAAGCATCCAGCAGTCACACTGTCATGACTGATTTGGGGTCTTCCGTGCTTCAGGCAGTGTAAAGAATGAACCTGGTTTTGTGTTTTAGCAAAATCTGGCTTTCTCTGCAGCTTTCACTAGGTAGTTGATTCCTAATTAGTAAGAATTATGAATTCCTTCTGACTTAAAACTGGTGTAAAATATAATTCTATAATCATGCCACCTTTACTGTGCTTAATACAATCAGTGGTGCTACTGTCTGTTAACTAGGATTCTGCAGAATACAGTGTAATTATTTTCTTATTGCAGTTTTGCAACTGAACATTTCACTCTTTATACATTTCTTTCACTTCGCAATGAAAGGGATCAACAGTGGTCTAAAAAACCAGCAGTAATTTTACATCATTTTTGATTACAGAAAATATTGCCTGAGGACAGTCAATAGGCAAACAGTCAACACATTTTGCTGGGATAAAAGAATACTCATTAAAATCCTCGATCTGTTTGGTTCAAATCAGACACAAATTCCTGTCTCACATTTCACTATGGTACTTGGTACATCAGGAAATAACCAGAGTTTTCTGAAAACTCTGTTTTTTGAGCAGCCAGTATTTTCTGGGAAAAAATCATTTCACCTGAAAGTGACAAGATAGTTTTAGGATATTTGCTTCTTAGAGAAAGCAACTCATGAGCAAATCATAGTACAGAACCTGATGTGACCATCAACAAAGAGTGCTTAAACTAGTAACAAAGAAATGCCAACATTTCAGAGAGTTCTGTTTTCATGCAGATGCAGTTTGAGCAAAATATAAAATCTTCTTGGTAATAAACACACAAAAAACAAACCATAGTAAATGCTGGTGATTGATATTTTTCATTAACTTTGACTTTTACTAAAAAGTTAAAACAATTTATGGCATTTGCACCAGAAGTTTAGGCAATATTTTAAGAATGCCTTCTGTAATACCGTTTGAATTAAATTCATAACACATTAATGTCTCCAACGATCACAACAGAGGTACTAAAGTAAATTTGAATGTGACCTAGGATCTCTTAGTCTTCTAACTATAAAATGTATTTGCTTTCCGAGAAGATTGCTATTCCAAAATAAATATTTTCAGCCGCTCATAGTCCCTTAATTCAGTTGGGTAAATAACTGTAACCTTGTTTCATGGCACACAGACCGTTCACTGAAACTACTCTAAAGCAACGAAAAGGGGGACAGACACTCCATTACATACACTTCTTTCTCCCTTCATGAAGGCAGCAAAAGAGTAAACATACAAACAACTTAAAAAGCCCTGGTGGAAGGCACTCACATATTGTTGCTAAATGTTGCAGGAGAATCTGTACTGAAGAGCTGCAACACGAAGCCGTTTAAAATTATGTTCCTCCAGTTCTTCCATTCAACTTGTATAAGAAAGTAGCATTGCAATGTTTCACATTTTTTGGAGTTATTTACTATATTTACTGTATTGTAAGAGCCCTACTTAGCAACTGGGTCGCACAACACTAAGCACTGGAAAAACACTACAAATACAGTGTCGAACTCCAAGATCTGGAGCCTGATTTGCACTTAGATCCTTTAATTTCATTACCCTTCATCAAGATAAGGAGCTTTAATGTTAAGGAAAAGCAACCCTTTTTCTAGTCCGGGATCAAATCTAATTATTCACTAACAGCTAAAAGCAGTGAGCACTTCAGCAGGTATCTCCTTATTGAGCAAACAGGCTGGTAATTCCCCTGGGGGGTTTCTGTCCCATGGTCAAAACTGAACAGGTGCTCTGTGATGTACTAGTGGGTGGCAGGTCCCCTTACACTAATGGAGGCACTGAAACTGCCAGAAGATACACAGCTTTCAACTCTTGGAAATGGCTTAGAAAAATCATACAAAGGAAACAATGGATGAGGACCATGAGATGCTCTCCAGAAAAATATTTGATAAAATGAAAGCATGGTTGCATGAGTAATGTATGTGTCTGAGGTTAATCTGACTGCAGTTGGGAAAATATGCTTTTCCTAAGCATACATTCACTGGATGCTATCAGAAACAAGAGACAGCACCAGACTGCCTAGAGCATTAGAGCTTTTGATCAATCCAGTATGGCAGCTCTTATATTCACACAAAGCTCTGAATAGCCAATACACCCTATCACCAGCTTTAATAATCAGAAATTAAAATACTGGGATCTACAGAAATACTTGAGTGATATAAATGCTGCTATTATGCAGGGGTGTGAGCTAATTATTGGCACCATCCTAAAACTACTATGCTGCTACTACTATCTCAGTTACTTCTGCAGTAACTTATCCACTTTCTAGCAGTGGCAACCTACAATAACAGATGAGGAAGAAAGAGCTGAAATTAAACTGAAAGAAATAATAAATAAGCTACAAAAGCAGGAGTATCTGTACTTGTCCAGTACTATATTGTCTTCATTTCTTCTCCCTTGCCACATTTCCACTGATGTGAGGAGGTAATTTACAATGTCAAGGAAATCCATGTCTGCCTCTGCTGAATTACTGCATTCATATTTCTACTTGTTTGTAGCAAACTAAAGTCATAATAAATCCAGCTATGTAGATGAGTCATACAGGCTGTCTTTCATTTAACAAGAAATCTTTAAATACCACTCTTATTTAACTTGTACTCATTACCATCAGCAAGCACTGTGTGCGCCATACTATTCTAATTGCCAGAAATTTGAGCAAGTAAATCATTAAAAGGTTAAGTTATTTTTCATGTTAAACATAATGTACAATATTAATCTGCTTTATTTTGTTATTATGAGTAATGTAATGTCCTATAGTAGCATCAGTTTATAATTATGCCAGATCATATGGCACAGGGAAAACAAGAACAACAAACAACAGACAGATGTCATTTCTGCTTAAATCCTCCATTGCAAATAACAAACTCTTAAGTTAGACAGGGCTTTCTCTGCAGAGCACAACATCCAGAAAGAATCTCATCAGCAGAGCAAGAACTAAGATGCATCTTTGTCTCAAACTTTTTAAAAGCAAAGTAACAAAGTATCTTTCAAACAACACCCAGTCTACTTTATATTTCCCTATTTGATCTTTAGGCCTACTTTATGGTATTATTTCTGAATATAAATCTTCGAGACGACAGCAAAATGCAACCATTTTGGCAAAAATGAGACATGCATGAGACAATTTCACATGTTGTTGACACCACCACCATAGGGTGGATCTTATTGTCTAACACAGAAATCTACAGAGGTAAATCATCAAATATATTTCTGATGAGTGGTGTGCACTAGGCACAGCACATCCTTCCAGCTCCTCCAAAATGCAGTTCTGTGTATAAGAAGCATCTCTTTCAAGTGCTACCTATTCCAGAACATTCTATTTTAGTTTAATCCTGCTGAACATCAGAGTACCAGTGGTAAATCCAGAGTCCTTAACACATACTAAACTGCAACCTGTCACGTCCCTGAAGCTCAGAAAGCAAGTTCTTTGGTACTGCTTCCAAATAAATGACGGAGCTAAGCTATCGCTATAATTTGGAGACATAAGGAGGAACAACATTATACATGGGTAGTTAAATATACATCTTAGTAATATTCAAATAGTGGGAAATAATTGATTGTTCATCAATTAGCCAGAAAACTGTAATCTCTGTAATGCTGTCTGACAACTCTACTGCAGATGCAAATTGATCTAATTTTGTTCATCACAATGAATTGATTCAAAGTGAAATTTCTGTTTATTTGTTCTGATAGGTTGGTTAGCATTAAAAATATACTGTTAGGAATTGTTGTAAGGCTGCTTTCATGCTATTGTAGAACAAGTAACTTTCCTAAAAGCATCTGCATTCGTCTCCTCTCTGCCTTGGATTTATTAACCATTGCTGAGAGTTATAATACTAAACTAGGGAAGAGAATGCAAGATAACTACTTTAGACCAGTTATACAGGTACAGCTTAATTTTTCTGGGAAAAAGAAGAGAACCCCACATATTCCAAAGACTCATCTCCAAAACAGTTTTGGCAACTGCTCTTTATGCCATGATGCACTTTGAAACACCAGTTGTTGGCGGGAGATAGACGTGATAATACACAATATTTTTATCCTGATAACCATAGTCATAGAATTTGTGTGTTCTTTGCATCATCAGAAATCAACCTTTGAAGATGTTCCAGATCTCAGAAAACTAGCAACTGGAGAAGTGTATTACAGATTACACACTACTAAGATAAGATAGCAAAGATTTTTCTTTATATTATTTTATGTTTTACATCGTAAAATGTTATGGGAAAATGCAACGAAGCAGAAATATATAAGGCAAACAAAACTTATTTATATTGCAAACATATGTGGACCATTCATCATTTGTTCTCAGAGAGTTAGCTATGTTTGAAAGCTATGGTAGATATCATCATGAAATATCTGTTCCAGAACAGTTTTGTGACAGAGTATCTTAGGTCAAGCAGAACACGTATATGTGTGGTCGCATCACTTACTGTTAAATGTAAAATGAAGTTTACATTTATGATTAAGCCCAGAAAATATACTTGCAGGCAGAACCAGAATCACTGGTTTTGGTTAGATATTAGCTGAACATTTTGACAACAATAATATGCAAGTCACAAGACTAGGGAGCAAAGTGCTGTCAAGAAAATCACGAAAAGATGTAATTTACCTTGTGCAACTGATAATATTGTTTGGCACCTACTCCTCCTTGCTCTTCTCCTGTCCACAGCACCAAGCGCAGAGTCCTTTTTGGGCGAAGTCCTAAAATACAGTTTTTAATAATGTTTTTAGTACTAAATATGTATATAGTTAAGCATTGTTTGCATTGGTCTCCACTCTCCAATGGATGAAAAACCTGGGTTTCCACAAACTAAATGCAAGGTATTTCAAGTGTGGGGTTTGCTATCTAGAATACTGTTTTCTTGTTTAGAGAGAAAGACTGGGGAGTGGGAGAGAGCCCACATGAGGAAGGAGTGGGCAGCTGTGGTGCTGCTACCAATTGCAGCAGCACAAGAGAAGTATATTTTGGGGACATGCTGCAAATGTCTGAAAACCATAACATAAAGTATCTACCTTGATAGATTTCTGAAACACACGCTTCTGTCACTGTGGTGGTCTGCAGTAAGGAATGCACATCTGTTTTCAGCAGATCCAAATCAAATTTTCGTGAGAACTACCACTGCTTTGTCATGGTTAATTTATTACAATTAATTGACAATGAGCTTCTAGATTTTTATGGGAAATGTTCATCCATTTCAAGAACTGAGGAGTTCTGTAACATCATTTTGCATTTTATCAGAGAAATGAAAACCAACAATCTGTATTTTGGAATCTGAAATACAGTTGGCTGCCAACTGTATGCATGACTTTCTGAAACAAGGTGAACACGAGGTCATTTTCTACTTTGCTACGGTAGCTCAGTAAAAAAGATAAGTTCTCAGATAAATTTTGAACCCATTTCTGCCACTGCAGAACTGAACAGATAGAAGTTGTTGCCCTTTATTTATTTGATTGTTTCTATTCATAAATGAATACATTTGAGACATCAAACTCGAGAGCATGGAAAAGCAAGCAGATAAAGAAAAATGTGTTCTCTGTACAGTGGAATGCTAATTATGTTAGAAAAAAAAAAGACAAAACAGTGAGGAGATTATCACAAGTGATAAAGCATAAAGTACCACACACATCTTTGTGCCAAGGAGAAATAATATCAGTATCACCGGCAAAACTTATTTCATTTCCTAACTGAAATGGTTGAAGATTGCCAATAGGCCTGACCTTCATTAATTTTTTTCTCTCAACACAATGGATATGATCTGAAGATTTCTTTCTCAAAACTACATGCTAGCAATCCTCATAAGTGAAGGCAGAATATAGAAGATAACCCAAATCTGAAGAAAACAACTTGGATTTTCCAATATTTCATAATGAAGGAAGTGCAAACAAGTGGTTTAAAGGTATTTTCTAAATGTTAATCTGCTGACTGTAAACAGAAATGTTGTCAAATCTCATTGCTTTAAAAATAACCTCCCAGTGGATTCCCTGCTCTCCTAAATCATGACAGTACAGGATTAGCCTCCTTTACTTTTCAAATCAAATGTCCAATGAGGTAAAATTTAAATAATAAAATAGCTGTTGGCTTGAAGTCAGAAAGATTTAAGCCCAAAATAACCACAAATGTGTTAGCAGTTTGGTTAGAAGAGATGGTCGTGAAAATGAAAAAGAGCTGGGTATAAAGCATAGAGCGGCCAGTCCTGTGGTACGGTTCCAGTGGCATTGCCGTTGAAGTGGAAAAAAGAGGTTTATTTGTCATATCACAAAATGCAAAGTGCTGAAGCCCAGTCTCAAGCCCACCACACCAAGGCTGTGAGAACAGCTTTGGTAGGAAGTGCTTGAGACAGGAGCAGCAGCTCCTGCCTCCTCCCAGACAAAAACCAAGATACTTTAGTCTGACCCTGCTGCCCTGATATGGTTTGAAGCTGGCTCCCTGCCAAGTCTCCAAACCTTACCACAGGAAGTCCCCCCCCTCCAAACCTCAGGGAGAAGAGGGAGAAAAAACAACTAAGAAAACCCGAAACGAGAGAGAGACAGCTAAAGTGATAGATATAAATATATTTACACTTATATTACAGTTATATACAATTGAAATATATATACAATTTCACAAGGGAAAGGAAAGGGGGAAGGGAAAAGGAACAAAACCAAAATTAAATATATATATATATATATATATCTCCCAATCAGTAGCCCGAGATTTAGTAAATAAAGAGTTAGCAAAGAAATATCCCACCACTCTCCTTGGGACAACCGAGAGTCGCTCTGGAATGATCGCCAGCAACCTCCGCCTCCCAAGGTTGACAAGGCCTTACCAGGCCTCGCTCCCCACATGACAGACTCAACAGCAGGGAACCTGCACCTCCAAGCCACCGGAAGGAAAGAGAGCGAAGGCCTCTCCTCCTTTCTTCTTATAGTTTGGCTTACGTAAAAATTGTAGGGAATACTGGGTAGATCTGGACCCTTCCTTGGTTACAGATTGCTCACCAAGGAAGGCCTAGACCAAACTACCACATGCCCTAAGGGGAGGACTTGGGTAAGTGATCAAGGTCTTCATGTTTGGCTCAAATGGGCTGTAACCCCAGCTGATTTCTCCTGCTTTCCAGGAGCTTGAGATCTCAGCTCACTTGTGGAGAAGTCTGAGATTCTTATGGCCCTTTCCTAGCTTGTCATTGTATCTGTCCACTGAAGCTGGGGAAATAAAGAAGCCCTACTGAGCTTTTGGTCTTTCAGTCCCAGAGGCAGTGTATCAGCTCTTCCCATCTCACAGATTCCCATCAGCAAATTCATTTGTGTGCTCTACTGAAATTAAATTGGCAACTTAAAAAAAATTAAATAAATATATATGTAAGCTATGGAGGCAGTTACTTTAAATACAAACAAAGTATACAGAGGAAAATTTAATTTCCTCATTATCTTAATCTGAAAGTGATAAGTATTTATCTACTTGTTATTAAAAAGAGAGCTATTGTGACCAAAGAGCAGCAAACAAATCTAATATTCACAAGTAAAATAGCCAAGAATATTCTCAATGCGTGTTTTTATTTAAAAAAAAACCAAAACAAAGTACTGTACTAAAGTTACAATTTTTTTTTTTACTATTAAGTTTAACTATTTTGGTTTGCTTCCTAAAAACTACGGTTCCCTAAGCAAGGTATCACCTCCACAAGTCAGAAGTCTTGCAGATCACGGCTCAAATATATACGGAAAAGACAGGATAAAATATCAATTGGACTGGAAAACTATGTTTTACAATAGGTGTATAATGTAGAGGGGTACGTAGACAATTTTAAAATGAAGGAAAACTGTTTCACAAATGAAATAGTGCCTCTTTCTTTTTTATATGTATAAATGAATAATCATATTAAAAATAAAGAGGATATCAGAAGAAAAACCTACAGATGAATTTAAAATTCTCCAATGTTTTAGAAAAATGTATTAGGTTTTTTTTTCCCCTCTCCCTGACCTTTAACTGGGAAATACAATCATAGTTTACTACAAAGGTACATTTTACTAACGAGCCTCTACATTCTTATGGTTTATCTCAAGCATAAAAAATACTACAGAGCACCTGGGTTCCTAAGTTAAAGAATGAAATAAAAACATCGATACAGTTGATCTATGACTAAGGATACGTGTGTAGTAAGTACAGTACTTGTTCCATTACAGTCCCTCTGTGCTGGAGTGGCTGCCACCCTTTCATTCTCCTTAGGTACCACAAACACTTCAGTCATACCAAGATGCAGCTCTTATTGAGTCTATTTTCTGTTTCTTTTAAATCATCACAGATTATTCACATTTGTAGGTACCACCAGCAAGACTTGAATTTTATGTCCTACATGTCTTGGTCTTGCTCGATAGAATTGAGAGATTCCCACACAGCAAAACTGAAATGTATTATTTGGTACACATAGCGACAAATTATAATGACCTGTCACGTGCAAAGTAAAAAAATAAATCTGCTTCACTCTCAAGGCAGCACATAAGTCAGGATGGAGAACTTGAATCGTCTTTTTTTAAACAAAATAGAGATCAGTACTGTAAACACTAGATTTCCTTCAGTAACTATTTTCCCACTTCATAAACATAAATCCTTACCGATGGAGAGGATTACAAAGATAAAGTATTTTCTGAGAATACAATGTGTATATGACTAACAGACTTCTTCAATGTTGTTCTAAGACTGATCAGCTCACAAAAACGTAAAAAGCATTCCACCTTTGTGAAAATAGATTTTTATCCCTGCAAGTCAAGGCACTGGAATCATGCACAAACAAATCAAATAGTTCAGCTTATATAAGGCATATAAGGAAACTGCAAATGAGTGTGAGTAGATTAACAGGTGTCGTGGTTTAACCCCAGCCAGCAACAAAGCACCACACAGCCCACTCCTCCACCAGTGGGATGAGGGAGAGAATCAGAAGGATAAAAGCTGGAAAACTCAAGGGTTGAGATAAAGACAGTTTAATAGGGAAAGCAAAAGCTGCAGACACAAGTGAAACAAAACAAGGAATTAGTTAATTCCCAAGCCCCTGCATAAATGGTTTATCAAAGCCTTGATCTGAGCATAAAGTAGAATGTGCTGCTTGAGGGAGGTGATTCTGCCCCTCTACTCTCTCCCCTGGTGAGACCCCACCCAGAGTACTGCATCCAGCTCTGGAGTCCAGAGAAGGAATATGATCGGATGGATGGAGCTCCTCTCCTACAAAGAAAGGCTGAGAGAAGAGAAGAGAAGGCTTCAGGGAGACCTTAGAGCAGCCTTCCAGTACCTGAAAGGAGTCTTTAAGAATAAAGATGGGGACAGACTTTTTAGCAGAGCCTGTGGCAATAAGGACAAGGAGCAATGGTATAAAACTAAAGAAGGGTAGATTCAGATTAGATGTAAGATTTTTTTTACAATGACAAAGCACTGGCCCAAGTTGCCCAGAGAGGTTGTGGATGCCCCATTTCTGGAAACATTCAAAGTCAGACTGGACGAAGCTCTGAGCAACCTGATCTAGTTGAAGCAGCTCCTGCTCATTGCAGGGGAGTTGGACTAAGTGATCTTTAAAGATGCCTTCCAACCCAAACTATTCTCTGATTCTGTGTTTCCTTACTTTCTAATACTGCCTAAATCACTAATGTAATTTGCTTCAGCAGCTACTAGAGAGAGCTATATACAGATATATCATCCTCAAGTCTTGTCCGCTGCTGCATTTAACATCATGAGCTACAGCTTTTTCTGCAGTTATCCTGGGGCCTGAAAATTTCTTTAGAAGGGTATTTATACAACAGGTAGTAAGATACATGATGCTGCTGCTGACAATCTTTAAATTCCTATTGCACTCCCTACCTTTTTCAGGTTTGCAGCTGATTAGACATAGGGGATTTTCTGTGTGACATTAGTTGGGATATTTCTATCATGCATACACTTCTCATAGAATGCCTGGAATTTCCAAAACCTCTGCCACAGTTTAAGATAAAAATAAATCCACTACTGCATGTTTTACTAAAGAAGATAAGAACCCACCATCAAAAACAGCGGTACAATCTGCTTCCATTTTAAAAGACTACTACCTGATTCATGTATTCTGCGGTATAAGCAAGTACCGTGTTAGAGAAAAGGCTCTTACCCCTAGTAACTTGCTTCCTGGCTAATCTCAAAGACGATACATATAGAAAAAACTGCAATTAACAGGATGAAAGTAATAACACAGTTAATTGAACATGTCCAGACTTTTTCCTCTGAGGACCAAGAAGAAGTCTCTATTCTAAACCAGCAGGTCTTTGGCTTTCATTCTGCTATTAGAAATACCACCCTCTATGGTTCAGACAACTGATCTCACAAAAGTGTCTGTCCAGTCAGACTTTTATTTAAGAAGAAATATTTTTAATTGAATGACAATTAATGATTTTACAGAAAGTAATCATAGAATCGTAGAATGGCTTGGGTGGGAAGGGACCTTAAAGACATCTAGTTCCAACCCCTCTGCCATGGGCAGGGACACTTTTCAGTAGACCAGGTTTCATCCACAACTTACTTGGGCAACCTGTTCCAGTGCTTCGCCACCATCACAGTAAAGAATTTCATTTTGAAGCCATTGCTCCTTGTCCTGTCACTACATGCTCTTGTAAATAGACCCTCTTCATCTTTCTTCTAGGCCCCCTTCAGGTACTTGAAGGCCACAATTAGGTCACCCCTAAACCGTCTCTTTTCCAGGGTGAACAATCCCAATTCTCTTAGCCTTTCCTTGTATGAGAGATGCTCCATCTCTCTAATCATCTTCGTGGCCCTCCTCTGGACATGTTCCAGCAGGTCCACATCCTTCTTATGTTGCAGTCCTCAGAGCTGGATGTAGCTACTTCAGGTGGGGTCTCATGAGGACAGAGCAGAGGGGTAGAATCACCTCTCTCACCCTGCTGGTCACATTTCTTTCGATGCAGCCCAGGACATGTTTGGCTTTCTGGGCTACAAGTACACATTGCCAGCTCATGTCCAGCTTCTCAGCTGGACATTCACCAGCACCCCCAAGTTCTTCTTGGCAGGGCTGCAAAGTTAAAAGCAAAGTACACCTCAAAAAAACCTTTTGCACCTACTTAAACCTTGACTATGACTTATTTCTAATTCTCTATTGAAGCTCAAATTAGACATGGGAAACAGCTTTTTGCTTGGGAAACTGCCTTTGTTTTCTTCTTACCTCAGTTTAAAGCAGTGTAATCTCCTTGATTTTTGTCTGTTGCAGCACTGAGGACAAAGTACTGCACAAAATAGCATTGGAAAGTGAGTAAACCTCTGAGTCTTGAAGGTCAGCAGTAAAGAGAGATGAGGTTTGGAGGAGAAGAGACACGGGATCACAGGAAGACAGAAAACGGGCAGATCTGGGGCTAGGGAGGAGGAAATGAAAATGGAGAGAGGAGCCAAGCTTGATACTGCAGCTCAGTCTTGCCTGGGGCTGACAGCTTGCTCAGAAACATGTTTCAGGGGCTAAGAGGGCACAACTCTGCCATTGGCATAGACTGTGAGCAGCTGTCTGGACAGGCCCCTGCAAAGAGGGGACAGGAGGACAGCAATGCCCAAGGTGAGCCAGGCTAGGGAAGGACTGGGCTTGCAGAGCATCAGCAGCCTTGACTGCAGTGCACCAAGACACTGAGATTACCCAAGCAATTTTCTTGTTTTTAGGGAGGCTGATGAGCTAACGGCAGAAGGGCAGATTTACAGATGAGTGGAGGTGGGAAATGTGAGAGGTTTTAGATAGCTTTATTTTTAAAAAGCAATGCAATATCCAAGAGGAAATGTGAAGGAAGGAGCTGGGTATAAAAGACTGGAGGGGAAAGCTGTGAATGATTTGCAAGTCTAGTAACTAAAAATAACATGGATTAAGCCTTTTGACTGGGGAGATGAGGGGAAGAAGAGGGAAACGAAGCCCAGAGCCCATTGAAATGGGCTGCAAGTCAGGCAGCAACACTGCCAGAGGGAGGATTTCTCTGTGGACACCTTCCTGCCACCCAGCAGCACAGCTCGGGGGCAGTTCAGATGAGAAGTGCTGTGAAATGTGCTCTTCTGCATATGGGGTTTTTAAAAAAGAACTGGTTAGTGTAGTGTCATGAAGCCAATACAAGTCATGTCTACAAAAAAAAAAAAAAAGGAGAAGAAGAAAAAGAAACACATTATTTGTCTGTGTAAAGCAGCAAAGCCCAGAGTCAGCAGAGGACTCCTCCACCCTGTGCCCTGCTCTGGTCCTGTCAACATGTTCTCCAAGTCCCGCAAAAGGAAGAAGACACTGTCCACCTTTAAAACACACCTTATTCCTCTTTAGGAACACAACCTTCCTTAGAAGTGTTTGGAGATCTCATCAAATTATGGAGCAGAAAAGGCAATTCAGGGCCCCACTCCCGCACTCTCTAGGATTACAAATAGCTGTGGTTTGATCTTACCGATGGTGGCTTTGCATTCTGCCTCTGCTGCCTCTCTCTTTGGATCAGAAAAAACCCAAATCTGTTAAACTATTCCAAGAACCTGTGAGTCAGAAAATGCATCAGCCACACTTGTGTCTCCATATTGAAAATTTATACCTTAAAAAAAATGACAGTAAGGATGAGATTCCCCTGACTTCATTCGTAAAGGATTTCAGCATTTCACCATGTCACTCATGTTACATATTTGAAAGAACCCAACAACCCACAACAGCCTCTACTGCCAGACTCTTAGGATTTTTATAGATAAACAAAGCTCAGATTTTATCTTGAATTTCTCGGGTAAATTAAAGCTTGCAAAGAAGCAACAGTCCACAAGACATAGGGCAAAATTGCTATGAAGGGCTGTATGTCTACATTTACCACCAGGTTAACAAATTTTTGTTTGCAGTCACCACTCTGCTATGTCAACAAAATATGAAAATTGAAGATTTAACTACTTGTCAAATACGCATTCAAGCAAATGTTAAAATGAAGGAATATATGCATTTGTAGTGTAACAGCATATGCAGATATTTTGTACCAAGTAGATTTACTAGATTTGTAAAGGTGGTCAGAATAAAATATGCAACTTTGGGAAAGTGGAAAGAAAGTAAGAACAAGGAGTTAATATCAGGCATATTTGATTAAAGAAAAAAACCCCACTGACAGTAAAAGCAGTCAATTATGTTTCACAATGTATCTCCTAGACAGTAAGCAAATACACCACCACAATTACAGGAAATTGAGAAAAATGTTTAACAAAATTTTTGGCAAGTACATTAAAATTGCAGTTATATGACTTCAATTAAACTAGCAGAAAAGGAAATACTCCAGTGACCATATTTTTAATAAAACATATCTTTAGTCCTCATATATTAGCCACTGAATTTGGGCTGGAGAAATGTAACTTCATACAAAGACTACAGTGAACTGCATAGAAATCTGTCTAATGGTTTTCCAGTTGCATTAGTCATGGGTATAATTCAGATGAGAGTTACAATTTCAATTTTAAATAAGTTTTAAGGGGGAAAAACTGTCTAATCAACTTCCTATAAGTTACACAAAAAGTAATTCAGGTAGTACATTAAAATTCTTACATGCATTGTTTTAAAAACGTTTCTGTAGTTTTCTGTACCTTTCTCCTATGAAACAGAAATTTTGTTGTGCCAGATCCATGCCTACATCTATAGGAACTCCATTTCCCCATAATGCTGGTAAAGAGATGAAGAGAGGGAACTACACATAGCACCTATCACCATACATTTCTCCCATACATCATCGTCTAGGAATGCAGGAAAGCTGTGTAAAAGGTGTGATGACTGGGATTAGCTTTTGTCAACAATCATCCTTCCTTCATCAGGTTACTTTAGCAGAAATGGCATCAGGCATCGTGCCCTGGGTGTGGAAGAGGAAAATGTCCCCTCTTCATCTACTTGACTCCTGGTATTCACTGGCTCTGGCAGCTCCCCATAGCAAATATTTTCTTACTCGGAAGAACAGGACTCAGGAGCACTTTGAGGCACAGTCCAAGCAGGAGACTTCCTGGTCTAACACGGCATGCAGACATGACCAAACATGAGCTCAGTGCACAAAACAACAGCAAAAGCAGGGACTGCTTTACTTACTCTATACCACAACCCATCTCTATAACGGTCATTGGAGCACAGCCTTTCCTGAAGTCTATACCAACTACTTCAATAGAAGCAGGAGTTCAATTAACAATAACTGGCAACATCTTACACTGGTTGCAGTGGAAGCAACTGAAGTGGAAGAGGACAAGTTTGTCATTTGGCAAATTCACAGCACAGCCATTGCCTTCTGAAGATACCTGCCGTAAACACATAGATTGGGCAGCAGCTGATGTATAGATGCGCACCTCTGTGCTCGGCAGGGCATGAAAAGCTGACTAGTGATCATAGAATCATAGAATCAGCTGGGTTGGAAGGGACCTCCAAGATCATCAAGTCCAACTCTTGATCCACTACCGCTGTGGTTACTAGGCCATGGCACTGAGTGCCACATCCAGTCTCATCTTAAAAACCTCCAGGGACAGAGAATCCACCACTTCCCTTTCCAGTGCCTGATTACACTCTCTGCAAAGAATTTCTTCCTAATATCTAACCTAAACCTCCCCTGCCAGAGCTTAAGACCATGCCCTCTTGTCTTGCTGATAGTTGCCTGGGAAAAGAGACCAACCTCCACCTGGCTACAACCTCCTTTCAGGGAGTTGGAGAGAGTGATGAGGTCTCCCCTGAGCCTCCTCTTCTCTAGGCTGAACAACCCCAGCTCCCTCAGCCTCTCCTCATAGGACTTGTGATCGAGTCCCTTCACCAGCCTTATTACTCTTCTCTGGACCTGCTCCAGTACCTCAATGTCCTTCCTGAATGGAGGGGCCCAGAACTGGACACAGTACTCCAGGTGTGGCCTCACCAACACTGAGTGCAGGGGCAGAATCACTTCCTTGGTCCTGCTGGCCACAGTGTTCCTGATCTAGGTCAGGATGCCGTTGGCCTTCTTGCCCACCTGGGCACACTGCTGGCTCATGTCCAGCTTCCTGTCAATCCAAACTCCCAGGTCCCTTTCTGCCTGGCTGCTCTCCAGCCACTCTGTGCCCAGTCTGTAGCGCTGCAAGGGGTTGTTGTGACCAAAATGGAGGACCCGGCACTTGGCCTTGTTGAACCTCATCCCGCTGGAATCAACCCAACTCTCCAGCCTGTCCAGGTCTCTCTGCAGAGCCCTCCTGCCTTCCAGGTGATCGACACATCTCCCCAGCTTAGTGTCATCTGCAAATTTGCTGATGGTGGACTCAATCCCCTCATCTAAATCATCAATAAAGATATTAAATAGAACCGGGCCCAACACCGGTCTCTGGGGGACACCACCAGTGACCGGCTGCCAACTGGATGCAGCACTGTTCACCACCACCCTCTGAGCCTCGCCCTCCAGCCAGTTCCTAACCCATGATGAAGCAGGTGGGACCCAAATACAGCCAGGGAAAGGTAAAAAACACATTTCTGAACAAGGAGAGAGAGCTTGTGGGTAAATGCTGAAAGAAACCGAGGATGTGAACAAAGAACCTGTTGACTATTTAATTCCTCCTGTGCCAGCAGAGATGAGACTTTGAAAATAAATAGACTGTAGTGTCAAGTAGAAGACCCCATCAGGCTTCTCTTTGAAACAGGGAAAAAAAATTGACTCCAGCGGTTTTAATTAAAAAGAGACACAACAGTTACCACTTCTGAAGTTTTTCAGAAGGAAGCAGTGAAATTCATTCATCAAAATCGACTGCATCTCTAACTCCAGTGGGATCTCTACTGCTGTTAGGAGACTCAAAATACTATGTTTGGAAAGCTAACACTGCCATATGACCACCTTCTAAAGACCTTTCTCTATCACTGTCAATATTCAGTTCCCTCAATCTCCCTTTAGGGATGGAAGTCTCACATTCCCAGTACTAGAGTGTGAGGTGACTTTGGCACAGTGCTCCCCAGGGCTGAAGGAAGTCAGAATACCTATGGCCTCAGCTGGGAAATGTCCCTCAGCCAAGCAACGCAGGAACTCATCTGGATTAGGAGTAAAGAGGCAGCACTGGCTAAGGCTCTGAAACTACTAGATATATACTAGCTGCTTCTTGCTCAAATTCAATGTACACAAGTATTAGTCTCGAGCAAGGTAAGAACTTGCCACAGGCTTGAAATATTGGGAGAGGAGCACTGAGAAATAAAAGCAAAAACTATTAAAAAATTTACTTGAGGCAAGAAAACAAACTGTGCTGCTTAAAATAAAATCTGACCATCTTAAATGATAATTTTAATCATTTTTCAATAATTTCATTTATTTGGTCCTAAGCCAATAGCTATTAAGTAGTTTTGGGAGAAGGTTATGTTGAAAGTATGAATTGAATTTAAACTATAATCATTCTTCAAATATTACGGAGTATTATTAAAATCCCAATTAACAGGCATAATTTGGGTCTACCAGCCATGTCCAAGGGTCACAATGATATCATGATGAAGTGGTATTATATCATCACTGAAAAAAACTGCTTCAATAGTGTACTAGTATCTTGCTTTCACTAAACCAGTGGTCCATGGCAGAAGTACTGGCAGTATTTCTCATTACACAGTACAAACTTTATACTCTAGAATACATATTTCAGAATGCTCACTTCAGCTTGAGGATCATATCACCACAGTTGTAAGATCAGTTATACTCTGGTAAACACAGGCATAGTTTTTACGGCTACACAATGCACCACGGCTTTAAGACTCACAGTACGCAGTAAAAATTTTCTACGCATGCATAGAGCCAATTGAGTTGGTTTATCCTCATTTCAAATGTATTTGGTGGACAAGTCTAAGACTAAATTTATCTGAGTTCAAAACAATGTTAAACAAAGCCTCCACAATTCAAAACACAATGCTCACTCAAAACACAATCTATGGAATTGATTTTAAATAAAACTTGTTAATTTGCTTCTCACACAATCTGCACACCTTGTTATTTTGCTGTGCTTTTTTTGTCATATTTAATATGCATAGTAAGATATCTGCATCAACCAATCTGCTACGGAGGGCAGTTTATGAAAGGTCCTTTGGTCATCTACAGGTTAGATGTGATGACCCAGAAGTCCTCTCCCAGCCTTCTGTTCCTGAAGAACACAGGTACAAGAAGAGCTGGACACAACAGCTGCCCACAACAGAGGGCATCAGCTCTGGCATTTCCCAGCTGAGAGAATGGCATTTCACCACAGGACACACAGCAAACACACAGGCTACTACCAGAGGAAATCAAATATTTGCACAAGAAGAAAGTGATGAATTTCAGTCATGCATGAAGGGAAACCCAGTGAATAAGAATTACACAATGCCACCATGAACTTGCCCTTAAGAGACACAGAACAGTTTATTCTGAATGGAATAAAGTAGCAAACACAGTAGAGTAAGTTCTTTTTCTTGAAGGTGGAGGAAACAGACAATTTTCCAAGCATCATAAAAAAAGGATTAAAAAACACTAAAAGAAGGCATAGACCTGGATTCTTCTGTTGAAGAATCCTATTTAGTTTACTTTTAAAAGAATAAAAATTTAAATGCACTTTGTTTTGAATTACAGACTGATATTCAAATCATTCCAAGGCTGGAAAATGAGAGATTAAAGGTTCAAACAATGCAAAATAAAGGAACTCATGGGGATGTCTGATGTTTACCACTGCAGTATGTGAGTGGCTAATCACATAACAGAGCTTCTCTACAAAGAGCTCTTCATGAAAGACTGAGACTGTTCAAGTGAAGAAATCCTTGTGTTGGGAAGTAGGGAAAGCTAGTTTATTATTTAAAGGCTGCCAGAGCTAAGAGCAGGAACAGCAGATGATTTTAGTTTCTAGTGAATATGTGGTGCATTCCTCTTGACCACAGGTTACAGTTCTGGAAAAAGAGAATAAGGAGAAAAAATAGATTCCATCTGATGAAGGGGAAAAAACAACTTTGGTCATCAGTTGGACAATCTAAAAAGTCTGTTTTGAACTAGTTTTGAGGGGAAGCCCATATGGAAGTAAAACCAGCAGAAAACTACGGATCAAGCAGTAAGACTGGAATTCACAGGCTGGAGACCAGAAATCACACTAGGTCACAGTAGACTGGGAACAGATGACAGCAGACCCAACTTTGAGAGTCTGGGTGTCTGAAGAACACAGGCTGTGCAGTCACAGCTCCCTCTTGCACATACACTGGCCCTATATCATCTTACTTTATGGACAATCTCTCCCACCAAACACACCCTAGGTAGGCATATGTAGACCAAGTTGTTCCACAATAACACACTGTCTGCAGCCCACTTCTATCCCCAAGTCAGATGAAGCCCATGAGTAGAAAAAATTGGCTTTTCAGATCTCACACAGGGGAGGCTATGCAATCTAAGAGGAGGTAGGCTGAGCAAGTCCACACTGGTATTTTATCCATAGCATTACTGAAACAGAAATATCCAGGATACAGGCTGCCTTTTCCTCTTTCTCTCCTTATCTACATTTAGCACTGACAGAAGGAGGGTTTAGTTCCACTCCTACTTCTGCCAAGCAGAAATTCTGGAGGACCAAGACCAGGAAGCTCAGGGATGACAAACAGTTTGCTAGAATATCAGCTGCAGAAGAATCCAGCTGATCAACAGGCCAAATTCCAGAACATAGTCACCTTGTCTCTTGGCTAGAATGATTCAAAGAACAGAGCATGGCTTTGATTCCCACAAACCTATTCTTGTAGTATACTACGGTGTACAAGGCCTCAGTGTCAAATGTTGCTTGATGAGACATACGGGCCCACAACATTTGAGAGGTCACTGTGGCTAAGCCAGACTTGACAGAGGTGTATCCCTGTAGTGATAAGACTGAAGTGTGTGATTCCGCTGGCCTGGATTATATTTGCCAAGGAAATGAGGTATCACAGCCCAAAGCAGATCCCAAGACCACAGCAACATAAAGGCAACATAATTAGGAAATCAGCCCTCCAGTGCAAAACTGGGAATGCACAAATGCACGGATGCTATGTATGTATCACTATTTGGTGAAAAAAGTTGAGCAGGATATAAATTTATTTAGGAAGAACACTGTAGGAAAAAAACAACCCCACAGAAATATATACATTGAAAATATGAAATTATGTGAAGTTTATAATATCTTTATATGAATATCTTTATATGTAGATGAAAGGGAAAAGACTAGAGGTAGGATCATTGCCTAGATCCAGTCCTAGTTACAAGCTCTTGAGAGAGGAAATTGTCTTGAGAAGTCAATAAGGGTGAGGTAAGGGGTTGAGAAGTAGCCACTGTAAAAGCAACATGTAGAACATTGAAAGATTTAAGAACATGTTGAATTAATAGTTTGCTTAAAGGGCAGAGAAAATACCACAAGCCTATCTGTGACTTCATAAATCTTCATCTTCATTAACAGAGTGAAACCTATTAAGACAAAATGAAAAGGAATTATTTCCTTCTAAGCTACCTAGATATGATATCTTACACTGAACTTTCATTCTATGATGATCATGAACATGCAGGCTCAAAGCACTTTCTAGATCATTTACTGATGTGTTGCTTTTGAAAGACTCCTGTGATGAAAGGAGAAATTTAGCAGAAGAACCTGAAAAGTATGAGTATTTGTGATCAGAGAGACGGATAATACAGAAAATCCAGTTTAGACATCATACAAAACATCCTGGAAATATAATTCACTGAAAATATCTTAAAATTTAATATTTACCCAGATTCTTAATGAGTGATAATGCTTCCCATGATATAAACGCTCCACCACCGTCATCCATAGCTCCCTGCCCAACGTCCCAGCTGTCCAGATGTCCACTGACCAATACAATCTAGAAAAGCAGTTATGAGAAAACATATCTACATTAAAACACAGAATCAGAAAAGTTTGTTTGGCATTTAAGCATTTTAATGATTTTGTCATAAAGTTGGCTTATTAGTTTAGAATGGGAGGAAAGAAAAAATTTAAATAAAACTAAAATATTGTTCTCTAGTTTCTGAATATAAATCTGGGATGACCAACTGCATCCTACTGCTTCAAACCACTGCCTAATTCAAACTAGATACACTCTGAGAAATATTTAAATGAAACATTTTGGTTTGTACATTAAGAAAGTGCATACTTTCCAGAGATGCAGGATTACTACATTGCCGAATGGTGAAAATGTCTTTCATATTCCATCTGTTTAAGCCCTTAGGCATGAAGTTTGATTAACCTTATTTTTGGGTGCATAAGGAAGAAATATGAACTTAGACTGAAGCATTCCCAGAGGTTTTTGTTTTATTATGCTGTTTTACCTATGCTGTTTGTCACAGAGGACCTCTAATTTATTACTAGATCCCTATGTACTGCAACGAGGTATTTTATAGTTCCATTAGTCACAAGGATATTTTAAATGGTTACTTAAAACATGATAGCAAGTCTAAGATGTATTTTCTGCAAAAAAGGCTAGAGTAGAGAATAGTAGTACACACATCTCCAGGAACATCCACTTTCAGATCTGAACTCTTCAAATGTTGACAAGCAGCATCACAGCAATACCAGAAGTGAGACAGTTCCCTGCCTGGACGTGAAGCTGAAGGGCCAATGGATCTATGATTGCAATGGAGAGGTCAAGGAGAGACAAAAACTCTGAGCTGAGCAGGCAGTGTGGTAAAATGATGCAATAGCACAGAAACAAGAGCAGGAGCCACTGTACAGCCCCAATAGTCTTTGAAGAACTGATACCAGTAAAAACTACCCTTGGGATAGGGTGGAAGTGCTCAGCCTATGACAGCTCAGCACTAAGGAAAAACTGAAGGAGATCCTGGAGCATCCACCTGTGTCCTGCCCAGAACTAGCCATACAGGAAGGGATGCTTCCTACTCCTTGGTTGGCTGATGTCAAACAAGAACTAACTTGTGGTCCAAACGTTAAGATCTCTATTTTCTTCTTCACAAGAGAGAAATCTTAGTGTGTTTTCATTCGCTATGAAAAATAATGGACTAACAGATCATGGCAAGACAAAAAGTATCAAGTGCTCATCAAACAACAGTGGTTTTTCATCTAAGTACAAAATGACCCTGAGGTTAGCTCAGTAGGTTAGAGCCTGGTACTAAAAACGCCAACAGGCATTAATGCAAACAGAGTTTGATCCCTTTATGGGCTATTCAGTTAAGAGTTGGACTCAATGATCCTTGTGGGTCACTTCCAACTCAGAACAGCCTGTGAAATCAGGTAACATAACTAAAATACCCTTAGTATTAAACAAGGGCCATGAGAAACTACTAGTCATATCTGCTGTACTGCCATGAGTCCAATCGGAATGCACCAAACCCCTTTAGATTTAGAAGATACACTGTGAGATGCTTATAAATGTGTGTGTTATAAAAAAATCAGAAAGAGTAACACCTTAGAAGCAGGAAAAGCTTGTCATCAAAATCTGAAGAGCAGATTACTCTTTTCTTCTCAGATGTCTCAACTTTCTTTTCTGCTTATCCAGCCTTAACTCAACATTTTTTTCCAGCACAGACTGATTTTCTTGGTAGTAGATAGACATGCTGCAACCTTTATTCCAAAACCTCCCCTCCTTCAAAAGTGCTTAAATTTGGATGACAAGTCCCTCTGCAAAAGCCTCAGAATTACACAGTGATATTCCTGCGATTTAACGTCATGATCCTCTCAGGCCCAGCGTGAAAGACTGCAAACAGCATGTTTTCCAGGGACATTGCCCTGCAGTAGAAGTACTTAATCTGCAGCAGCCCTCTACTACAATAGCGACATAGCTTGAAACCAGATCATCTGAGAAAAACCGTGCCAGCTTTAGAGGTACAAATCTTTCAGTAATGAGAGCAGAGAAGTGCTCACTGTGGTACTCCTTCCTCTTTTGTTTTCTTATAAGGGAAGACTAAGCGCGCGCGCACACACACACACGCGCACACTCACACACACGTGCACTTGCAGGTGGTGAAGGCGACACATGAATGAACTCTGCTTTGTGTTCATTCATGCATGTGCAGCCCTACTGCAACCAGCCTATGGAGGAGAGAGCTCAAACACCACCACTGATGCAGACTCAATACAGTCCAATCAATAAGGAATTTGCAAATAATAATAATTTTTTTAAAAGAACAGAAAAGGCTCTGAGTGAAAGCCCAATTGTCTGTGGTATAAAGGACGTCTATTTCGCAACTTCAAAATCAACATGTGGTTTGTTTGTTCTTAAAGCAAAAATTGGTTTTAAGAAGATAACTATTCTGTCTCCTGGGAAACAGAGCTTCAAGATGAAGTGAATTATTTAGAACGAGTTTGTAAACTCATTGAGAGAGAACCAAGTTTACAACAGAAGTGATGCCTTATCTTTAGCAGGGAAAGAATACCTCAGTAACGCTGTTCCCTGGCAGCAGTCTCAACATCAGTGTCTGAGAGGGAATTACTCCTCATTTCTGTGGAACAGCACATATTGCAACAGCAAGAAATTCTGAATCAGAAGAAGGTTGTGTAATCTCATTTGGTGTTACAAACTCCAGTCGTAAAGCATCTTTACCAACTCCAGAACATTACACCACAACAGATCAAAGTTCAAGTGGATTGAGAAAGTCAGATAATTTTATGGATGAACTTTGACTTAAATTAACTGAATCTGTTGCCAAGCGCAATTACATAAATACAACCATTGTACTTCTATGTGAAACATTTTTGAGAACGTTTTTTTTTAAACTATCATATTTTTGTAGCAGCTGCAAAAATGAAAGTTTCACTGATCACGCTGATAGTCATAGACATTCTTAAAAAAAAAGTCTATCCTGACCATTTCCCAAATATTTGGTTTGGGCTACAAAAAGGTTAAGAAAGATCTGTGTGTTTCTGCACCTGTCTTTAAGAAAACATTAACTGCCTCCAGTTAAACTGCAATTGGATTAAATCCTGCCCTAAATGTAAATCAGGAACATTACCACATTCAGTGGATTTTATTTTGTATATATAAAGATATTTCTTCAAATTAGTTTTTAGCTTTGCTGTCCAAATAATACGACTTCACTGGACCGCTCCTTTTATTAGATTTTACGCACATTAGGAATGGTTCTTAAATAATCAGTCTAGCTGTCTCAACTAATTTACAGCCCTAAAGATATAGTGAAGTTCAGAAAGAAAAAAATGATTAAAACAACAACTGTCTTTTCTACTTAATATGCAGTGTAGTAAGTCTTAAATTCCAGGCTTCTGATTAAATGATAGATCTGCACATGAAACAGAAGTGACTCAGTTGCACAAGAATCCAACCCTATTATCGCTAAAAAGCTGATTAACCTTCAAAGAACCCCTGTGTCACAATATACAGTAAACTCTTTAAAGCCGAATCTCTACTTAGTAGAAGTGATTGAAAATAAAGTGTTCTTGGAAAGTACTGCAATCAAACCTCCCTGTTTGAAGTGAATCTCAAAACCGCTGAGTAGTTAAATAGCATGGGCTGATATCATTTACAGCATATAAGACAGTGAAGGAGAAAATTAGTCTGAAAATAAATTATTACTGGTAAAGGAATCGTAGTAAAGGTAACGAGACACAGAAACTACATAAGCATTCAAAAGATAACCAAATATTGAAATTACTACCATTTTCATATTAAATGTTGGATTTTAAGACTTAGCATTTCCATATTGAAGTCCTCCAGAATCTTTTATTTCCTGTTTCCTGAGCTGTAACATTTCAGAAATAATACCACTCTTCATAATACTCTATTTTGAATAAAGGATTTTAATTTATATATTTCAACTCCCTTTTAGAGGTTTTAAGAGGAAAAATCATAACAGTAACTACCTCTAAACAAAACCAGACATAACTGAAATTAGCACCCTTGCATAAAGATGATGTTGTAGCTGCTTTTTTTCTAGTTCAAAGATTAGCAAAGAATCTCTGCAATAGCCCTGTATGAAAGCTGAAATGGCATCTGAGCTGAGGTGCAGAGAGAAACACTCCTTTTTCCACACTTACCAAAGGAAGACTTCCCTTACACATGTAGTAGATAATTTCATAATCTAGAATATTTGTATTTATATATTTTTCACTTTAGGGATATATAGAATTTCACATTTTTACAGATCTATCAATATCCCCAAATGTTTTGTGTTTGAAATTCCTTTTCTCAGTAAGAAAATTAATCTCAGCAACAGAATTAATCTCAGCTAAAATAAACACTAGTGTCCAATGCTACTTCTTTCACTGAGGCATTTACAAGAACTGTCCTACTTGTACACTGTGATACTATGCAATACCCCTTCCAAAACTGTAAAAATAGTAGATCTTTCTAAAAAAAATTACAACTATTGTTTCCTCTCAAGAACACTAGAGGATCCCTCACTAAGTCAGAACCATGCCTCACTAGCACTGCCTTAGAGCATTCTGATGACCTAAAATGACCTGAAAGACACTCTGAGTAGCCACCTCTCAACTGTCCTCAAGAAAATGGACTTGATTTTAAAAATTCTCCAAGAAGATTGCTGATGGAAGCAAGCCAAAACAACCCTTAGATGGTTGTAATAACAGCAGAGGACTACAACACAGGAGACTTCAAAACCTAACACTTATGTCCCTGTGCCAGACACCAAGCATTAGGGAACACTTGAAGTTGGAAGGGAACTCTGACTGTACATTGACTTCCATGTTCTGCTCACAGCAGAGTCAACTTGTATCTGATCAGCCAGAGTTTTGTCCAGTCAAGTTCTGAAAATTTCCTACGATGGAGATGCCACAACCTCTCTGGACAAACTGCTTCAATGTTTACTCTTAGGAAAATATTTTTTCTAATACCTACTATAACACAAGCCTTTGTAAAATGTGACCTACTGGGTCACATTCACTGCAGCATTCAAAAGTCAAACTGGATTTTGAATGCTGTCAGCTCACAAACCTGCCTCATGAACCACACGTTCAGATGCTTTTATTATTCATCATCACCAGTTGAACACGATGGAAATGAAATTTTTGCCTCTTACCACACCATTGTCCCTCACCACTACGCATACTAAAAGGAGTGTTGATCATATAATCAGTTCTCCCAAAACTGTCTCATCATCTCACTTCCACAGTCACAATGATCTATCAGATCAACTATCAGGCAACTAGTGATGCCTCTTGTCCTTGCTACTCTACAGTGGGAGGTGCCTCCATGCCTTTCTGCTGTGATGGCAAGAACTTCCTCCTCTCACAGTCAGAGACTCACAGACCCATGTTCACAGCTGCAACTCCAGCCCATGACAAAGGCTCTTCTGATGCCACTCTTTAATTCCACAAATCTACACATAGGCCAGGTTCTTGCCATTTCTTCCACTGCTGCCTAAAGGATTTGTCTAGTATGCTAAAACACTCAATTTATCTTTCATTTGATTACTGTAATCCTTTTTTATTTCTATGGTTTATCCTGCACTCTTGGCACCTGCACAAGTTTTCCCAGAATTTTTTTAAGACTATGCTTTTGTTTGTCACGGAGCTTTGTTAAGATTCTTATTTGTTACTAATTTTTTGAATGTGTATATAATATTTTTATTCCTCCTTCCTGTACACGTTGTTCCCCTCTTAAGCTGCACAATAAACTTCTCAATGCAGCACTAACTTCAGGCATTCCCAGAAGTGCAGGAACCCACCGTGGATGTAGGAATTTACAACAAAGTGATGGCTGAAACACTAGAACATAAAGTATGGGGAATTGCAGGAGGGTGAGAGGTGCTGTTGTCTCCTTGGGTTCCCAGAGACGTGGTGGGTGGCTTGCGTGGCCAGGCGCCTGCAAATGATGGCTGCAGGATGGAAGGGTGATGAGGGGACGCTGCCCTTTGCGTGACAGCAGTGAGATCTCCTGGAGCTCTGTCTGGGGACTGGTTGATGAGCCAGCTAGGAGGTTCTCGGTCAGGATTAGGAGGCAGACCAATGTGGGTGGCACTGCAGTGTGTCTGCTACAGATAGCCAGAAGAGGAGGAAGTAAGTGAGGCTTTCTGCAGACAAATGCAAAGAAGTCCCATATTTTCAGGCCCTGATCCTCATGGGGCACTTTAACCACACTGAGATATCTGCAGGGCAGAAGCACACAGCAGGGTACGAGCAATCCAGGAGGTCTCTGGAATACACTGATGACAACTTCCTCACAGAGATGATCAAGCAATCCCTGAGGGAGATGCTCTGTTATACTTACAAACAAGGAAGAAGTGACTGGGGATGTGAAGGTCTGTCGTGCACATAAGATAGTGGAGTTCAGGATCTTGAGAGGAAGGATCTAGGCAAGTGTCAGGATTTCAGCCCTGGTCTTGTGGAGAGTTTAGCCTGTTAAGGAACTGCTTGTAAAAATCCTATGGGAGCCAGAGTTGGAAAGGAAAAGAGACCAGAAGAGATGGCTGATTTTCAAGGATTGTGCTGGGCCTGACCAGGTGGAAAGGAGCTTGGCAGAGAAAGAGCTTGGGGTCCTGGTGGACAGCTAGTTGACCATGACCCAGCAGTGTGCCTGTGCCATAAACAAGGCCAACAGCACCCAAGCTGCATCAGGCAGAGTGTTGCCACTACGTCAAGGAAGGGTGATCCTTCCTCACCACTCAGCACTGGAGAGACACGTCTGGGAGCTATGTCCAGCTCTGAGCTCCCTAGAATGAGAAAGACATGAATATACTGGAGTAAGGGCCACAGAAATGATGAACAGGCCAGAGTGTCCAACAGAGCTGGGACTGGAGAAAATAATGTGTATAAATACTTGATGGCAGATGGAAAGAAGAGGGAGCCAGATTCTTGTCAGTAGTACTCACTAACAGAACAAGAGGCAGCAAGCAGAAACTGAAATAGAAGAAATTCCACTTAAAAATAATAAAAAACCCTTTTTTACTACAAGGGTTATAGAACATTGGAACTGGTGTCCAAACAGGGTGTGGGGTTTCCATTCTTGGAGATATGCAAAACCCAAGTCCTACACAACCTGCTCTAGTTGATCTGGCCTTGAGCACAGGGTTGGACTACATGATCTCCAGAGGTCTTTTTTTGTAATTATGACACTGATTCAAACAAAAAATGAATGAATACTTCACATTTTCTTATAGATCTCTATATATTCTATATTTCTTTTGGCTCTGAAAATTTCATTACAGACACAAAAAGCAGAATGCACCTTGGAATTAAATTCTACCAAACCCCAGTATGTCCTTCAAGATGCAAACAGATAAAGTACAACTCTAATCTTCAATACAGTATTTTACTGGAAGACAAAAGACCTCTTTTCTACTTAGGGTAGTGAAAATCATAATAAAAATTAAAGTTGGTATGAAATACATTTTATGAAATAATTTTCAATTTTTTTCTAATAGTTTTATTAACTGATACAAGAACCCACAGAAACAGGACATTACTTGGCTTGCAACATGAAAAAAGTCTATATCTTACAATGACCATAAAATAACTGCTTTGTATATTGTATGAAACTTGTCTTCAAAGTATTAACATAATTTTCAGATTACAAGTCTTCTTTCACCAATGATAGTCCCTTCAGTTTCTTTATGTTGCTGATAATTAAAACAACATTTATATTTAGGCTTAAATGTGTACTTAGAAAAACATTTATTCCTCATTTCTACATTCAAATTAGTTAATGATATTGTGTTGATCTCTTTGTCAGTAAAATGGACTACACAACCGTTTATTATGTAGGAATGTAGCGAAGATTAACATTCATTCTTATGAAAGCTTTCATGGAAAATACTAAGAAACAGAGACTTAAAACCCTTGTATTATGTTGAAATTATGGGAGCTGTACATCTTTATACAAACAAAAATTCAGTCCACAATTTCTATTCACAGCCCCACAGAAACCAGAGTGTCATATTCACAGACACACAGCCAAGTACTTGCAAGTAACACTGACACATTTCCCTACTCAATTCCCATTAGTGTATCTCAAAAACACAGAGTTTTGATACAAAACAATAGCTCACCCCTTATGTTTATGTGTCCTTAATTTTTTTGTTTATATACTCCTGTGAAACTTAAAGTGTGTTTGACACAAGTTTTCACCAAGACAGAGAAGAGGTTGATTTTTCAAACTCAAGCAATGTCTGAAAAGACCAGACGAGACAACTTTGTCAGGATGATTTCCAGGGTGGATTTTCTGCTCAAAGTCAAAAGAGATTTGGTTTATTGGAAGCAGTAATATGAAGGCTCTGGAATGCATTTGTAGTGCAGGGGACTTGGGTAAACCTGGTGGAAAGTACAGATGTGGCAAAGCAAGAAAAAACAGTGGTAATGCACTCCAAGATGTTTGGCATACCAGAAGGTTGAAAGGCCATTCAAGGACATGAGTCACCTGGGCACTGTATGTCTGCTGCCTGTTGCAACCTTTAAAATAGATGCAAAAGTGTCCCCAGAGAAGGGCAACAGAGCTGGTGAAGGGTCTGGAGCACAAGTCTGATGAGGACAGGTTGAGGGAGCTGGGGTTGTTTAGCCTGGAGAAGAGGAGGCTCAGAGTGGACCTTATCACTCTTTAACTCCCTGAAAGGAGGTTGTAGCCAGGTGGGTGTTGGTGTCCTCTCCGAAGTAATAAGCAATAGGACAAGAGGAAATAGCCTCAACTTGTGCCAGGGGAGGGTTAGATTGGACAGTAGGAAAAATTTATTCACCAAAAGGTTTGTCAGCCACTGAAACAGGTTGCCCAGGGAAATGGTGGAATCACCATCCCTGCAGGTATTTAAAAGACATGTAGAAGTGGTGCTTAGGGACACAGTTTAGTGGTGGACTTGGCAGTGCCAGGTTAACAGTTGGACTCAATGATCTTAAAGGTTTTTCCAACCTAAGTGACACAAACCAGTGCTTCCCTTGCACAGAACAGACAGTAGATGGATAACTCATAGCTCTGGACAAACCCTGGAGAAAAGTGAAAAACAGGTCAACTGCACTAAGAGAAAGGGAGGAAATACACAGGTTCCTTGTCCTGCCTATTTCCAAAATCACGGTGTGATTACCATGGGTGGGGGACCAGGAAATGGAAGTTATCTCATTTGGAATTTGTTCAGTTTATGTGAAACATTTGAGTATTCATTAGGAGGGACATGCAGAGTGATTACAGCATTCATCCCAAAAGTGGGAGAGCTGAGAATCAAGCTGAGCCGTGCTTTCCACATGGGTCTCCACCTCCTCTCTATCAGGTGCCTAAGGAATGGTAGCAGGTTGGTATCATCTCTGACATTTTCACGGGCACAAATTTCTTCATGTCCTCCATGGAAAGAGAAACTTTTTGAGCTTGTGAAAATGTTCAGAGCAGATTTTTTTTTCCCATGTCCAGCTCTGGACAGGAAATCAGAAAGAAAAACACTAGAAACACCAGTATGGTCCAGGTTATACAGATAGGTTTGTTTTGATGTGGGTTTCTGTCTACTTGGACTTAACATCAAATTTATGTCCCTAGGCCACTCCAAATCTGTCAGTACTAACTAACTCCCTGTCACTTCACCTTAGACTTAAATCCCTGACCTTTATCTGAAAGGTTGTGTGCCTCATTATCAATGTCACCTCCCCCTAGTTTCTCTTCCTATGGCTGCAAGTTAAAGTAACTTATTTACTTGTAACTATCCCTGTGCTCCCCAGTTTCACACACAACTGAGGAATGTATGCTCACAGAAATTCTAACATCTACGTAGTACTGGCTAACAAGCTGTCAAACAAACTGATATTAGACATTAGTCTAACCTCCAAGATAGGCATCTAAAATACTCTGTACTAATTCAGTCTCCACAATCCTGACACCGAATGCAATAATGGTTCTTGGATTTTTTAATGAAACCTTGTGTCATACTCAAAGTATTACTGGTGTTCTACTTGTACTTCATTTCATATCTGCTTTTGTTGAAATGAATTTAATTTCTCCTTCAGGCACTGTTTTCACAGGCTCTTATTCTAATTTTATTAGGTTTTGTGTCTTTAACTTTCAAAATTAAACACAGTGGTTATCACAGTAGTACACAAAACTGATTATATGTCATGAATTAATAAGCTTTAAAGGCATGTTTAGTTAAGATTTTATCAGGCTTGTACCTGCTTAAAATTTTTAATAGTTGAATGGCAAAGAAACTTATTCTATCCTTTAAGTAAACTGCTGACAAGATTACACAGAGAGAAATAGGGACATGAAGAACAAGATTCTCCTAATGCAACCACTCAAGTCATTGTTATCAGATGTAACTGCACGAAAAATCTGGTTCATTTTTTTATCATTTGAGTGCATTCAGCAATTTTTATTCCCACATTAGTGGGAATTAATAACACAATAATTTCAGAATAGTTGATAGGAATCTGTAGTTATCTCTTAACTTTTTTCCTCCCACTGATATCTTACAAAATTTACTACTGACTTTCCGAGTCATGCTTGGATGCTTCACTCCTGCTGAAAGACAAAAAGATGCTCAAATGTTGGCCAGTAGTTCTTATGTCTATCACATTCTTCTCAAGAGACTGAAGTCTTTATGCAGTTCAGTTTTTGTCCATATAAGACAGGGACAGACCAAAGGGAATGTGAGTTGCCAGTTCGTACTAAGAGCAAAAAAAGGTAAAATTACTCTGCTAGTGGGCTGCTACTCCTGCCATACTGAAATACATGTAAGACACTCTCTTGGAAAAAGCTGCTCCAAAGAACATGTCCTCTGCAATGCATGTATGCCCATAACACATAAGTTGCATGTTCATTTTCTGAAACTACCTACATTCACATAACCCAGAGAGTAGTTGCAGATCTCACTCTAGTAATTAACTTTTACTCTTTCCAGCTGCAGGACTTTCAATATTAATCTACCCTATATCCTATTACACCATTATAATTGTAACTGAGCCACACATAAGGAAAATAAACACTGAACTGAAATATTTCCAGCACTTTGCTTGCAAACTTTGCAATCTAACAAGCAACATTACACTTTCTATTCCACACAGTTATTCTACACGTTCCAGTAAACACGTCTCTCAAAAGTATAAAACTAACTAATGTTTTATTTCTTTATAAATACACAAGGAAAGAAGTTAATAGAAACTGTAAAGAAGTCAAATGATGTAAAGAGAAAGCTGCAGATAAAAAGTCTCCACAATTCTGTAAAAAGGGTTGACTCCAATTCAAGTATGTCAGCAGAACTCCCCATGACTTGTTGCCACTATGATCAAAACAGCACAGGTTTGAGGTGAAGAAATTTATATCAACTGCTGCCTGGGAACAGCTATTAGCTAGAATTGTTGTAATGTTACTCTGAGCATGTAACCAGTGAAAGTAAAAATGAGTATCAAAAATTCAAAAAACACACACAAACACCTACAAAGAAGTGTGCTAGATTGCCTCTACAGAGATCTCTACTGAGCTACAGCAGATCCTTGCACTACAGATACAATCACTTCAAATTGTCCTGAGGAAACACTTAGAAACAAAACCAGTCTGGAAAATCAGGCTGTAAATATATTGCAGAAAAGCTTTATAAGTAGTTATGAGAGACCTGAGTTTCCTCTGGGAAGAACAGCAAAACACAATAAAGGCTCAAGGTACATCGAACACGAACTGCACTGGCAAAGGATGGGTGTTAAATAGGCTTCTTATGCAATAACCAAAGTAGCTCTAGAGAATGCCAAGGCTTTTTCCATCACAAGGGTGCCTTGGCGTCCCCACACGCCACCTTCACAATAGCTGCCATAACAGCGTCTGGGACCTTCCTTTGCTTGCTCTGCAGACAATCCTGATCATCTGTTGCACCTCTGTGTTCACACTGGTTCTCATGAGCAAGAAAAGCCTAAGTATCAGGTTGTAACTAAAATCTCCCTTCAATCGTCCCCACTTCCAGTTTTTAAACTTCAGTTGGAATCCAGACCCCAGCACAGCTGACAAGTGTGTCAGTCACCTTCAGTGGATCACTGTGGCTACCGGGCAAATCAAAAGAGGGAGCACTTCCCTCCTCAAGATGTTCCTTTTCTCTCCCACAGCCCAACTCAGGTTGAATCAGAGCAACTTTATCTGAAAGACAGGAAAATGAATAATCATAGTAAGGACAGAGGGGAGAGGGCAACCTCCATTTGGCAACCCAAGAGAGAAATATGTAGGGATTTTATCACATTCCTGGAAAGCTACTCTATCATTCAATTTCAATCTTTTCTGCTGCCTCTCCAATATTCAACTCCAATTTCCTCAATCCTAAAAGCCTACTTATTGACAACTTGACCACCGTGGAGGACACGGAGAAGAAAACAATTCATAAAGCACTATTCATATTCAGAACTGCATACTGGGCCATACATCTTCTGGTACGACGTGTACGCATTCTAACCAGAAAATGTAACATTTGAAGTACCCTTAAATGTCCCACAAGTTATTAAATCTTTAGTTTTCTGAATCTAATCTCAGATCATCAAAGACTTAAATCAACAACAACATATATAAAAAGAGATGCATGTTTTTCAATATGAGAAAATGCATGCACTTACAAAGTACAACAGTGTTGTTATAAGATTAAAGTTCATTTTGCATGACATTTGTAGAAAATTTCTTTTCTGAAGTAACATTGTGGAATCCAGAATTATACCAAAACCAGAGAAGTATATTTTCCTATACTTGTGGGGAAACATTGATGGTGAGATTACCTAGGCTAATAGGAACAATGTGCTAAAGTAAAATGAAGAATATGCCCTCAATGATTCTGCATTTTTTTTGCAGTGTTTGCCTTCCCCCTAAATCCAAGACCTCAAACACAATTTTTCATAAACACACAATTTACTAGACATTAAATAATATTTCTTGACTCCAGATGACTATTAAAAATTTTAAAGGCATTTTGTCCATGTCAATCAGACATAGCAAGAAAACTGCTTTTTCAAAATCTCTTAACAGAAGGGAAATTACTAAGTGCACTTCTATATATTAGGAATATTTAATGGTGACCATATGACCAGTGGTTGGAGTTCTAGTGAACATATACCTGTGTTTTGTTTAGATATAGGAAAAATAGACCTTTTGAACACAAATGTTTTTAATCCAGACAATACATGATGTCAGAGACATTTAAAAAATTACTATGTGAGCTAAAAATATGTTACTGCCAATTCTCCCTTCCACATGATCTGCAGGGTCTGGACTATATTCTGAGTTTGGGTTTCTTTTGGTTTTGGGTTTTGTTTGGTTTTTTAAACCTACAACCAAGGACTAGCTTATTTCACTCACTTTCCCAGTATCCATCCCAACATCTCAAAAACTTCCATGGTGTTTAGTGATGTGTCCAGCATCCCTGCATATTCCCTTCCTCATCCCATCTCATTGCAAAATCACTTGTTGATTAAACAGCACTGTTTGCATATGTTATACTGGTTTGGTGCAGTATGGAGTTTGACTGATTCCCAAAAAACTTCTCTGCAGATACAGACAATATGCTCATTTTTCTCAAAATGAAGATGCCTACCACAACAGACTGTAAGTTTTGCCAGAGAAACACGAGTCTCTACAGATAATTACTCCAAGCAATACTCTATGAACATCAGGTTAATAAATAAAGAATATGGTCCGATGATTGGGTTTTTTTCTGAAAGAATCATGCATTACTAATTAGGTTGCTTTTTTTTTTTGTTCATATATATTTACCAAGAAAAAACATACAATTTCCAGTGTCAATGGCTTTGGAAGTGCATCCTTTATAAATGAAAATACCGGTTAGCTTTATTAGTTGGAACATGTTAATCACAGGCACAAAGAAACCATTGTGTATGTCTGGTTGTTTGGTCAGAAGTTTCTCCCCTCTCAGTGCTTGCTGGAAGGATGCTTCTCATACAGTATTCAGAGCAACTGAGCAGCAGCGACATACCTAAATTGTGTAATGGATGGCACGTAAATTTTGACAGCTTTTTAAAAATAAACAAATAAAAGCACAAAGGAAGCAGGGGACAGTGCTAACAGATTACAAAAACAACCTTAGAGTAAAAGATGTACAATAACCTAAAACATTTCCTCCAGACTAATGTGGTTGAGGGTGGTAACCCCTAATTTTTATGAAAGGAAATGCATAAGACAACTCATGTACAATGCATTCAGGACATCAGTGCAAGTAATAACATTCATATCAACTGAGCAGGAAAGCTGAGAAGGACACAGTATTTTTCTCATGGCTTTTACAGAAGGGAGACATAGGGAAACTCTGACCCTGTATGAAAGTCTTTGAAGTTGCATATAAGCCTTCTTTACAGCAGCCAAGAAACAATTTGTTGGATCTTGTCTAAACACTTACAGCTAACACACTTGAAATACAGTTTTGATTAGTCTGGTTGCATCCTTCTGAACCAAGCAATGTTTATGATATATATTATTTCTTTTGGTTTATATAACGTGTTCCATGCATTAACTTTCCATGTAAATAGCCAGTAATTAGGACCAATGTCAAGCAAATGCCCTCAAATTTCCATATCTTCATGACATAACACTTTTTAGACAGCAGATAGTCAATTAATCTCTCCTTTCCATGAGAGGTTTAATATGAATACAGCTAGATCCCACTTTATCCCCAAGTTGGACAAAGTATCTTTAAAAGAATTTTGTTGTAGCTTTCACATAACTCTGCAAAATGCATCCATTTTGGCACTATTAACATCACCCCAAAATGCAGAATACCTTGCCTTGAAAGTTGGATTTTTCTACACCATGGAAGCCCTAAAAACAGGTCACTAAAATGTAATTAGGAAAAGATGTATTATTTCAGAAGGTGGAAGACATCATCTCCAGAGAGCTGCTGAAAAGAATCCAGGCTAGTTTCAATTTCCATCAAAACAGAAGAGATCAAAGGATTGGATGAGCAGGAGAAAAACATACTAACTACACATTGTGAATATCAAAGCAGCATCAAAGATGGTCAAGGCCAACAGAAGTTCAGTCAGTTCCAAAAGTGTCCTATAAAGACAACTGCACTGGAGTCTTCTCCCAACAGCTGTGTAACTTCTGTCACTGCTGCCTTTGGCTCTTTCACTATCTACTACAAGAATGGGCAAATATGAAATGAAAATCATCACCCTTTCGCAGGCTGCAAATGCAGATATTTTAGAAACTTCTTTGTTTTTATTTTGGGCTTTTCTTCCAAACTTTCCAGGCCATGGAAACAATCACACATTAAATAAATGAAAATCTTCCTCACTAGTTCTGACATGTTTCTGTCATGTTCACTAACTGGAGATAAACGAAAACCAGTGGGAGTAAGCAAAAAAGAAAATTCAGCTTTGAGAACAAGCAACAGTTCTCAACAGCAAGCCTGACGATTCAGATATGACAGCCCACAATCCTCTTTGGATTGGGCATATCTCAAGGCCTCTCCAGTAAGAAGATGGCTAAGCAAAAAAAAATTTTTTCATATATTGGAATATATTTTGCCATTTTAAGTACAAGTTCATTTAATAAGATAGTGGAACTAACAAAAACAGGCAAAAAACTAGAAACAGATGCAATATGACAGCAAACTTTTCTCCTTGTCAGTATTTTGCAGCATTTGAAACATCTAAGTACAAATGAAGGAAACTCCAGGAGCCAAGTGATTGGCTATTCTGTAGACAGCTAAACATCTCTCTCAGGAAGCTTTTCATGATATTTCATTTAATATTCCCTGCTTAGTTTATCCCTAGCAATTATTCATACTATGTGCAGACACTTGTCATCCTCCCCTACCAACCTACTTAGAGAAACACAATCATTCTCTCCTGTCATTCCCCACCCTGTATTTACATTTTGTGTTCTTTCCACTGAATTCCTTTAAAGTGATCAATACTATTCCTTTGCAGGTCTGAAAATTAAAAGCTAAAGATGGACTTCCAGATGAAGCCCCAGCCAAGATACGTAAATTCCAACAAATCCTTGCACTGTCATTATGTGGCGGTGTGGCAGCCCAAGGAAGTTCTATTTCAGAAAACCTCTGTATTAACCTAGGAAAAGAAGTGATTGAAAGGAATTACCTGTTCTTGAAACTATTAGTCATAGAAAGGGCTGAAAAAATACTACATCTAGGGAATTGAAATCTAGATGCAACTAGCAAGAACAAAACATCTGAAAATGAGAGTTTGCGAGTGCATGAGAAGGCCAACTGGCAGACAGCTCTCGGACCCACAGTAGCCTGCAAGGAATGTTGGTTTTGAGAACAGACTGGTTTCAGAAGAGCTGAATAGTTAAAGAGACTCAAATTTATTATCTACCATTTCTCGTTTCTCTTTCTCTTTCAGGATTTAAAAAACTTGGGTCTCCTCTCTCTTGATATCCTCTGAAGTCGTTCCTGTTTTAATTCCCTGCGCACATACCGTGATTCACACCTCCCTCCATCCTTTTCCTTTACCTCCCCTTTGTAACCTCCTTTTTTCTAACAATTCTAATGCCTCAGTTAAACATGACAAGAGTAAAGGATTTCTCTTTCTACTGCCCAACCATGTCACTCCCCAGGCCTCAAAATCCTCTTATTGAGTTTAATCCCTCCATTTCCCCCACTTTGTCAAACAGCTTTCTGTACTTGCTCTGAACTTCTGGAACTTTTATTTTAAAATTGTACTTCCAAACTTTTTAAAAAGCAGTATTTTAATTGCTCCCTATGTGTCATTCACTTAACTCTTCTCATATCCCTAGTTTCAGCTGTAAAATCTTGCGGAGAGTAACTACCCTGTTATTCTAAGTGCCCTGAAAAGCTGGAATACTACAGCTAACTGAATAAAGCAAAATTAGGAGGGCAATCACATTTTTTGTTCTAGTTGAGAACGCAGCTCAATCTTCTTTTCTTATTACTGGACTGTAAGTTTGGCAAGTACCAACTATTCCTCCAGAAGGTATCTGGGTTGCAAGATTCAGATACCTGGTCCCAGAGTTTTCAGTGTCTGTGAAATTCCACCCTTCTACCAGCACAGATGGTACCTTTTCAGTAACATGGACTAAAGCCAAAGCAATAAACCCATTTCATTCATTCCTCTAGAACATCTAATCAGCTTCAGACTACCAGTCCTTATTGCAAGGTGCTCAGTGACCTGAACCTAAAAACCAACAAGGAGACCCAATGCCAGCAGGCAGTGCTGTGTCACAGCTGCAGAGGAAAGAACAGAACAGTTAAGGTCACCGGTGCTGTCACCACCAACATTGTGTGATGAAACACACAGTACTGGTCAAAATGCAACTAACTTCTGACTCCTTTAATAAGACTGAAAGTTGCCCAGGTTAACAGGACCACTTCCAGAAAAAACACTTCCTCCAAAATAAAGAGTCCAAGTGCCTCACGCAGTGAATGCAAAGTGATTTTGGTCCCCACTTTTGATTTTAAAGTAGTAATGAGTACAAAGCTTTTTTTTATATAATACCGTAACTAACATCTATCATAATGAACAGGCAAATAATGCAGCAGTAAACACCACCTATGAGCCCTGTTCAAAACATTTTCTGTACTGATAAAAATTTGCACAAGTTAAAAAATATTCATTGCCAAGTGAATTTCAAAAAGACACAATTTTGAATGAGTGAACACAGTAATTTCACATAGACAGAGTTATAACTTGTGTCTAGATTCAGAGTTGGCATCCATCACATCTTTAAATTGTAGATTCTTCCTATCCCCTCCTTCAGGTTTTCTGTTGGATAAATATCAAATTTTCAAATGTCCTCTCAAGAACATTTTATCCCATCTAATAAAGCTATGATAAGTGTTTAAACCTACTTTGAATTCTGCAGGACTCATGGTATTAATATTTCCCAGCTACATATTTCTCAAATTAAAATTTAGCTGAATAGTGCCAAAATGCTCTTCATTAATATTGATTAGATATGTTTCCTTACAAGTTCATCACATGTACAACTAATCTGATATTAATGATGAAACTACAAAAACACCAATGTGTTTTATCTCCTAAAATCTCTTCAGCAAAGGTTATACAGTGGCAGTTCCTCAAAAATTTCACTTGCCATTATACAGTCTATTAACTAGGTCAACTGAATGTTTATTAAGTTCATAATCAAAGAATTAATTATTTTTGTAGCTCAACAATGAGAATTCTGAGCTAATAACATTTATTATTTCAGCATAATTTTTAACAACTATAACAATGTTGAACAATAGTTCATTCCTATTCTCTTTCCTTAAGTCTCCTGAAGTAGCTTTACAAGCACAACCTACTAGAAAAAGTTTTGAGATGAGGTGTAGTTTCTTCACAGGTTATTTGTAAGGATATTTGCTAATAATTCTGAAGTGTAAAGTTATATTGAATCACAGTTCCTTTGAAATGCTGAGAAAACTGAAAAACAAAAGAAAAGGTTTTTTTTTCCCTAAAATCATTCTGCTTTGCCCACATTATATCATGGCATCTGCATTTCTGTCACTTTGTTTTTAATTCTTTATAAACAATTTATGGAAGCAGAGCAGTTCCCATGATCAGATTTTTAGATATAAGTACGATCTTTTGCCCCCTGCTTAAGCCCTTTATTATACAGACTGTAATCTTCTCACCCAATTTTTAAAGTATGATTATTGTCCATTATAAGACATAAGAGAAAGAAGTCAGAATGGTTCAGACGATAAAGTTTCTGCAGGGAGGACACAGTGAAAGCTAAGCCAGATTCTCCTGCCTGTTTTTTGCTTATAAAAATATCACACTTAATTAAGGGCCTTTTAAAAATTTTCTGACTGAGCATAATATTGGCAAAAACAAATCAGGCACCAGTCAAAACAAATAATCCCTTTGATTTACTACTCTGACGACTCTAACTGGTTGAGTGTAACTTGTTCTTGAAAGAATTTCTCTCCCCAAATCCCACACTGTGAGTGGCTTTCAGCCCTGTTAACAAAGTGAAGTGGTCTCTGGTTTTCATGGGGAGGCTCAGTGATGTGGAGAACTTTGGCAGGGCTACAAAGGCTTGGCAGAATGGAGGTAGTCTAAACAGATATGGTTGTTTGGTTTCTTTGCTGGAACTGCTGAAGACAGAAGTAAACTCCATGAACCCTGTCTGTTCGCTCGAAATATCACCAAAAGCACAGTTCATGATTAAGTCTGCTTGCTACGGACAAAAATATGTTCAAAAAACCCTTTAAACAGTAAATGTATAAATGTTAAGTATTCTGTATGTACAAAAGAATCTAGCTGATATGGCTAAAAGTCTAGAGGAAACCTGATCAGCACAAAGGACACAAACCAATTTAGGAAATCAAAATCCAGAATGCCTTGTGTTCTGCTGGAAAACATCATCAGAAGTGCTATTCTAGGTTAGGCACGCATAGTAAGAATCTTGAAACACTTAGCCTATAGCCTTGTCACAGAAACTTTACACTTGATTTCACAGAGGAAAAATAAATAAAGATCAAAATATTCTTTAAAACCAGTGTGATGCTCCAGGTTTACGACTGTCTGTTATGGAGTAACCTAACTGCTGCTTCCTCAGCATCTATCTCAGTTCTCCCAGCTTCATGGAGACACTGTCTGTGTCATGGACTTCTAGAAACTAAACCTGGGGCAGACTGGGCATAACTGTACCAGTGCAACTGGGTCCTGAGCATCTCCACTGGGCCTTGTTCACACCCCCTGCTCAGCTTCACAGGGTGCAGGTTCAACTTCACTGAGCTAATCTTGCAGACTTGCTATCACAGCTCAACAGGGTGAGGAAGAGCATATTAAGGTAATTCCAGTTCTAAAGTCTCATTGAAAAAGAAAGAAGGGTATGCATTTCTCCAGCACAATCACTTGTGGCATCTGAATAAATCTAGTTATTGAACCCACAATGTTCAAATTCTGTATGATATCTCAAGTGTTCCCCTTCTAAGCCACAGTAAAATTATTTATTCCATTAAAAAAGGGTACATTAGCTAGTCAAGTACAGAAAGCACCATTTAAAATATTTAATTTCTGTAAAAACCTTTTCTGTTGTTGCATGATTTTTTTAGTAATTCAGTTACAGCTAAAGTGATTCGCTCCAAGTTACTAAACTGGTAATTTATTAATCATACTGTCTAGCCTAGTGACTGTTGCACAAAAAGCACTAAATAAAAGTCACAAACTCTTTTACCCTTGAGCAATTTTCCTTGGATACACAGCAATCCATTTACAGCATGTGGAAATTAGCTAGTGAAAGGATTATAACAATTTCTTTTCTGAGTGCAGCATCCCTGGAACCTCTCTGATGTACATTTTCAAACAAGACAAGCAATCAAAAGTACTAAATCTATGTTCAGTTACAGTATTTTTCATTCTTGTAAGACAGAGCAAAAAGCTGAAAACAGTGTCACAGGCTTCAAAAGACACATCTACACAGTTAAATATTGAGAATATATTCAGTTAATACAGAATAATACAGAAATGTACACTGCGTGGGTTACCACTGGTAGAGCAAATGGAGAAAAAATATGCCCCCAACCAACAGCAAGTGAATCTGCTGGATTTAATCACCACACTTTATCCTCCACACATCATCATGGCCAGGCTTCACGAACAAAGACTTGGGAAAGGTTCTACCCACATCTGCTACAAGTGCGCTGGTGGCTAAAAAGGCCAATATGAGATAGACAAGTCTGGTTGCAAAAGGCACAGCAGAAAGACTCCTTAGGTGGTATTGGCAAGATATGATTCTTTCTGTGTTGTCTTTTCTCCTTGAAAGTGATCCTGTGTGCTTTCTCAAAGGAAGCAGCAGTGTTATAGATGGTGTGTCTCCAGACCTCCCGACTGGAGGCCAGAGTAGACCAGTTATGATGATCAATATGACGAAGGCTAAGATGTTGTTTCAGGGAGTCCTTGTATCTTTTCTTCGGGGCTCCTCTCTTGCGGCAGCCAGTGGCAAGTTCACCATAGCGCACGATCTTAGGGAGGCGGTGGTCCTTCATCCTGGAGACGTGCCCTGCCCAACACAGCTGAGTTCTCAGCAACATGGCCTCAATGCTCATAACTGCTGCTTGTTCTAGAACAGACGTATTGGTCACATAATCTGACCAGTGGATGCTTAGGATTGTACAGATTGTTGATGGAAGCGTTCTAAGAGTCGCAGGTGGTGGCAGTAAATGACCCATGATTTGGATCCATATAAAAGAGTAGACAGCACTGTGGCTCTGTAAACACTGATCTTTGTACTTTTCTTCAGGTGTTTATTTTGCCAAACTCTTTTATGGAGTTTTCCAAAAGCACTATATGCCTTTGTTAACCTGTTGTCTATCTCCCCGTCAATCTTACCATCCAAGGAGATGAGGCTACCTAGGTAAGTAAACTGCTGGACTGATTTGAGTTCTGATTCGCCACTGGTGATATGGGGATGATGGAAGACTTCCTGAGGTGCCGGTTGATAGAGAACTTCTGTCTTCTTTAAGTTGACTTCCAGTCCAAAGTGCTCAGCAGCCTCTGCAAAGCAGGATGTTAAACGCTGCAGAGCTGCTTCTGTGTGGGTGACAAGGGCGGTGTCATCAGCGTAAAGCAGCTCCTGGACAAGATGATTTAAGGTCTTAGTATGAACCTTCAGTTGCATTAGATTGAATAGGCTTCCATCAGTACGATAACGAATGTAGATACCATCTTGATCATTAAGGTCTGCCATGGCCCTTTGGAGCATCATGCTGAAAAAGACTGTGAATAGGGTTGGTGCAAGAACGCAGCCTTGTTTCACACCATTCTTTATTAGAAAGGGCTCAGAACGTGCATTGCCATATCTGACCTGGCTGTGCTGATCCTCATGAAGTGAGATGATCATTTTAAGGAACTTGAGGGGACATCCTAAACGTTCCACTATCTGCCATAGACCTTTTCTGCTCACAGTATCGAAAGCCTTGGTGAGATCAACAAAGGTTACATAGAGGCCTTTGTTCTGTTCCCTACACTTCTCTTGCAGTTGTCTGAGAACAAACACCATGTCTGTGGTACTCCTGTTGGCTCTAAAACCACATTGGCTTTCAGGTAGAATTCCTTCTGCTATAAATTCTCCATACAGCTCCTTGAATAAATAGCTGTATAAGCCTTAATCAAAATGGAGTTTGTAGATATAATTTTGGATATTAGATGTAATTTAAATAAAAATCTCCACTAGGAAACTCATCTGGATTAGAATTTAAAGGAAAAGTGAGTTGCTCTTCAGTTACTGTTTTATAAGTATGTGCTCTGGTCCATTCCCAGCTCTGACAACATTCACTGAATATCTTCCTGATTAGATTGCCAAAACCAATGAAACTCCATACCCAAGTATGTCAGATATATATTATTTGTGGACTGTCACACCCAGAAACAAAGCATCTTACGCAGCATAAATTTCTCCTAAAGTTTTCCAAGTCTTCTTGGAATAAGCAGGTTTTAATGAACAAAAGTATTCATACTGCAGTGCAGAACATGTATTTCCAGCCAAAGATTTTTCTCAAAGTATGCAAGTCAGGCTATACAACTCAAAACTTTTGGCAACCAAAACAGAATTCAGCACATACTAATTATTTTTTTTAAATACAAATAAATTTAGAATACATTTTCCCTAGTACATAAGATCTCCTTAATCATTGTACCAACACATTTCCATGAATTTAAAAATAGAAATCTCAGTCCTCCTACCCCTTTTCCTGAGACTAAGTAAAGAAATAACCTCAGTCACTCAGATGACTGATTGGTTGGGACAAGGAGGATGCCAGCAGAAGGGAAAGCTAAAATTCTAATAAATGGATATGAAATATGATTTTTTTTTCCTTGGGAGAATTCACTTCATCAACTATATTCATTTCTTCTGGTCATTGTCTCCTACCTGTCCACTGGCAGACATGTAACTGCAGAGATTTTGAAGAGTACACTCATGTAGAGCATTAAAGTTAAGGTACTAACAGCAGATCTTGACTCTGTATTCTGCAGAAAACTACTGCAGTCAGCTGAGCAATGAGATGGGAGCTTAGTACACAGGCTGCTGCTATTTGATATTTGCTGAATCTCTGAAAAACTGCTTAATTTCCAGCACAAGAAAGAGAGAAAGGAAAAAAAGTATACAGATCAGCGTGAGTCATGGATCTGGCCTATTGCATCCTTTAGCAAACTAAGCTTAAGCCAGTGTTTACTAGCATCATGAATATTTGGGCATCCGCAAAGACTACGAAATCCAAGAGAATCCCCAGGCAAAGCAATGACTTCATCCAAGAGCAGAATTTGCATGCTTGGACTGGGGACTTGGGTTTCTCTTTCTTGATGGGTCCCGTATGGGAACCTTCACAGGGATGGCTGCTCTGGGCTGTTTACCACCATGGACATAAATTTCTCTACATGAGGAGATGTAAATGCCAAACTACTCCCCAGTGTAGTTATATACTGTTTGTTCTGTAATCTGTTTCAAGAGGACAAAACCACATATGTCATGTCTGTCTTCTAAAAAATTTGTTTATTTTTTTCTGGAGAAACAGTATTTACAGACGCACATGGCGCTGCATTTCTATGTCAAAAAAAATAAGATCAAAGAAAGTTACCCTTCTCTGGAACAGAAGGTCAGTGAAAACCTTATTTCCTGAGCAATTTATTTCTACAGGCTTGGACCAACTTTGAGAACATCTCCTACAACAACTTTGTCAGAAGGGGGCCCATCATACAAGAAAAGAGTACCTACTGACTGTAAAGTTTTCATCCTGTGTTTTTAGATAGCATAGGCTCATAAAATTCAAGAACAGTAGAGCAGGCTCAATACCTTAAAAACAACTAAACAAGATTTACCAGTATTGGGTATGTATCTTCAGTAGAAAACAGAAGCCCCAGGTTTATTGGTTACTCAAAATGACTTTTTGTCCCACTAGAACTCTCCTCTGACGAGTTCACCTTCATCTACCTGTTCATCATTTATGAACTAATCTCACCTAAGCACCACATCAATACAATCTTGGTCCTATTACTGTAGAAATACGTGATGAGGAAGAAAGAATATGTAGACTTGTTTCATTCACATGTTATTGCTGCCTGAGTCTATGTTGTCTTAACAGTTCGCCTCACAATTCTCTGAGGTTGTTGAAAAGCAGGAAGAGAACAGAACTGCAGGAGTTTCACAGCCACTCATAGGGACTGCTTGAGGAAGGACTTAGAAGCATTTTGGCAGAGAACTCAGGAAGCCGTGACTGTTGTCTCTTTTTTAACCATTAAGGCAGTAAGACAGGCAGCTTATCTTCTGACCTGGGCACCAACCCCACACCAATTCTAGAAGGTTAAATTCTGTCAGACGAGCTTATAGCAGACTTTCAGTAGTCCCTCTGCGGTTTTGCTTGTGAGTGAGAGGTTCAGGACAGAACAGCACCTGGCAAATTCAGTTTCTTTGGAGTTACTTTAACACATAAATACCAAAAAGGAGAAATGTTTCTCTGAATACTTCTCTCTCCCATTTTCTTTCAACACATAAATTAGAAATGAGGTAAGAATACTGGGTAGGAAAAGCAACTCTCTGTATGTCACCTTGAACTGGGAGAGCAGTTACTTAAAATTTGTAATTGAAATAAATGTGTCTCATATGGGTAGCACTGCATGGATTACATCAAGGGGTCAACTGAAGAGGAAAAAAATCTCTTTAGAAACACATATTGAGAAACTCTGACCTCTGGCTGCTTTTCTCCAGGACTTGCCCTTGCAGAGTCAGCAGTCCCCAGCCCAAACCAACCAGGGGAGTTGGAGAAGGCATGTTCACCATGTGTGCAGGCACTCAGCAGTGGAACAGCAGACAGGCACACAGTTAAAGCATCACAAAAATAAATAAGGATGGCAGCAAGAAACTGTATGGGTATCTTAATACAGCTCTTCATTCAAAAATGTGCTCCTGGCCCACAAAATGACCCTGTTTGTGGCTGAGCCAAAGAGCCACACGGGTCACAGTCTTGTGACCTGCACAGCACTTCCTTCCTCTTCGCAAAACTGTGGCCTGCCCACCTGCTGACTCACTTTGTTGACCACCACAAAGATTTCCATAATTTGGTACTCTGCAGGCCACAGTGCGGGAATCTGGTTGTAGCACAGAGGTAAACAATTCTTCCTGCATTTAATTTCAAACAAATGGGAAAAGGAGGACAGACAATCCACACCACTTCAAAAAGGGACTGCAGTAAGCCAGATGGTGCAGATTACATCTTGGGGAAGGTTGCTGGTTTATGATGATAGGATGTGAGGGGAAGTGGGCTAGAAATTCGGCAGCCCCCACCAAAGCAATGCAGTGCAATACCTGCTGTGTGGGTAGTGTTTCAGTGATACAGGTTGTACCTCCAGGTCCAAGACTGAAATAGGTAGTCACATCACGGTATCTTGAATTCACATTTGCTTTGGATTTGTAAATTTGTGATAGGTTACCTATGGAGTGGTTTTATTCAGCACAGTTAAATATTTTATGCCATTCATTACGCATGTGAAAAAGTGATGCAGAATTATTTCATTCCTTTGCTCACAGTTTGAGTCAATTTTGCTATCTGTGCTACCATTTTTCCTTTTAATTTTTTTCATAAAGCATTAAAACAGTATTAAAAATGGGGGAAAAAAGCTAGTTACTTTCAGATACCTTTTCCAAGGTTCAAAGAAGATTGTGATAAACATTTTATATTTATCACTTCTTAAAATATTGATCTTATGTGCTGATACACACCTCCAATCAATTCTAATTTCAACTGCAGTCCAAAATCATTAAAGATACATGTTTGCTACACCTGTGCTGGAAATAATTTTATTTTCTTCTAGAGGCAAAGGTTTAATTAAATGTGAGACACTGTAGAGAAAATTAAGAGACTTCTGAAAAAATGGAAGTTCTTCACAGGACTGTCTAGAGAACCTTAGACAAACTGAGGTTTCTTAATTACTAATTCAGTAGGTCAGCTTAACAGCAATTGCACAGCATTATGCTAATTGTTTCAGACAAATAATTTCTGTGGATTATGATTTGATAGAGATTATATCTGTAGGTGGTTTATCAAGGAAGAAGGGGACAAAGATATCTCTTATTCTACACCAGAAGAGATGGATGGTTTGAGTTACATGATGGGAAAGACACCACATTATCTGAGTCACTACAGTCAAACCCCAGGTCAGTGTTGCATCCATAAAGCAGCATGATATATTTACTGAACACAGTGCAAATAATCCTTTGATTTCAGGTTCTGTTTGTTTCAACAGCCCAGTTTTAAATTGGTATTAACAATCATGATTCAAATTACACTCAACTATGTGCATTCAGATAAGGGAAAAGAAAAAAAATATCGCTTCCCTGCTTCAAAGATTCAACAATAGATTTTAAAGTGCTCAGAGAAGCAAAATGAAGTTATTGAAAATATGCTAGTATCTTTTTGTACCACCCTCAGAGAAGAAATCTTTATCTATTCCTAAAAGATATGCATTTAAATGAAAATGCAATTATAGACAAAGAAGATTTGTTCAAACTACTATAACTGTACTTACGGCAATTCATACAGTTTCAATGTCACTAGATTTTAACAGCCAAAATTACTGCAAGCTAGCTGCTCGTGTTTCAACTTCTTAGTGGCTTTCAGACATCATCTTAATTAAATGCCTTAAGTGATTCTCAGTTAAGCAGGGGAAGCTTTGGTTGGAATTTTTTGTTATTTTTCCTTTAAACATACACAGCCTTTCCCAATTAGGGAAAAATTTCCTATTACAAAACAAAAATGAAAGGTCTTTGTGCTTTTAACACAAACTTGGATTCCTTTACCCTTTACCAAAATTGAATTTAACAGCAAGTGATTAAATTTGACAGATATGCAAATTCTGTATTTCCCCAACTATATATTACTGTTTGGATCTTAAATAACTTACATTTGTGCTTTGTGATGCTACAGAATCCTATGCTGAAAGGTCACTAGAAGAGCTTTAAATTGGCTACATAGATAATTAGAAAACAAAGATATCTCTTTAGTGCAGAGGCTTTTGAAACAAACAGCAGCAACTACAGCATGGTGAACGACCAGATGCTTGAGAAAGCATTTGCACTCATGGAAGATTGTCTAGATGCCTCCACTCATCTCTGTACAAACAGGTTCTTCAAGAGTGACTCTTCAACTCCCAAGTTGTGAATATGCCCAAAATATGTTTTCCCACAGGGCAGGACAGCTCTTCTAAGGAAGAGCTGCATATAATTTCATGGGACAATTTGTACCATGCCTCTTAAATCCTAAGTACTTCACAACTGCTTTCAGAGAAGAGGGGCAAGGATCTTGTATGAGGCGCTTTTTCAGTGGCACACTGAACATTAAATTTCTGCTTCCCAAGGAAAGCAGATCACATTTCACCCTGATAAGTATGAACAGCTCCTATGAATTTGCCAAGACTATTCTGAATTGCTGTTTTCTTCTTCTGAGTACTTAGTACTTGTATCTTTCTGACTCTGGCAGCACCTATAATCACTTTCCCTCACCCTAGTCCTGTCACTACCAGATTCAGAAGGTCACACTGAAGTATGACTGTGAACATCCCCCAAGTTCTTCTTAATTCACAGAAAAACCTGCTACAGATTAAAGAAAATTGAAGTAATTTGAGTCTTAGCCATTGCTGACTTATAGCGAGGAGTAATCTCCAGTGTTCTGAAAGGCTTGCTGGGTATTTTGCAGGAGCAGCGAGGGCTGTTATGTTGATCCTCAACAGGACATTGTGTGCATAACAAAGTCCATAGATAAAAGAATATAAAGTTAATGTATTTTCATGTAATCTACCATATTATCCTTACCAACTGTGTTGAAATTTAACCAATCTATCAAAGCCAGTTTATTTATATTTCCTTATACTTAGTTGTATCTCTCTCCTGAAACTCAGCATGTAAATTTGCCTAGGCAATTTAAAATTAAAGTGCTAAATTAATCAATGAAAAAGTAAATGCACCATACTTAGCGGATAAGGGTGAAATCCAATTATTTTGTTGAACTTACTTGAAGGTTGGAAACTCTAATGAATGAGAAAAAAACATCAGACTTGGGCCTGCCATAAATAGGTTTATTAACTATAGCCTATTTATATGCACAGCTGCAGTCTTCTAGAAGGACTCACAGAACAACTTGTGGAATGTGTTAAGAGACAGTCAAATAAAGTATCATCTGAACATTAATTCCAGCTAAGTGAACAGATCCCTGGAGCACTTAACATGTAAACTAAGGTCAGTGGACTTCTGGCAGAAGTGGAGAACATAAATCCAAGACTTCAGATTTACAATGCCAAGGAACAAAGTCATACAAACAGAACAGACCACAAGCTGTAGTATTGGCTTCTAAGATAAGACAGAGAGGAACAGTTAAAGATACGGTTTTTCCTTTCCTTAACAAAGGATCATGTGACCTCAGGTCCTCTTCCTAATTATTTGAAAGGGGAAAGGAGAGGATGAAGGACATTGCTTTTCAGATCTCAGTAATCACTCACTTGGCAAGAAGCTGGATCACAGAGATTTCCTATTTGGAATGGTAGAATATGCTCTACTCTGCCAAGCAGAATGCCACAGAAGGCGGTGTCCTAAAACTGTCTTTTATATATATATACATACATATATATATACACATATATACGCATATATATATACACACACACATATATATACACATACATATGTCTTGTAGCAATGAATTCCATTACAGTGAAAGAATATTATTTCATGAAGTACCTTCTCCAACAAGCAAGATATTAAACTTGTCACACGAAGAGGATGAGAAAAATCTTTGTCCAGTTGACATTACTGAAAGTAAAAACTAAGCACAGTGATCATTACTCCAGGTACACAATTAAAAAAATAAAGCCCAGAATTACAGAAGTACTGACACAGCATTAATATCCTTCCCTGGTGAGTGAAAATATTTAAAATACAGGGAGAATTCTACTTCTATTTGCTTATATGCACTCAATGAAAAAAACCCCACTGATTTTATGCAATTTATAAAGCAATATGGTTTACAGACTATTTCATCTTACATCATGATATTATTCCATTCACCCTCTATCTAATAATGTCTGATTAAATGAAATGGAACACCAGGGCATTTTTTCTCAGTAATTTATACCAGTAATTTATACCAGTAATTTATACACTGTTCTTGAGACTAATATTTCACAATGATGGTTGTAAATTCAAACACTGTGATAGAAATCAGATGTCAAGCAATTACGTAACTATCAGAAGAATACACATTTTAGTTTATTTTTGTTCAAATTTGTAAAACAGTCTATGGGATAAATGACAGAATAAAAACTAAAGTGAAAAGCAAATGCAGACTGCGAGGAACATGCTTTTCAGCATGTATAAAGAAGCAAATCTACAGAACCTGTAGTACAAAATACATTTTCTGTTAAAGACCCTCTAACATGTCCTTTTTTTTCCTTTGCAGCTTTGGTAAAGAAGAAATGGGATCTCAGTGCTAAACACATAAATCAGCTTACATTTGTGACAAATACTATTGAAAAGAGTCAACCATGTAAATCAGGATTTTGTCCAAAATTCCACTTACCTATTACAATGAATTAAAATTATATTTGTGCACAATGAAATTTTAGATAACTTACATATTACATCATGACATATTGTTGGTATAAGTACTGATAATAAATGAAAAACTCGTATGAACAAAACTTGTTCTTTAATGTAATTAAGATTTATGACTACCAGCCTCACAAGACCTTTAACATTTTATTAACAATCATTTTGGACATATTTTACTGGTATTATGTGTTTTACAGCGTATTTTTCTTTGCCAAATGATAATAAATACTTTTGCATCATTGCAACTACATTTACAATGAAGCTAGAGTAGCAAAGTTCAAGGCCTTTAATGTCTCAGAAGCCTGGGCAACTCCTTCTAGACAATGACATTGTATAAACTATATAAAAACAGTACTTAAAAAAAAAAAGGACAAATTATATCCACATTTTTAAGCATGTACTTTGTTAGTAAAGCAAGGTCTGGAGAGTAATTTTCTTAAAGACCACACCAACTGTGGTCAGCTTATTGTTTTCACCATCTCTCCCCATTCCCAGTTCTCACAAAGCAGCAAAGTAATGCATAAAATTCTACAAGTCTAACCACAATTCTGAAGTTGGTTTCGTGTTTCATGGTCTCTCTGCCCACCAAAACTACGAACTCTGCTACACCCTTGAGCAACCATCTCTCTCAGTTGCTGCAATCACGCATTTCTTAGAGTAACACCTCCCCTGTCAGTATCTCAGTGTGATTAAGCAGACCAAGTTCTTTCCCCCTTTCAGCTCAGTCCCAACCTGACAATTTTACATTTCACTCCTTTTACCATTTCTCTTTCACTTCATTAACCTTATTACCTCTGTCCACTATCTAAAATCTTACTATCAGATCTTCCTCCACATTGGTCCTGTGTGTGGGAATCTATGAATCTGTGTTGAACATCCCTCTACATCCAACCCACACGCTCTTAGACAAGCAGTTTTCTGTTGGGATCCGAAACTCAGCTACCAGCAGAAAAGGAACTGATAGGATTATGTAGCAGACCATGGACAGCAGGAGCTGGGAGAAACTCCTTACTCTGAGGAGCCTCATTACAAGACTTGTTAATATTTAGCTCTGTTTGATTGTCCTGCCTCCTTCAGCAAGATATGAAAAGACTTTGTGGTGATGTTGTCAGACAATGTAGAAACCCTTTCATTCTCTCCACGCCATGTGTTCCTCGCTACGGGAAAATATTAATGATGCTGTGTAATTGCAATAGAGAATTGTGTAATCCTTTAGTTAGCATAATCCGTCCCCCAGTTAGCATAACCTGTCCTCTTCATTAACATGTCCTGCCTCCAAGATCCTTATATTGTGTGTCGTGTGTTCAATAAATATTCCAGCTTCTATCCCCAACCTGGGATCACTTAGTTTTTGACCTCCACGGTTTTCCATTAAATTTGCATAGAAAATATGCATTTTTTTAGCACAGTATTCATCAAAAGACAAGAACTATCTTGGTAGTCCTCCTTCTGTTGCACTAAGTTAAGCATACAGTCTGCACCTAACAAATACAAACATATAACAACAGGTATTTGACTATCTCTGTAGTGAATAGTTGTTTTTAGACTAATCCTTGACACTTGGCACTAGTGTTTCTGGTACCTACTTATTCATAATGATAAGTAAAATATAGTTTCTTTTCTCCTTCCTCCTCAATACTGTGGTGTTTCTTACTTCATGCCGCAGACAAGTATCATCGGCCAAACCGATGACTACTCCTTAGATACTTTTGCATATCAGAATGCAAGAAAGATGCAGTGTAATTTTAGAAGATAACATTTTCAATGTGAAGAGAAAAAGCTTTTATAATCATTTTTTAAATCCTATGTGTATTTGTAAATTATTACTGAAATACAACTCCACAGTAATTCTTTAAGCTGTTGTGTGGGAGTTGAGACAAAGGAATGGGTGGAAAGAAAAAACATTATAGTGTATCCGTTTATAGTCATACCATCAAAAGGACTACAAAACTGCATGCTCTGAAGAATTTGCTAGCCAACAGAACAAGCACTCTAAATGCTGCCTTTTAATTTCTAGTCTCACAGTTTAGTTGGTTGCAGTTTAGGATCCAGAGGATTTAAAACCTAACCAAACACTCTGAAGAGTAGCGCACAGAGAGAGCAAAGGTCCAGCAAGTAGCTTTGGGCAGACACCAGCCTAGATTCAAAAAAAGAAAGGGGTTGGAGAGGGCAGCCAGCTGTCATGTATGTGGCGATATCTATGCCCAAGCTCAGGTGAAATGCAGAAAACCCACTGTCTGAACATCAGGAGAATAGAAATGGAATATGTATAACAGGGTGACAGCATCACTCAGTTCTTCCAAACCCCACTTTACTCTAGTGAGGAAGGCCACCTCGATTTCCTCATCCCTTGACGTTGTCACCCTAGTGCTGCAGTAACGTAGGACATCACCAGCTGCATGCCAGTGAACTGAGTCAAAGGTACTGCTCCCTCTGGAGACCAGGCATTGGTGGTAACTAAAGCTAATACATTTTTCCCTCATATTGCAATGGTTCATATGTAATGACAGCAACTGTGTCCTCAGCTGGCAAGAGGAGAACCCTTTCAAAGAGTTGCTGGCTTGCCCACATCTAGTAGAGCATATCCCTTGGTTCTCCTCTGGCATCACCATGCTGAGACACACAGCAGCTTCAGGTGTCTCCAAGATCAGTAGAGACTGGTACCACCTGACCCCCTCCCCACTCTCACCTGCCCATTTATAGATGTGGTTTAGTCATTTTGAAAATATCTGAACTTCACAAAGGTCACACGATACTGGTGAAACCGAACTGATTCCTTCCAGAAAAATCACATCAGGAAAAAAATTTTTGAAAATATCTAAGTTGTTTTGGATCTTTCTTCCATATGTACACATTCACTTGTTCTACCAATATTTCAGACACACACCTCTAAGTAGTACTAAGTGTTTTCAAATGTTGCCCCTTAACAACCTCAACCCCATATGTACAAATAACTTTTAAGTTGTAGCTATTGCATACCCAGATACCAAAGTGTCCAAAACACATGACTGAATTAGGGTGCAACAGTCAATTGTCAGAAGCCAAACTACGGCCAAGTTCTCCCTACCAGAATTAAATGTTTTCAGTCAGCTCTTAGGTTTTAAGCAGGCAAATCAAGTTTTAAAATATTTGCCAAGCTTTACACCACAAAATCTAGCATGGACTTTAGTCTTAAAATTTGGTAGGCCCTCTGGTAGTTTAAATAAATAATTAAATAAATAAATTTAAAAAAAAAATAAAATTATCAAGATACAAAGAGAAATTTTCCTTCATATCAGTTTCTTACTGACTGTTTTCATCATGCCAAGACCTCTTTTTAAGAACAAATGACAGCAATATTGCCACTCCCAGAAGGCATAGGATAAAAGACAATCCTGCCAATTAATAGCACAAAATCCTGTTACTAATAAAACAAACACATCCAGAAGGTAGTACTTATTTCAGCAAACATAGACACAAATACGTTAAAGGAAATACATTTCCTAACAATGCCAGTGTTCCTCCTTCACCCTTTCTCTTGTTTCTTTTTCACCATTTCTCTTTCTACTTCTCCTTCCCTATCTGTCATGAAGTAATAGGCTGGCATTCTCAAAACTCTCAAAACCAAAACTCTCTAACAATCTCCTAATTCTTTCAAATACACTTAAATTCTAGCAGCAACAGGCATCAGCTTACAGTCCCAGGAGAGAGGCTCACAGATTGCACTTAGAAACCCTTCAACATATTGGAATGAATAGCAAAACAATCCACATGGAGAAAATGTGATAATGGAGCCATAACGTGATGGCATCAAGCTCTTAAAACATTTCTCCTCAAAGCTCTATTGTATGCATGATTTACTTAGAGCATAGGGATGTCTGGAAGCCACATCAAAGAGCTAATGGATAGACATTTTGTTAACATATGTAGAACTGATGCCAGGCCATAAAACAACATTGTACTGAGTATAACACATCTTCAGAAAAGTCTGGTTGTTTTGTGTTTGTCTTTTTTTTTTTTTCCTGGGGTTGGGATGGGCTTTTCTGGTCTACAAATTATTTCTTCAGTTATGTGCATGAGTGCCTAACGGGTTCAGGAGCCTGGAAAATTTTTATGTTCTCTTGCTCCCTGGATCTTTTCCCAGTATCACAAAATCTGAGAGAGGGCTGATCTTTGAAACAGGGAAAGGAAGAAGAATGAAGAAGTAAATAAGCAGCTATTTCCTCTGCAGAACAGATTCTGTTACATCGATCACAGGTTGGTAAAGACCTTCACAAACTACTACCTTTGCATCTCTGTTTCTCAGGTCATCCCTAGGACTCATACTTTCAAAGGGCTGTCCAAACTTGGCTCTGGCTACAGTACATTCCTCAATGGTATTTCATGCTTGTGGTGTTCAAGAGAGTCACTTTTCAAATGGTACATACTGTATATATGGCATTCCATAAAAACAGGAGGCAAAGAGTTTTGTAGAGTGAATTCCTGGAACAGCTCTTCAGGATTCTGAAAAAGCCACTTATGAGCTCATCTCTTTCTGCTCTAAAGTATTTATGCTAGATCACAGAATAAAGAGCAACCATTCAATTGATGTACTTCGTAGGGCACTTAGGAAACAGTTTTTTATCACTTAGTAACTGTAGGATAAGTAAAACAGCACTGCACACCAAGAAATACACAGCATGGAAAGACACTGAAAGTCAGGATTATATAGAAGAGTTATATCTTTATCCACTTTGATACCTTTTCACTTAAGTATTTTGTGGTTCCATGTTTGGCACATTAGGTACATTGAAGCTAGATTAACAACAAACAGCTGCTATTTATAACATTTCCCCAGAGTTAGGAACAGTTGCTGCTGCACTTTAGGACCAATCATGTTACATCTGTATTGAAATGAGAAGACAAACATGTTTTACTGCCAGCTCTGCCTGAATTTCAAATGAAAACCACATTAGTTAACTTGTGAATTTCTCAGTCAGTCTCCAGTGTCAACTTACACAGTTTAAATAAAACATCTCACCAATGCACAATAGAGTACAAGAAGATGCTAACAGCATGGTCCTAGGTGCAATAGCGTGCTTCAAATACTCCTCCAAGACAAAAGCCAGGAATGCTCTGCAAAGGTCTCTAGCCTGCAATAGCCTGAACCTCAGCAAGTTCTGCCACCATACTTTTCTCATTTCACAAACTCTTTGGCTCAACTATCAGTAGTCATACAAGCTTAAATACGTTAAGTCCAACAACCACAGGTTTTCTAGTCTTGTTGCTGTCCTAAGCACTGTGAGAATGGGATCCCAAGTGCAGAAAGGCTGCAAGGGCCTCAAGTTTGATCCCATGTTTGATCCCACTGCTTCCCATCTGTTTATAGGAAGAAATCATAGAATCATAGAATCAGCTGGGTTGGAAAGGACCTCCGAGATCATCAAATCCAACCGTTGATCCAACACCGCTGTGGTTACTAGACCATGGCACTGAGTGGTGGCACCAGTCTTACCTTGAAAACCTCCAGGGATGGAGAATCCACCACTTCCCTGGACAGACCTTTCCAACGCCTGATTACCCTCTCTGCAAAGAATTTCTTCCTCATATCTAACCTAAACCTCCCCTGCCAGAGCTTAAGACCACGCCCTCTTGTCTTACTGACAGCTGCCTGGAAAAATAGACCAACCTCCACCTGGCTACAACCTCCTTTCAGGGAGTTGGAGAGAGTGATGAGGTCTCCCCTGAGCCTCCTCTTCTCCAAGGTAAACAATCCCAGCTCTCTCAGCCTCTCCTCATAGGACTTGTGCTCCAGTCCCTTCACCCGCCTTGTTGCTCTTCTCTGCACCTGCTCCAGCACCTCAATATCCTTCTTGAACTGAGAGGCCCAGATCTGGACACAGCACTCCAGGTGTGGCCTCACCAGCGCTGAGTACAGGGGAAGAATCACTTCCCTGGTCCTGCTGGCCACACTGTTCCTGATCCAGGCCAGGATACCGTTGGCCTTCTTGGCCACCTGGGTACACTGCTGGCTCATGTCCAGCTTTCTGTCAATCCAAACTCCCAGGTCCCTCTCTGCCTGGCTGTAGGGTAGATGGCTGATGTTGAATTCATTATCTTATAGGCACAGGCTCACCTCCTTTGGGCACCTACAGGTAATCGTGCCTCAGAAGCCACTAACTGAGGACCTCAAGACTGATGAGGATGGTGGATGTCTGTGCTCAAAACATGCACAGTCATGCCTGCTCTGACATTAGCAAGGGTCTTGTCTGGGGAGAGCAGCCCTTTCCTAACTCAGAAGTAATAACAAAACAATGAACAGAAAAGAGACACTAGTGAGACACTGATAGCATGACAAAATCCATTTCCTTTTTCTGTTCAGAAGCTTTCTACACCATCTGAAAACGTGACACTGCCAAGTTGCAATTTGCAGTAGGTTTCACCGCACAATTTTCTTAGTTGAAGCATTTGCTTACTGCCTACTGGCTGGCCAAACAGAAAGCAGAAAGCAGAAGGGAAACCTGAGGTATCAGTGGGTTAATTTTTCAAAAGTATTTGTGCATTCGGTACAGAGCTGCCTCAAAAAGCAACAGGACATCTGCACTCATGTCACATCATCGCCTCTGAAGATGAATGCATCCCTGAGAGCTTGATGCTTCACAAAGCAGTAATCACATTTCTTTTACTGCTTTAAGTTATTCAGAAACGTAAATGTGTTGAAGTTAAGCATCGGTGCCTAAAATAAGGAGTGCAGGTTTGACAATTCTGAGTAGCAATTTTGGTGATATCAAACATTTCTTGCAGCAGCAATGACTTTCAGAACACTAAGTCTAAAATACAGCAAATCTTTGGGAAAATATATCAGAAATATGTCAATTATTTTTTTTCTGTTTTCCTTACCCCCCCACAACCACCCCAATTGCTAAATGCAAGAATCCACATAAAACACTGGAAAAATGATTGAAAAAGGACAAACTGAACTAAAAATGCTACAAAAGTGGTCAAATAAAGAAAAAAGGAACAAAACCAAAAAAGAACCCTCCAAAAACCTCTTAAACAGGGAAGAAAAAACAATTGCTTTCTCCTCCAAAGGATTTGAGTAATAATATTCAACATTGCTTGTTACAGATAAAAATGTTAGACAAATATTATTTCAGTTCATGGTGATTATTTTTATTAAATATGCTAAAATCTCATGGGAGAAGTTAATGAATTATTTATAAATCAAGCAGTATATTAAATTCTGGTCAACATATAGATGAACACAAGCACATCTAAATGTGCAGTTACATCTCAAACTGAATCACTTTTCACCAGACTTCTTCAGTGTCCTACAGCGACCCGCATTTTCAATTAAGTTCCAGGATTTTAAGCTATAATTTGTGGCAATACCTCTGACCAGTTATGTTTCACAGGCTTCAACCTAATTTCAAACTGTTTTGCTTTAGACCTTTGTAAGAGCAATACCATCCACTGCCGATTTCTCACCCAGAGTTCAGAGATCCAGATTTGCTTTTGTTTCAGTTTAAAACTTAAACTGAAATCTGGCCCGTGGAAATGTCACCTTTCTGTTCCCCTGGATTTGTACTGCATTTTGAAACACTTCGGCATAAAAGGCATTGTAAGAGTTTGGGTCTGTGGTGTATTTTATTGCCTAAATAGCTACATGGTTCCTATTCTTACTAGAGTAACGCAGTGGAATGAGCGGTGTGAAGCATCCATTGAAGCTCCAAGAGGAACTGAGTACTAAAAAACGTAAACATTCACTTGTTTTATTTTCCTGTTTCTTGGTTACATTTTGAAAGTGTGTCCACTACCACTTCCATTAACATCAGCAGGGGGCTTGTAAATAAGCCTTTACTCAGTGTTTCAAAAAGATTAGCTTCTAGATGGAAGAAGCAAAGAGATCCCAATCCACTCCATTACTTAAAGAAACAGAACAGGACAGCAAAGAGAAAATCAAGTACAGGCAAGCACCTTAACATATCTTTGAAGTCTACATCTGAATACTTTATAACCTGAACTGAAATGTCAAATTTTGGAATACACAAAACATAATTCAGGAAAGACAGCCAATCAACTGGTTAGAAACATGGTTAAAAATGCAGATGACAAAATTAAATTAACTGCACTGTAATTTAGAAGCTGGAGCATTTAGCTTGGTAAATACGTGTTTCATGAAGCTAGACTCGCAGGTGGTGGGATGCAAACCAATCAACTATGGGGGTAATTGCTTTTTCCCTGCTCAAGCTTCTGAAACTGTACATTCATGCTAACACTGAGGATCTCTAGACACCACAAGCCAGAGCTACAGAACTACCATCTCCTAAAAGATAAAACCTTTCAAGAGCTATGCCTGGTTTAAAGGTAAGAGATAGTAATTCCATTGAAGCTATAAAACTAAAATGTTTTAAAAAAAATTGTGGATAAGTAGGTACTCTAGTGGAAATTTCTAGTGCTGCTGTAACTGAGGTTACAGCAGCATTTTCACAATAAACTATATTGCCAGAAAAGTCATTCCAGGCTGGAAGCTGACATAGAAGACCTCATACCAGGCACAAATCCTTCAAGACCATGAATTTAGGTTGTATGATTTTTAGCTAAGAATCTGGAAGAAAAGAGAAAGCGAGAAGAAAAGTCTTATAAATGGAAACCAACAATGTAGGATTAACTACTGTTCAAACAGAATTGGTGGATACTTTTCGGTGCAGATGGTTTATTCCTCCAAACACACATACAACACCTGCTCAATGTAGCAACAAAACCCGTCACCTGAAAAAGACTGAGAAGCTGAGATGCCCGAAATGTAGAAGAGCAGGTGGATAAAAGTTACTCGTTGTAGTGATTTCTTAGAAAGGGTCGTTCTTTGGGTTTGTTTTTTTCGTATTTTTAAAGAAAAAATAAGTTTCTTTTTGTACAGTCTCACTCACCTGCTCTGGGTACTTGCTTCCAACTATCTCTGCCACGGTGTTAAAAGATGGAGAGTCTGGATAGGTCTTAGCTCCCATCTTCAGGTGCACAACAATCTTAGTGCCCCGGAAAGACATTCGTGACATCATTTCAGCATCTTCCACGGAGATGCAAGCAGTGGGGATTTGGGGTACATCAGGCTGGTAACTCTGCCCCCCCGTATGTGGGCTATTAAAAGAAAAATAAAAACACAGGGTTAACAACTTAGCTCTGTAATTCACAACTATCCCCAGCAGACTCTCAAAAAGGTATATTTACTATTTTTAATAAACCTTTTGATAAAATATATCAAGTGCTTTTACACTAATCAGAATATCTGGCTGTTACTATTATATATGTCTGGAAATCTATTCTGTGTCAGCTCTATTTAGGTCATTGTCATGCTTTGACATGCTCTGATACCACACTTTCTTCGCAGCTTTATCAGGACGAAGAGCAATGAAAAGTCTGTAAGTGAACAGTTTACAAGAAGCACATTCTTTTTTTCCCCTGTGACAAGTAATGAAATGAAAATTCACTACTACATTTCAATGCTATTTTCCATATACTATATAACAGAACTGTAGAACAGTTCAGGTTGGCAGAGACCTCTGGAGGTCATCTGGTCCAACCCCTCTGCTCAAGCAGGGCCACCCAGAGCCAGGTGGTCAGAATAATGTACAACGTGAAAATCCTCACCTATGAGCCTTCTTTAAGTAACAGACTTTTTTTTTTTTTACATTTAAACAAAAAAAACCCCAAACAAACAAAAAAACCACCAAAAACCCCCCCCAAATTTGGGTTATTTTTAGGTCTTCCAGACTGGAAAAAAACTCCACCTAATTTCTGGAGGAGATGTGGTGAGGAGGAAGAGAGAAATCTACTTTGTAAAGTTATAGATTAGGTAAAATGGGACAGATTATTCAGTTCTATTTGTTTAGAAGAATAAATCCTTCTCAGCAATAATATAATCAATAATATAACCCACAGAGTAGATATGTATAAATATTTATTTGACAAGAAAATACTAAAAAACAGTTACAGAGGTCTTAGAGGAGCTGCTGTAGAGTATAAATAGATCTGTTTATAGGTGGCAACAGCTCAGGAGATTATTGCTCCCAGTTGTTTACAGCTGAACCTCATACAAAGGCCAGTGCTTCTTCCATCAGCTTTGCAGGTTGGGTGACCCATAGCTCACCTCTGGAATAACAGTTACCCTGGTACTCAGAATGTCTTGTGCCACATAATCCTCCCTGAGTGGGATAAACTTATGTAGACTTATAAGTTCAGATCTTCTTTTTTCTTTTTCTTTCCTTTTCCTTTGTCCTTGTAGGAAAAAAAAAAAGAAGGCAATCCTCATCCCTACTTTTAAACTGTGATAATTTGCTGCATATGTTTAATATTTCTTTGAGTGTTTGAGGATATGCCCAGCATGTTAACCAGGAGACTTTCCAAACAATGTAAAATAAACAACACGCTGGGAAAAAAAAAAAAGATTACAATTTCATGTATTAATGTTCAAAAAAACCCCTACGTTCAGCAACTGAGCAGCAACTCTTTCTTTTCTGCTCTTTTTAAATGAATCCATTCACCTGTGTCTTCTGGTAAGATTATGTCCTAGTACTAACGTGGTGTGCACACTGAATTGCAGTAATTCAAGTTTTATCACTGATTTCACTGTCCTTGTTATTTCCCAGATGCTCAACAAAAGAAGTCCCTAAAACTGTATTTGTTTCTCCAATATAAGCAGCAACTACATTTCTTTCAGATGCTCAATCCCAACGTTCCACCACAACTGTGAATAAAGCTTCTGACAACCTGCTGAGATTCACACGTGCTTACACACCCCAGATGAATGAACACTTGCAGGTACAAAATCTACCCAGCTAGTCAAAAAATAAACCTGTAAGTCACCTGGTAGTGCCATTTTTATGTTCAAACTACTATTTTGCCAAGCTTACAAAGGTCAACCCAACTACCAAAATTAATATATATTGGCACAGGCAGGCAGATACCAGGACCTGAAGGGAATGGATGACTGTCCAAATGATTGCTACAAAAAGGGAAATGGACCCTAAGCATTACCAGTACAAAGGTACAAAACAATAACACAGTACTGTATATTCCTAATGCTACAAGATAAACTCACATAGAAAACATTTGTGGAAGACACTAAGAATCCCGGGAAGCACCTGATTAAAGTTTACATACATGCAAAATATGCCATGTATTAAGTATAACATCTACATAATAAATTGCTTAATAAAGCACCAAAGAGTACATTAAATAAAAAAAAAAAAGTAAAGCAAATTAAGGGCCTTTTATGCAGACATAACCAAGAACTGGAAAGGCTACTGACCATATGGCAAGACCTGAGCAAGAATTAACTAAATAAAATAGAAATTACTTGCAGACTCTGTGTGTAACAGATGGAGAGAAGCATTCCTGAGTTTGGCTCAAAATAGGGCAAAGAGGATGTAGTCCAGGAGAAAGAATTTTTGTACTGGGGGCGAGGAAGGTATTTTCCATTGAGTCTGAATAAACATGACTTTTTGAATATTATTTCTAAAGAAAAAGGATTTTACTTGAAAAAAAAATCTCTTACATTAACCATTCCCTACCCCTTGAAAAGAAAAGCAAAGCATCACATAAAACCAGCCAGAGAGATCACAAAGCAACCCTTACTTGAAATCAGCATTCAACTTTACAACATTGGTACCTACAGGCAAGCAAGGTGCACCTTCATTGTCATTTGGTCCTGACATTCTTGTTCAACAGCTGACAAGATTCAGATAAATAAAGTGGATGAATTTTGCTTTTGATAATCCCCTAGATTTCACATCTCAGAAAGGATTTAAGAGAAATATCATGGTATGAATAGCATAGCAGAAGAAAGGCTCCAAAAAAAAGAAAAAAAGCATTTTCTCTGTTAGAAGTGCATGTCAAATGACTAGTAAGGAACAGATGAGGTTTCCATCCTACAGGCAAGTGTAAAGGAAGAATAAAAAAATCGAGACAGTTTCTCTTCTGAGTAAAACAATCAAATGTGGAGAAACTAAAAAATGTGAATGAAAAGATGTCTTGCTGGTGTCAGGTCAGTTCTAAGTCTTATTACTGTGGTAGCTGACCTTGCATGCTTCTTTACTTTGTTCCTGCACTTCCAACCCTTATCTCTAAGATAAGCTAAAATGCCCAGGGAAAAATAATCTGTGTAAGAACTAGTGCTTCAAGCTAAACTGGATACTGTGATGGAAAATATATCTCAAATTGAAGCCTCAGGCGAAGATGGCAATCTCCTAAAGAGAGAAGTAAGCATGACATTACAAGAAATCTAACATATCTAAAAGAAAAAAAAAACAACCAAAACTTGATTATACAAAAGCTTACAAAGATCTACTTCAGCCATAACGTGTATGCACACACACCCAATGCACCATTCTTCACATCAACCTCAAAAAGCAATCTAGGGTTTGAAAATACAAAATGAATGTTATCTAAGTGTCTTTAGTTTACTCACTCAAAACACATTGCAAGACTCTAATGACATATCTGACCACCTATTTTCTACAGGACCCATGCAATATTCACTGTACGAACCACATGTAAACTAAGAGTTCATATTAGATCAGTTAGTTTGTTACTATTGACTTAAATCATAAAATACATTCATGAATGAAACCATGACTATATTAATCACTAGCTGTAGCCATAGCAGGATCACAGCCTTAACTCTCCGTAATAGCCTCACATCCTCCTCATACTTTGCTTTTGTTTTTATACTTATATATTCTACATATCACAAAAAAATCCCCCCACATACAAAGCTTTACACTTCAAAGTGAGTGAAGAAACATACTGTGGCAAAACAGAAGGGAAACTATACATTTGGCTTTCGTGCTCAGCTATGGAGAGTAGTTATTCGAGTGCCTCGCTTTTGTAACTTTCTCTGCATCAGAAGCAGCATGGCAAGGCCTGAACTCTAGTCAAGTAAATCCCTTTTTCCAGCACCATAAAGTCCTTACAAAACAAAACTTGTCCTTGTGTGCACTCAAACTGTGTATGCTCACCATTATCTGTAGAGAGGCCGAACTGTAATTGCAATTAGTCAAATGTCAAAAGTATTGTTAATCTTTTCAGAAGAATTAGGTCTATACAAAATAAAATCAAGACTATTCCCTATTTACAGCCACTTGGCAAAATATAAAAGAAATAAATTCAGCCTAATTTTGTGCTTCTGTCATCATTTGTCCCAAGATTCTCTTGCTTCATTTGCTTCTTATATTGTCTTTTTAGGATTTGATTTGCTGGTTTACAGTAAGTTGAAATGATAACAAGACTGTTAAATTTGAAACCAAATAGGAATATGCACAGAACATTTTAAGAAGCTAAGGAGTAAAAATACAATACACATATGGAATTAATAATAAAGCAGTATGGTACCAAAGTTAGAATATTTGGAATCTAGCCATACAGTCTCTTCCAGATTGCTTTGTACCAATCTTTAATTGATGTAGCATCTGCACAAGTTTAGTGAAGTGTAAGAGAGGCTCCAGAAACTACCAGCATTACCAAGGAAAATTCCCTTTGAAAAAGGGCACAAGATTACTCTGTTACCACATGGACTCCATTTAAATTAATATTCAGAAAACTGCATTTAATCAGTACTAGGCAACCATTAAATTTAGGCTTTACCAAGCAAGCATAGTAGCTTTGCCATGATTACATATGTCCTAGGTTACAGAATGCAACTAACACGTATATGTTTGTATTCCATTATAATATTCAGTACCACGAGCACCAAGGGAATTCTATGGTAAGTGCAGAATTTTTTTAAAATAGCATGAATTACATATGGGTTTTCAAACAAGAAGCAGAAAACAACTGTGAATGGTAAAATGATCAAATGAAGAAATTTGAATGAATTCCACCCCAGGACTATCCAACTGCTGGGAAAGTAGAAAAGTCTGCACAAAGCTTTCCAAGGATCTCTAGGAAATGGAAGTTTGCATCATCTGCTCTCCAACTGAAAAAGAAACTTGTTGAATCTTACAGACACGAGGATGACTCTCCAGCAGCTGACAACATCTTGAGGGAACTATTTAATTCATACACCTGTTTGGCCTCCTTCTGCTCAGTATGAACCACCAAGCTCTGTCTTCCTGTATTTACATCCCTGCCTTGTGAGAATGCAGCTGCCTGCTGCATGCTACCACAGATATGTTAGCAGAGGGCTCCTGAAGGGAACACCAATGACAATCCTAATTGCCAGCAGCTGCAAGGCTTCTGGCTTCATGGGCTTTTTTTTTATTTTCTTGTTGAACTCCTGGCTTCCTAGACTTGAGTCGGAGCCTTATTTATGTCTTCACTGACACCCCTCTATCACCAGAGACTAGTTAGCACACAAGAAAAACTTAAAAAAACCTCACTGAGAACAGATGTTGTATTTTATACCTACAGGAAGGATATAAATAAATCCAAACAAACAAACAAAAAAATCAAAAACCAAAACAACAAACCCCTCCATTCTCTTTATTTGGAAAGCAGCGAATCAAAGATGCATCACAGGGCTAGCAATACAAAACTAAACTAAGTAACAGCTAGCTGTTTAGAATACTGACCTGGCCTTCCTACTTCCTCCATTTAATGATGTTTTTTATTATTGATAATCAATTGTTACATTAAAATTATCAGGCATAAAAAGGTGTGAAGAGGCATCAGAGCTTTCAAGGTAGGATCAATCACCATATCGGTGCTTCCAAGTCTCTGATTCATTGCAGACAGGAAGTAGAAGAGAAGGTCAAGATCTCACACACAGAGGTATATACATTAAGTCACCAGAAACATGAGTCTCCTCTGACACTGAATTTAATATATCATGGGACAATACAGGGAGGTTCCTCCTCCTTTCAAAACATGGTCATGGTAAAGGATAACATGCAGTCAACATCCAGTGAGCTGAAGGAAAACGGTAGGAATGGAGGATACTGGTCTTACCACCAGTAAAAAAACTTCTCCCTTTTAATCAACTGACCACAGAGGTAAGTAAAAGGGAGCAAGGTCTGAAAGGAGGCAGGAGAAAGCCTCAAACTCAGAGAAGAGTGTGTGGATGGTGTTTTTCACCTTCCTTCTCCACTCCACACACCATTCAGAGCAGTATGCTCTTTGGACACTGACCTCCTTAAAAAAACTGAACTACAAACCTATCTTAAATGAATTTAGAAATACTTTTCCCCTTCAATAGGTCGGAGCGATGCAAGCAAAGCCTCATGGAGACACATTTTCAAAGTGTAAAAAGGAAGACTTGAGCATCAACAGGAAACACAAAGGCAGTCTAGAAAAAACACGTAAGGTAGGAATGGGAGTGACAGGGGAAGCATGTCTCTGAAGACAGCAGAACACAACAGTATCTTAGTATCAAAGGCAACTATGCGAATGGATAAAAGGGGAGAGTTTTTAAAAGTAAAAAACTACAGTAGAATAAGATAGTTGTTATCAGTTTAGATAGCATAGAATTAAATCACAGAAGCAAAACAGATGAGAGGAAACAGGGAAATCTAGTCATCTTTTATTTGTGTGTGAGTATAGCACTGTTTCCACTGAAAATCTGTGGCATTAACCTCAATAGAAGGGGGCGCAGGAGAGGGTGGAGTGGGAAAAGGCTTTAAAACCCAACTGGATATGAGAAGAAAGAGCGAAGGGCCTGACTGGACTCAATATCAAGCCATGAGCAAAACAAAACCCAGTACAAGACATCTGTCTGGATGAGCTCCTATATTTTCTGAAGAAAATCGAAACTCTAAAACATTTTCACTACATAAATGCTTCTTTTGCTCCCATAGATCTAACTTCTATAGAATATTAAACACTTTTTTGCTGTTCTGTTAACAAATACCTCTGCTATTCAAGTAAAAAAGAGAATAAAAAATATGTTAGTAAAAATAATAAGAGACGGGGGCACCACTCATTTTTCCCCTCTACTGAGAGATTTTAGTAGTGTCACATGAAAGGGACTGTTTTAACATCATCTGATCATTGTATTTACCTGTTATCTAGTTCACAGATTATACAATGACACTTGTGCATGCAAAATGCAATGTAAATGCCTAAGTGATAAGAAAACTATCTAATAGAATATTACACTTATTTGATAAACTTGTTCTCCAATAAACGGTATGCTTTTATTTTCAAAATTCAGGCAAGTCTTGCCTGTCACTCCAAAGTTACAGAGACACCTGGAATTTTTCATTCTTGATCTTAACATCCATTGTAAACAGAAAAGTTCTTTTTAGGAACAGAATATATTTTTAAAGCTTATTATAGTATTACAACTCCTGTAAACTAGGACTAAACATTGAGCACAGTAAAATGTCATGCCAAGTGTGAGTGTTCTTTCCCCAGCTGTATTTGTTGACTGTTGACTGTGGCAGATTGTCCCAAAAGCTTCATAATCTACATCAGATGAAATAAAAAATGTCCCAATAGGTGTGTCTTTCCTCTGAACAGCTCCTTTCCTGGCAATTAGTGTTGTGACTGGGAAACGAAGAGTGTCAGGCTGAAAAAAAAAATCTTTCCAGTGCAAACCATGTTTGAGAGAATGATTGAGTAAGTTCTGGGAATCTTCTCATGCTACATGTTTTTTTGGGAGCATGCAGGAAGAACATCCAGTACAGAGCAGTTTTTATTAGGAAATTAATGTGGGGGTTTTCTGAGGAAGTAGTTGAGTCTTTAGAATTTAAGTCATTTTCCTTCCTCAAAAAGAAAAGAGAAATTGCTGACAAAATGCAACACTTTCTCAGTGTTTTGGTTTTGATATCAAGTTTGTTGTGATCTTCAACACATACTGTATAGTCATATTATTTTCCTTAATGTTTGACCGTTTGTGCTCTTCTGATTTAATCTTGGCGATACACTGATTCCTTCATCATTTGCAGAAGGGGAGGGAGAAAATTATTCTCAATGCCACTCTTACATTTTAAGGATTTCTTTAATATCTAATAGTGCCTAGGAGTCTGTGCTGGAAAAGGGACTCTCTGAAGCAATACAATTTTCACTCATTTTCATCAGTTGATCCATGTTGCTCAGGAAAATGTTGCTGGAAAAAAGGTTGCAGGCTGGAGGCTTTTGTTAGAGTGTAGAATAATGACAATGACTTTTGTAGTCTGTACATAAATCAAAATGCATAAGTGATTTTGGACTTTAAACAACAGATACAAGCACACAGCCAGTCAGATCTAATGAATTGTGGTGGTTGAGGTGATATGAATTTAGGGACACAATGAGATTCCAAACTATCTGAAAAGTGACAGCCATGAGAATGCCAGAACTCTCCAAGCTCAGCTCTGGTAGCTCCAGGAGAAGAGGACTGTTAGGGTGACCATGGGCTTCCCCACTTCCTCCTCACCCATCTATCCAGGGTCTCACTCATCTGCTCAGGCAGCCTCTCCATGAGGAGAGGCCTGCAGTGAGTCACCTGCATTCATGGAGTGATGCACACCCCACAGCCTTAGGGCTCAATACACTTAGTGCAACACTGCAAGACGGTAACAGAATAACAAGTGGGAATTTTCTCCCCAGTGTTCAAATGCTAGCTAGGAGTTATTTCCCCCCCTGAAGAACACTGTGCAGGAAAATTATCTTGCTGATTGTGAATGATGGATGTTAACACTGAGACCATGTATACAACTTAACAAATAATGTAAATAGAAAATCTGTTGAAAAACTATACCTACTTAGAAAGAAATGCATCATATAATTTTTAGAAGCAGAACTGTGTTCTACAAGCTAATGTACACTGGCTAAATTATCTTCAGCTGTCAAACTAATTCCATCTCTTTCATGCTCTTTCCAGTGGTTTCAACTGTCTCATGGTGAGTTATTACTGAATTGAACTCAAAATCCAGATCCTCTACAGTCAACTAATTATTTCTGAACATTTACATTTGAAAGTACGATATTCCAAGGTAATGAACTATATTCTCTGTCATTCACCTCCTGCCAGAGATTTCCCACAGATCCCAGTTAGGCCAACCTGAAATCTCAATCTAGCTGAAATTAACAATCAAACACACTACATTTTATTTCCTAATAAAACCCCATGGTTATATAATGGATTATTTATCAGCAGTAGTCTCCCACTGTTATGTAATAACACAATTGTTACTTGTTTTTGGCACAGGCAAATTTTTGCAGAATCTACTATTGACTACTTAATCACAGGTTAGAAGAGTTGACTTTTAATGCTGTCCTCTTTAGAGTAAAAATGTACAAATGTTATTATAAATTAATATTCAAAAAATAGTACTGCTGCTTGCAAACAAGGAAAGAGAAATATTACTGTGAGCTACTCAAGATCCCACAGGGACACAAGGCAGAGCGATGAATGGAACTTCAGAATCCCTGGTTTTAGTTGATTCATATCATTATTCTCCCTTGTCTCACAAAAGTATCGTTTGTTGTCTGGTGCAAAAACATCTAGAATCAGTCTTGATTTTCCAGAGCTAAACAGTATACAGTTTTAATATCTTTTGTTGAGGCATTTTTTTTGTGCTTCACAGCCACCAGCAAACTAAGGAGAAGAAATCCAAATATAAATAAGTCAGAAATAACTGGTTATATTCTGTTTCTTAATCTTAGAATAAATGTTCTTCTGTTGCAATCACAATAGATTAAAAAGCCATCAATTGCAGTCAAAGCTTAATCCTACTTAATAATAGTAAAAATGAAAAGAAGCATATAAAAGACAGCCTCTCTCTGTTTCCCAGAGTATTTGCAGTATTCATATTAGACAGCCAAGGCAGAAGTACTCTGAACACTGACCAGGAAATCAAGGTAAGGTGAAACAATTCAGCAGAAGTCACAAACACTAGTCACCTACCCAGCTAATGGGAACAATCTATAAATATCAAAGGCCAGATTTAAAAAGGAATATTGGAAGAGAACAAAGTTACAGATTTAGGTTTGTACCACCCACCTAAATATAGAAACAAAATGAGAGAAAGTATAAGATGCCTGAAGGAGAGGACAACAGGCAAGTAATCAAAGCTGGCATCACTGGCAGAGCAGAGACAGGAGTTGGCACCCCTCACTTAATAAACCCAAAGGAGAAGGATTTTCACCATTTAGCCCTAGCCTGCAGGCAAGACCAAAGAATTAGTATTTGATGCAACAAGATGGACACAATAAGAGATGCACAGGTGACTGATTAGATTTGAGGGGGAAAAGAAATCTGAAGAAAAGGATTTAAACAATTGAAATGGTTACACTTGCAAGGCACAAGACTGCTTCTACAGAGAAGAGCCCATTATTACTCTTGGCCATCGACATTAGGCTACATCTAGAAAAAAATTATAAACAACAACTGTGGAATAATTGGTTCTGACTTCCTAAAAATTTATGTGCCATAAATAAAGGGTTTCATCATACAAATAGGTCTAGCTAATCATACATAAGTGTCTGACATACATCATAATAACGCTAACACAGCAGGGTGAGGCCATCCTAAGTGAAGACAACATTTCATGAAATAACAACAGAAATACCCTACCATATGGGCAAGCCACAAGCAAGACGGTGGGAAGTGGAAGAAACAGCAGAAACAAGAGGCCCCCTATCCCCTGAAAAACAGTGCAGGCATTCTTATAAAGAGAAATCATAATATGTTGGAGTAAACCATACAAATTTAATCACATGTTTAAGCAAATAAAGCAAAACAAAATGAGGAACTGGCATTTCCAAATCCTCTGCATGTGTCGGGAGTTGAGCAGAGAGACTGTGGATATTAATGGTTGAGTTGCACATTAAATATATTTTAAAATTGGCACCTATATTTGGTTACCTGTTTTGCATGACGTAAGTAAAAAGTTACATATCAAAATAAATCATTATGTTGTACACATGAGATAGATTTTGAAGCACACAAATCCAGCCAGAGTCCCTATATAAACTTGTGACCACTTTTGGAAATGAGCAGTGAACCTTGAAAAGAATACTTCAGATGCTTTAGACCAGATACAACATATTTCATCTTCGATATATTCAAATTGAAATGGTTCTGTAATCTGTAGACAAATTTTAGTAACATCATCAATTAAGAACAATCCTAAATAGACAGAATAAGTATCTTGAGTAATACAGAAAGTAGAAACTATATTCAGTGGTAAATACAAACTGGAAAACCAATTATAAGACATGAAAATAATAAAATTTGATATGCAGGTGAATCTATACAGTAGACCTTGTACAAGTTGTTCCAGCATTGCCTGGACCAAAATAAAAAAAGTGAGTTGCTTGTTGAGTGTAACTTGAAATGAATGCGGTTTACTCTTTTCTTTTTAATGAAAAAGAATATTAGGCTAGGACACCACCAACACCAATTTTATACCGTTCTGGTACAGCCATTCTGGTAGTATTTAATGTTTTCCAGTTGCCCAGAGACACGTGCTCATGTGCTCTAGATATGAACACTCCAGATAAAGTCCTAAGAGCTGCACTTATACCGAAAAAACATGGAGAATTGCAGAGAAACAAAATAACAGTCCACATACTTCTCAGATCTTATCAGCAGCTGAAAATAAATACAAACATTTTGAAAATAATTCACTGGCACTGTATTACTTAGATCCCTCTCTGTAATCACTATCTTTTTGGTTTTAGGTTTTCCTTCAATCCTCTGCAATTAGTCACCACATACTAGTGAGACAGTTGTCAGTGTAATCAAGAAAACTGAATATTGTAAGAATATTAAAACAAACTTGCAAGTGATGGATCAAGACATTACAACCATTGCAGAGGGTTCTGAACTTGCTAACAGGGTTTTCACAGGCACAGCAACTCATACAGACTCAGAAGGGGTTGGCAGCACTGAAGAAAGCCGGAGCTGATTAGGGAGAAACAGGAAATCACAGAAAACTGCTGAAGTTCCCAGTGCTCAACCAAGAGCAAGCACAGCTGTAACTCCTTAAAGATCAGTACAAGAAACCCAAGATTTGGCTGTTTTATGCACTCAATATCTTTATATACATGAACCGTAATGCAAAGGCAGAATAAAACTGCTCCTTTAAATCTTACTAACTCCAGAATATTAGCAAACCTAACCAGTGGGTGCTCAAGGTACCCAAAGAAGATCAGAGTAAACCACAACATGGGTGGCCATCTAGCCACCAATAAAATGTGTGACTGAGTAATGGTAGGGGAGTGGCTAGGCCAGAAAAAAAGAAAAAAACTTTTGAATACTACCTTGATAAAAGTTTGCCTTGAAAAGCTATTGGTGAGGAAGCTAAGATTTCAATAAGGCCCTTATCCTTACAGCATCCTTCTGGATAACAGAGTCTGTCAACAAGGATTTTACCCACCTGTTTCTACCAAAGTTACGGGACACTGTTTATGTTACTGTACACTAAATGGATGAAACTCTTCACAATTACATGAATGTATTCCTGAACAGGAGTAGTCAAAACCAGGAGGAGGTAGAGAAAGTGCTTGTAAGTCTCATCAGCATTTTACTGACTTCGTAAGAAAACAAGTATGCCAGGTGTATGAAATTACCCAGAGGTTTCAGATGTCACATGAAGCCCTGTCTACTGTAAAAAAAACCCAAAAAAACAGAGTTAAGCAGTTCAAAGCAAAAAGTTTGGCAAAAGCCAAAGAGACATTGGGATTGAAGAAACATCACCTACAGATTTCTCACTATTATGAAGTTACCTGAAATCTGATTCCTTAATCACTGTGCAAATAGCAAGAACCACTGTACAATATGATCAGCTCCTAAAACACAGGCTCCATTTCTTCTAACAACATCTAAGTTCTCTCTAATCTTCTCTGGTGACAGATAGGATTTGCCCAAAAGTGAGCACAAAGACTACACTGAAGAATTCAGTCTGGCATGCTGGCCTTAAGGGAACATAGGAAGCAAAGTAAAAATTAACAAATTGTCAGTCAACAACATATACAGACACCCTGGAGGGAAAGCCTCTAAGTGTAGGGTAAGAAAATAAATCCCACAGCACACCACCAATTCATATCTCTAAGGGCAGCAAGACAACATGCACGGTGCTATAAAATATAACTAGAATCTTTCCACAAGCTCCCCAGAGACTTATAAAACATGGTCTGCTCTTATTTCCTCTTTCTACACCACAAACAAGGGTTTCATCCTTGTTTGCTGCTCACTTAGTAGGACAGGAGACAATACTGCTGTATCGTATTGCCTCAGGATATTGCTTTAGGACAGTCTTTCATTGAGATGCTTCCTATGATCAACTATTGTTGCTATACAAAACCCATAAGTGAAAAATGTTCACGAATAATCAGTGGTGTTTCCTGATTTCTTCAGTTGTGCTACAGCACTACTGTGGCATTTCTACAATTATCACCCAAGTTCTTGCTGCCTTTATGCCTTGTGCATTCCTCAAGCCTGTGCAAAGCAGATGAAGATGCTGCCTACTCAGAAAGAGACTATTTTTATAAAAATTCTGCAGAGTGAAAAGTCAACATGCAGAATATCAAGCAGGGCAGAGTCAAATTCATCCGTTTTCCAATTCTCTCAGAGATCAGTTCTAAACTACCTTGACCACAACTGCATTCTCCTTCCCACTGAAAGGAAATAACTCTTCAAAACACACATTCACTCCCTCTCCCTGTGCGCTTAAAACTCACATGCTGAGGAGGAAAAAACCCACTTGAAAACACAAGGCCATAATAAGACTAGGTACTCTCTCACTGAAAGATGGTAAAAAGCAAAGAAAGTTTCTTGAGCAAATAAATTAAGGTATCAAATCCACACATAATGTGGGTAAACTCTTTATTTTCATTACTTCCAACAAGAGCCAACTCCCTGGAAGCAGGAGTGGTGGCAATCCTTATCACAGTATGCACCAGGACCAAAGAACATAGCATTGAGAGCAATCACAGAAAATTCCAGAGACCAGCTTAGAACCATCACAGGAAGTGGAAAAAGAAGGTAAAATTAGTAGATTTTTTTTACTCAAGGGATATAGAAACAGTTTACTTTTACACTCAGAGATATGTCTCGCACCCCAGACATCCTTTGAATAGCATTTCTGGAAAAGTAACAGTAATTTTCTCCCTTCAAAACACATCTTTCTCAGTGTTTCTTCTTGACAAAAAGGTAATCTGGTTTAGCCATTTCTATAAAAAGATTTCAATAATAATAATAATGTTTGATTTAATGTACACATCAGCATCAAGAAGACTTACTTGGCTGGCATGCAGTGAGTATCCCTAAGTTTATCTTTCCTGACTTACAGAAAGCTTTGTCTCTGTCCCTGCACTCCCTCTTGGAATTGCCATTTGATAATCAAGAACCACAACCTGCACTGATGAAGCAAATCTTTATATCACAGAGGGCACATCTTTGGCCACTAGTACAGAAATTACATCATAAACAGTTTAAATTATTACATAAGTCATGTGAATTTCTTAAATGTCTTACGTGGTATGTCCCTATTGGCCTTTTAGTATGAATAAAGAATGGACTTTTGAAGTGAACCTCCCAAAACCCTTGGCTGTCCGATCACCAAGCAGTCTCTGAGCACCAAAGTTATATCCCTCTCTGATGAAACTAAACCAGAAGATGTTCTCAGCAAGTGCACCTAGCAAGGCTCAACACATGCTAAGTCTCAGCTGTTGCACCTAAATCTTTAATGCAACTTTTTTTTAAAGTGGTTTTCCCTTTAGTTATAACATCAGATATAAAAAACTCCATTGCAACACCAGGATTTTTTGTTTTGAAAGATGTAAAAATGATTTGCAATTAGAAGAGGAAAAAGTTTGGACAACCAATCCCTAATCCCAAGAGAACAAGACACAAGTTTATTTTATTAACCAAAAAACAAGGAAGCAGGTTTACAGATGGACTACCCCTTCAGACCTGAGAGCCCAAGGCTAGTTTAATTAGAAGCAAAGAAAAAAATGGAGAGGACTGAACAGAACTGTTCAACTCACATACCACATGTGCTAACAGGCCAAATGCCAGAGTAACCGCAAATTCCTGAACTGACACGGCACTTGAAGAGGGGGCCCAAAATTCAAATGCACCCAGGGCACTGGCAGCTCACACACATTAAGCCTGTACAAGTGGCCAGAGACGTTATGTGTCGGCTCCTCTCCAGCTGTACACCCTGTGACCATCAGACAGGCTGGCCCCTGAGCACGGCCAGATGTGCCACTGAGGCTGCACAGCTTCAGCAGCCCGGAAAATCTTGTAGTCGCCGGGGTCCTATAGGCAGATCAGAAAAAGGAGCATACCAATACTGAGTGAAAAGAGGGAAATTAAGTAAAAACTTACAAAATCTATTTATTCAAAACCTTCTACTTCACTTTGTACATATGAACCATTTTCATTCTTTTCATTTCAACAGGCAGAAACAGCAAACAATCTTAAATAAACTCAAATGCCTGACGAAAGCTGATTTTTTTTAGTTGAGTATTAATCTGGATGACCACCGCCATGGTACAACTGGCACTGTTACTGAAAAAATAGTGATGACAAAACTATTTTGTGTTATCATAGGCTTGCTTGTTCACAGCAATTGTTCTGTTTATTAAGTAATCAAAATAAAGGAGGTAGTAAAAGTGAAGTGTTTAAGCTGTTTGGCTCCTGAAATTATTTGAGCATGTAGGTCAAGTTTTAGAAATTTACATATATGTCAAGATTTTTTGGCTGAAAATAACAGCTGGTGGTCCAGGTCATTTAATGACCAACAGGGGCAGCTTTCTAGGGCAAAGTGACCTGTCTCACCTGCATGACTCCCAGCCTATGACACATGAAAGGGAATACAGGCCTGCTTTGCTAGACCATGTGCACACAGAGCAACAGAGATGCTCAGGGACCCGACCTCATGAGTAGGCTGGGCTCAGGTCACACCATGTTGAGTCCCCTAGTAACAGCAAACTGCTCTCATGCTCACACACAAGTCCTAGCCAGTGCTTACCAGCTGAAATACAATCCCACAGAGACACAGCACTTCTTCCCCTCTATGGACAGCAGAACAGGTCACATGAAGAAAGACTCCCAAGATGGTAGCAAAAAATTAGGTATACTGGCATTTATAGTGGAAGAAGTAGCAGAACAGGAGGGGAAGGAGCCTTCAGGGTTCATGACACAATTAGAGGATACAGTTTCAAAGACAGAACATCCATTTTAAAGGCCAGGTGCATCTTTTTGCTATTAAAAAATCAAAACAAACAAAACCGAACAAAAACCTAAACCAAACAACCAAAAAAACAACCAAAAAGCAAAAGAAATCCTACTAAAACTACTGTACCATCCCAGAATTCAGAAAACATGGTAGAGTGAGCAGAGGAAATTGAATGTGTCTGTCACTACTGATGTGAATAAGCCCTTACTTTCCACAAACAAGGAGTTTTAGGGAAAGGAGGGAAGATCTCCCTAGCAAGCAATTCTCATGTCTGGAACCAAAGGCAGCAGACCAAGCATTAGGAAGAGGTGATGTGGTAAGAACTCACTGCACTGGCACCCAACAGTTGAAAAATGCCCCTAACTCACATACTTGCCAGCAAGATTGAGAAGGGAATGAACTGTCTACAAAGGAGCCAGGAATACAAAGGAAAACAATGTACATACAAAAAGGCATACATGACTATACATAAAAGAATTAAACAAAGTGAAGTTACACAAAGGGGAAATTAGGATAATGGAAAAGCAATGGTTTTCAAATTCACATACATTCCATGAGATGATATACCAGCCCTGCCATGCCTGCACTTAATTGTGTCATATGCACTGACTTGGGCTATCTATGCAACCTCAGCCACAAATCTTGAGTTGCACTGTGCTGTTCATGAATTCATATTTCACCCAGACAAAGCTTTTGATTAGAGTTATTCGAGCTTCACAAGCAGACCTTGTGTCTTGGACACCCATAGCCTGAAGAAGGGGGGAGAAAGTGACAGAAAATACTTATTTCAGATAAGATGCTGAACTTAGTCCAAAAAGAAAAGAACTTGACCAAGTATGTGTCCTTGTTAACAGTCTCCGGACTGTGCTGAAGTACTACTTGGTCTATTTTGGTCTTGTAATATGTTGTTTGTTGAATTTCTTGTATTTTGGAGAGATTGTTCTGCAGCGCTAAAAAAAAAAACACTGGGGTCTTGGCATTTATCTCTGAGAATACTTGGGAACTTTCTTTTGAGTTCTCAAAAAACCCCTCAGTTTTGCTTCTTTCCAGAGCCCTCAAAGGAGTTATTATTACAAGACACAGTGTTACAACTTTATCTAATCTGTGGTTATTGAGAAACAGAAGAATTTACTGAAAGTTTCAGATTCGTAAGAGTACATTCACCACAGGGTAAATACTGGACCATTTCAACAGCTAAAGGATACCTTTTTTATTTATGAAATGTTTCAAAAACGTACAGCTAGGAAGCAAACGAAAGCAGGCTAGCTTGTTACAATCACTTTTTTAACCATGTCTTGTAAATTGAGTATTTTTATTGCAAAAAACATCCACTACAAACTGGGAACATTCATCAGTTTATTGCACACAATAGTAAATGTATGTATTATTTTAACTTCTACAAGATTATTAATATCAGCACAGCCAAGCTATTAAAGCAAAAAAAGTAAGTATTCAGATTTCTACAGAAGGTCAAATAACTTGGATACTGTTGAGTGATTATAATAATACAGATTATTTCAGAAGGTTCATTAAAAATAGTTCTGTTACTCTTATCTCCTAATATCCGTGTTTAAACATTTCAATATCTGTGTTTAAACATTTCACTGCCAAATTGCCAGTGTTTCAAGAAATTATTACGGGGAAAAGGAGCCTGCAAGAATGATGGAGAGAGACTTTTTACAAAGGCCTGTAGTGTAGGACAATGGGGAATGGCTTCAAAATTAAGGAGATCAGGTTTAGATTAGATATTAGGAACAAATCCTTCACTGTGAGGATGGTGAGGCACTGGAACAGAATGCCCAGAGAAGCTGTGTATGTCCCATCCCTGGGGGTGTTCAAGGCCAGGTTGGATGTGGCTTTGGGCAGCTTGGTCTAGTGGAATATGTCCCTTCCACCCTTCCAAGAATTGGAATCAGATGAAATTACGTACTAATTACACTGACCTTCTCCTAAGTAAAAAACCCCCCACTCTTACATGGTACCTATATAGTAGCATTTCACTCTAACACAAGAGGTAGACAATGCCACGAGACACAACTGCCACGTAACATCGCAATACCAACCATGTAACTAGTGCCAACATGTCGACAAGGATGCAGTTGCTAATTTTGTCTCCTATTCACTTAGCAATGCTGCCCTAAATAAATTAATCTACTCCTTGAAACTCAACAGCAAATACTTCAAGTCCTTCACTGTCACCAATGAGTGTCATGAACCCTAATACAAACACATCAATGAGTTTTCCAGAGTATAATCAAGTTCATCCCTTCTTACCTGCCTGAGCCCCCAGGGCACTTCACTCACTCCACAGCTATACTACCACACCTTAAAGAAAAATAAACTATCACATAATCACTGGTCAAAGATTCCCTTCACCATTTTTGCCCTTGAAAATGTGGCAGCCACTTGCCATCTCTGAAAAAAGGAACAGCCATCAAGCTACCAGCAAGAGAACAGTGATTTAATTCATGTTGTGATTTCATCAATTACGTCTTGTCAGTAAGCTTTAATAATGAGCTGTAATAAGCCTAAATTGTTAATCTACTTGAAAGTATCTAGTTTTAACCGATCAGTATTACTCACATTGCAAGATCACCTAGAAATCACATCACAGATTGGCTTACATTGTTTCAGCAAAGAGAGTAAGTAAATAAAAATAAGCAGTCCCCTGTCCAAAAGGCGTTGAAATATTTGAAAAACAAACAAACCAACCCCTCAAACAAATAACCCTCCCCCAAAAAATCCACCAAAGCTGATACAGCATAGGAAAAATTGTGATGTTTCAGCTTTCATTTACCCGATCAAAGTAGGATAGTGCAGTGTGAGAAGGAGGATATTTAAGACACTTCCAAGATGTTTTAGAAAACTCCACGATCCCATTATCATTTATTCATAATACTGGCGAATATGTAAACACCGGTCAAGGAAGTAAAAGCTCTGGTCAACAAAGCAGCAACATACAAATTGCAAGAATGCAAGATTTACTTTCACAACATTTAGAAACCTTTTATTTTTTACCTTTCATCTCTCATCCTTCTAACACATGCGGCAGCACAGTATTTCCCATCAGTTAATCAAAAAGGCAAGTAACTTGAACAAACAGTGCCCCAGACACAGACTGATAAGAAGCACCACATCCAGCACATAGTCCATCCAGCACAGCGCACTGGTAGGATAGACAAGGAAGACACACAGCTGGTGATTAAGAGAAAACATAGGAGAAGGCATGGAGATAAGAAAATCCATCCTGCCTACAGCAATATCTATTTGTTAAAAACAAGACAAACAGATCTAGTCAAAACCAAGTAACAGAAGTGATGGGCTGGACCTGAATACCTTCCATATTATAGGAAAAAATAGATAAATCAATCACTTCCACATCGAAAAAACCCCTAACTGAAGGTAAATGAAGAGAGTACAGAAAGTACACTTAGTGAAAAAATGCTCCCTGGCAGAGTCTACATTTGAATTTGGTTTTGGGAATGACACCTCAGCTCCCAGTCTCAATTAAGGATTCAATACTTCCAAACAAACATACATTTGGCATCTATTTCTCCTCTCTTTTCATTCAATTTTGAAATAGCTGTAATGCCCATACCTAGACCTAATAAACACGTCTACCTTCAGTCTCCATCTCTGTTCCTCATCTCTAAATTTTTCATTACATTTTAAGTTGACTTCCATAGATACTCTGGCAAACAAAACATACAAAGAGCCACTCTCATGAACCCTTCTGCACAGCACCGTAACTATGGACAGGACAGATCATCTTCTGGTTTTCAGTAAATCAACACATTATAGATTGCAATATTCTGTGATGATACCAAATAAGACTATTTTAAACCATACAATTTTTCATCAAACTGTTTTTGAAATATGTTGTACTATCTATCTGTTCATTACTATGAACTATGTTAGAAAATTCTAAGTTTTTAAAATACATCATAAACATCACATTTGCTCGTCACCAAGAAATACACTAGAAATAGTTTGGGTAGTATCTGAATCAAGTGCTTTATATTTGAGGAAGCATTTTAAACAGGTAATGTTGGCTTCTTTAGGGGAATATGTAGCATTTTCATAGTTTAACCCCAACTGGAAACTAAACACCATACAACTGCTCACTCACTACACCCTGAGGTGAGATGGGAAGGAGACTCAGAAAAAAAAGAACAAAAAGTCATGGCTTGAGGTAAGAACAGTTAAATAGTTGGAAAAAATATTATAATAAAAATTATAATTGAAATTAAAAAAACCCACACGATAAACAACAGCAAATAAATAAACACCAAGAAAAACAAGTGATGCACAATGCAGTTGCTCACGACCTGCTGAACAATGCCCAGCCCATCCCCAAGCAGTGGTTGGCCCCATCCAGCCACCAACCCCCTCCAGTTTTCACACTGAACATAACATCCTATGGTATGGAATATCCCTTTGGCCAGTTTGGGTCAGCTGTTCTGGCTGTGCTCCCTCCCATCTTCTTGTGCAGATTCTCACTGGTAGAGCATGAGACACTAGAAAGTCTTTGACTTAGGGTAAGCACTACTTAGCAACATCCAAAACATTAGTGTGTTATCAACATTATTCTCATATAAAATCCAAAACACAGCACTGCACAAGCTACTAAGAAGAAAACAAACTCTATCCCAGCTGAAACCAGGTCAAGCATATAAAAATGCTGGTAGTTTCTACATAGTTTCTACACAAGTAGAGCTGCTCTCTGCATTTGTTCCAAGACAGTCAGTTGGCATTAATGGTTTCTGACTCTCTGAAGCATTCAAATGATGAAGCTTGCACACTTCTCATATTGCTGAGATGTGACCAGTCGTTCTCTGTGAAATAGTGGAATCAAGCATGTCTCCACGTGCCTGCCCCAGCGACTTCCCAGTTCCAGTATCAAGAAAGACCCAAAGCTGTTATGACCTTTTCCACCTACCAGCCTAGACTTCTGCAGAAAGAAAACATAGAAGCAGAGATCATAAAGAAACCGTGGTGTTATCTGAACAGAATACAATTCCAGGTTACGATGTGGCACACATCTGGGGTCAGATTAGCTACTGCCAATGACTCCTCTGTGGGTACAGAGTTACCAGGTAACTAGAAGGAGGAATAAATGATCTGTATTGTTCTCAACACATACTTGCCAAAGAAAGAATGATGTTACAAAATACAGTACCTGTTGTATAAACTGCATGTCTTCCATGCTGTCTTACGTTAAGTGGTTTTATTAACAGAGCTCTACAGTTTACGCAGTCAAGTTTTGTGTCTGGCACCACTTAAAGCCCCTTACAATCCTGCTCAGGTACGAGAAGCTGGGCAGAGAGATGAGTCTGTCCAGTTTGCAGTCCTCAGACCAGCTCTGATGTCTGGGCCTGTCTGACCAGAACTCTCGCCACAGCCAGCAGGCTACTACACAAAGATCACTGCAGGCATTAAGCTCACCAATAACTGTGTAAGATTTAAAAAAATACTACGTTAAAGAATGGTGTGCATCTGTCAGCCTTTTACTTTATTGATGGATTACTCTCCATTTTCTTTCTATGCCTCAATTAATGTTTTTCACAATAGATAAGCATTTTAAGTGTAAGCTTTCAGAGTTGGAAAAAATTTCTAGATAAAATAAAGAACTTTGTTATCAACCAGAAAACGAGAAAAATATTGTTTCAGTAACATAAGAGGTGATAAATAAGTAATGTACTAAGACATCTAAAAATATTTTAAAAAAAAGTAAAAACTTAAAAAGCAGTGTGAGAATTACAAGCCTTACTGCTAAAGTGTTTTAAATTATGTTGAAAGCAGACTACTCCTTCATATAGTACAAGTCAGCCTCATGCTAGCAAAATGACCAATACATTGAAAACTGTACACTCACATTCTAGTCAAACATACAGAATAACCAGTTAATAGGATCACTGACAGTCTGATACATGTTGTCAGGAAAGACATTTGGGTTTGGTTGATGTCAGAATATTTAGGGAAGTCTTAAGAATGCCGGAAGTTCTTTAAAACAAATATCATACAAAATTTGGATCAGAAACATAAAAATTAGAACATTCTAAAAGAATGACAAAGCACCGGGGAAAAGAACTATTGTGCAGACAATAGTTTTAAACCAAACACCCACTCGTAACTGGCAATGTTTAAGTTATAGAGAACAAAAATGCCTGCCCAGAAAAGACATGTGAACTAAAGGGCTGAAATGTGAGTTACAGGGAGAAAAGAGAAAAATGCTTACCTGTGAATAGAAAAAGAAGTAATAGATCTAATGAGGGATGCCACTGCTCCAACTTTAGCAGCTTCCACTGCTCCCCGTACTCTGTATTGCACAGTTTCACCATAACTGATGAAAGGTTCATTGTAGACAACAATCTTCCCCTTGGCCTCCTGAGCTCTTTTATGCAGTTCATCAAAAGAGGCTACCACTATGACTTCTGCCGTAATTCCTGAAAGAAAGTATTACAGTGGTTTTAACATTGCTGTCCTATAGCTCTCCTATGGCCACTTCTATGGACAGAAAAGCATGGACTGTGCAGAACTCAAGAAATCAGAGATTTAATTTTTTACCGGAAAAGGAAGACTATGTGAAATACTTCATCAGGGATTGCTACTAAATATATGTAATAGCACCCTGAGCAAGTCCACACAGTTCTGTAAACCCTGCTATCAGGTTGGTATTAAAACATAATTTGAAGGGCAAGAAGGATACACAGGGGGAATTTTGTTCTCTGAATGTGCTTTAATGCCTCACTGTAATAATTTATAGTACAAAAACATTTGCAAAAGCTGCCTATGGGATTAATTAAAAAAAAAAGATAGTAATCTTTTCATGGAAATGTTTTGATATGTTGCTAAACAACTTAGCCTAACATAAGACAACTGGAAACACATATTTTAAGACTGAAACACTTATAAAATTATTTAATCCATAAATTAAATAATTAAATCTCCGCAGTTTCAAGATATTTTGCAGTACGCATTATTATTGTTATTGTTATTATTATTTCTTCATATTTAATTCAGTAGAATACTGCAGTTCTACTGGATGCCTTTCTGGGAGATTTTCCAGATTTTCCATATGTCCCAGTTATGATTCAGAAAACACAGGCAGGTACTTCTGCAGAACTATTTACACATGGTAAGTTAGATTCCACTCAGCTCTTAATTTTTAATAGTTTTAAATTTCTGTATTATCTTGCTTGAAAACATAAAGAATCTTATAGTTAAGTAGTTTTCCCCAAAGCCAGAGAACCCTTCTAACTTTTTAGGACATTAATTGAGGAACTATATTTCACAGCATTTGAGAAGTAATTCATTAAAATGACCACTGTGCTTAAAATCCAATTGTGTTGACTGGTAACAGAGATAAGTAGAGACTGCTTAACAACATGGGCTGGTTCTCTGCTTCTAAATGTAGAAGAAGTAATGGATGCCTGAAATTCTAGCATTATATATTTCACCTAAAAGTCACAAAATACATCAGTAAAAACTAAAACTAATAAAAAATGTCTAGCAAAGATTTGTCAAAGAAGTGAAACTATCATATTTTTAAGAATAAATTGATTTTCCTTGGAAAAGTCCTCCTTTTTTTTTCTTTTTTTTTGCTTGTTTGCTTGTGTATGTTGTATAAGAATTATTTAGAGGATTTCAAAGACTTGTATTTGAGGCTATAATACATGAGAACTGTTAGCAAAATGGGAAGGTAATCTCTCTCAGCACCAGTGTGTCCAGGCTCATGGCTTCTTTAAGATGAAATCACACTTCAAAACCTTAAAGAAACCATTCCACACAAAAGTTTGGTTTCTTTAGAGTTCACTGCTAAGAGGGCAGTAGACATCTACTGCTACAGCAAAAGCCTATGACTTTTAGCTACAGAAATACCCTAGTGTCAGAGGTGTACAAATCTTAACTATTCAGATTCTTACCTTTACCTGGCATCATTTAAGAGAGGCAAACCAGATAATCACCTTCAAATTTTACTAGTTGCCTTTGGCAGGTAGGTGACCATACTAACAGACCCCAACTGCTTGTAATGAATGGCAGGTTCAGCTGCCCAGCTAAGGAACATCCCAGCAACAGGATCATTTTGGGTATGAAACCCTGCCACTGGAAATAAAGCCGAGTATCTGCAAAATTTCATTTTCCACAAGAAAAGTCATGGTCTCAGTAGGTTGATACTGCAATTTGTATTTCATATTAGCTCTCCCCAGTGCTCCACTTGGATTGTGCAGCAGGCACTGGAAGGACACACGTATTAGTGACTATTGGTCAAGAAAAATGAGGAGCATAACTCTTCTGGGCATTACTTTACTGCATTCATGAACAAACACCAACTCCGAAAGCTTTTTAAAGAAAGCTACAGACAGCTAGTAACTATCTGTAATTCCTAGGAAATATCATGGAGAAGTAAATTTATGGCCCTTCCTAGATGACAGGCATTAGGAGTTTGCACAGTGAGCTCTGTGGGAATTAAAGCTACGGGAAAGAACAGAGAGCTGCAAACTCCAGCTCAGTATCTCTACTTTTGAATGATCCCAAAGAAGCTAAATAAAGCCATCCTTTGACAAAACAAAACAAAGGCTCTCATTGCTATTCTAACTTAATGGTAGCACAGTATACAGAAAGCATCAGTTACAGTGCTTTCCGTAACAAAGTAAACCTTCACTCTTGTGTAACTTCTGACTAATTCAATCACTCGTTTGCATTTTAGTCCCATTTTATACCATTTCAGACTCTTCTATTGAAGTGACAAGAGTAATGTTTATCTTAAACAAATATGTGGACACACATACACAAACCACTCTACGACCTCCTGTGTAAAAGAAGAAACGAAACAAAAACCTCAACAGATTAAGGAGAATGAGTTATTCCCCTTAGAAACAGGAAATGTCTCACCTTACTGAGCCTTTAAGCAAATTAACAAAACTCTGCCCTAGCATCTTCTACCAATTCAGTGCCTCATGGCTCTGCTTCCTGTGTCAAAAGCTGTCCTCTCTCTTTCTTACTTCCATCATTAACTGATCCAGAGCTTGGTTGTGTGTTATTGAACAGAATTCTTCAGAAAACCCATGTAAGGAGGGAGATGGATCGCCTGCTTACTTAAGCAAGCTATAAAGATTATAACATTCAAGAGATGAATACAGAATATTTGGGGAATTAGATAAATAAAAGGCATGAAGCGCAGAAGACAGAATTATGAACATGATCTGTATAAAGCTGAAGACTATTTGATCTCACTGTGTGATACATATTGGTGTGTTGGGCAAGTGAGCAAAAGAATCTAGGTAGTACTATGGGTTTCCTCTCATTTCTCCTATTAAACAGTAAATTGCACCCTGTTATTTCTGAGAACTAAGGTGCTAATGGTGGGCACAAGACGGCAATTTTCCATTATCAACAAAATTACATTTTACAAAGTTCTTTGTACACTGAAATGTGTATTTCTACCTAAAAACTTGAATATGCCACAACTTTGATGATCACATTGCCAGTTGAAATAAATGGCATGGTACGCATTAGCAATCTAAAATTTGTCACAGGCAGGATGAACACAAGACTGATTACAATTACTCTTTATTAGCTACAGAAAGCAGAAAGTCCATTTATATATATATATATATATATATATATACACACACACATACATATATATAAAAGCATCTGTAAATCAGCTGTCTGTAACATTGCCATATATAAGAAGTCTGATTCTTGGCATGAACAATTCTGTCTGAAGAGTCCCCTCCTAGCACCTGCTTGCCTGCCAGCAATGATGCAAGGAGTAAATTAGTTCAAAGGGGATTCCTCACAAGGTAACTTATTCTACCCAAGATTAAATGCAGTGAATGTTTAAGTCACTTTAATATCTAGAGCTATGCATCAGTCTGTGTTAGTAACAAGTTTCAGCAAAGAGTAAGAAAAAAAGGAAAATCCACCTTATTATCAGATTTTAAAACCTGATGAACCTCTATTAAAACTTCAAGGACATTTCGTATGGAATATTGATGTCCCTAGCCACACCAGGGCAAGACAGGGCCAGACTTTACCATATCGAGTATCAGGAATTCCAGAGATTAGTGAACCCAGTTTCTATTGTTTTTTATTTATTACTATCCTAGAAACACTGTATTCATAAACACACAGAAATTTAATCAAGTTAGTTACAATCTATTACTGTATTAAAAGAATTTAGTAAAGCCATAAAGAAATATCATTTGCATACTGTTTAATCTTACTGGATATCAATATCCTCATTACTTAATTATGGCCTTACTCTCTTTTTTCCCCCAGTCTCATTTTTGTCATCCAGTTAATAGCATCAGTCCTCGGATATCTAGTTACAAAGCCAAATGCAGTTATCATTACTTTGACAACACATTTTTTTCGATAGCAGTAAGCAAACAACTCACACCTATGTACCTCTCAAACTTCATTTACTGCACACTGTTAATGTAATAATTACGATTTGTCTTACAAATCACACTATGGGACAGTGATGCTACTGATCCACATGCACTGAAGCTGCCACTGTCAAATAAATACAGTGATGAGCAAAGCAATTTTTGCTTAAAACAATTAAAATACGGTAATTTTAAGCCTAGACAAAACAAAGCTGGAAACTGTATAAACTAAGTCTCCATAAAACTTCCCTGTGTATTAGATATTTAAAATTTTTCGTCCTAAGCATAAGACACTGCCTTGAAATATCAACACTGAAAGTCAACATATCTAATTGTTCTGATACTGGTGGAAATTTTGAAACTGGAGAAGATGTATCTGAAACATGTCCTGGCATCTGCAGTCGTGAGAGCAAGAGGGAGACAGAGTGCTACCACCTCATTCATCAGAACCAGGCATCAGGATATCAGAATAGGAAATCAATACACCTCGTCATGGTAGAGTAGGAGAGAGTAGGAGCAAAAACAGGCCACAAGCACAGTGCATGAAGATGGCAGCCCTGCCTCACAGGGAGAGAAAAAGGTAGTTGTTGAGACAGGTCAAAAGAAAGAAGGTCTTGGGGAGCAGACAGAAAAGGCAAATATATTCAAAGGTAAGTGAGATTAGGACCTGGCATTATATCCTTTTCAAGTTTAGCACCCTCTAAAATCAGCTCAGAAAACGTTTTTCCCCTCAACTTCTATTACAGCTCTTTTAAAAACATGTTGCTTTCCATCTCTCTCCAGGAATTAGTTCGGCTTTCCCCCAATGCCGCATGCAATTCAACTGGATTTTCAAAAAACAAACCCAAATTCCATCTGTAATGAACTCGTCCAATTAAGACTGAAGCAAATGAAAGATTAATATCATCACTTCTTTTTTTTCTCCCTCAAAAATTATAGCATGTACTGAAAATGTGAAATATTTCTACCACCTAGAAACACATTTGCTCTGTCAACACATATCAATATGTATTGATTTAAGAATTATAACATGAAGAAAACATTAAATATTTTACAGGAACTGTGAAATGAAGAAGAGGGCTTTTATCGAGAAAAAAGATTTTGTAAAATCTGAATATACTTCTGGAAAATGTGACCTCATCTACTCTGTGGAACAGCAAAAATAATTACTTCATGAAACTAAAATTACATAGGAGAGTTAACCAAAAGGGTATGAGGCTCCTCAGCTCTGATGCACAGCACATAGACTAAACGTATTGCGTCATTCCTTAAGAAGAACATAGAGAAAAATAAGCATTATAAATAATTACATTTTAGACAAATATGACTTACAATTTCCAGCAAGTACTGGATCTCCTTAGAATAGTTTGGTGTCAATAACATGTAGCTTACTGTGCAGCAGCAAATCCTAGCAGAAAAGGGGTTGGACCCAACATCCACCACAAAGCCTTGGATGCCAAAAGAGCATCCAAGGTTCTCTCAGGAGCAGCCCTGCACAGGGCACATGCTTGCTATGCAACGTCCAGGGAGAATCAGGTATTCAAGAACAAGATCCAGAGAGGTCAGTTTCTGAGAACACAGGTGCTCAAGGCAGGAAGTACTGAGGACAACCATTCCCTCCTTAGCGAGTCAAGATGCCAGTCACCACTGGCTACCCTTTGGGATGAAGGTAACAGTGCCATCCAACAGTGCATGCACAGCCCACACATGCAGAAAATCATATTCAAGTCCTGCCCTCAACTCAGTGACACTGAAAAGGAAAAAGACCTGAAAATTCCATCTCTTGGCACTGGCAATCCACATTTCACTTTGTTAAAGTAGCAACTGGAATTCAACGTCTTCCCAGACAGCATGTCCACCTCAAAGCCACTCAGCTACTCCTACTCTCTGAATCTTTGAAATGCCACTGCACTAACTTTTGGCCCAAATGCTGAGCCACTGGAAACCACAGTGTCTGAGGTCATTCATGGATGTCATCTTTTACATTCCAAAAAACACAATAGCATAATTACCATACCACAAGTAGCATTGCTGTAAATAAGAGTAAACAATCCAGGCACCCAGTACTGAGCCTCATGGTCCCAAGATGTGAGTCAATAGCTCCTCACACATGAAAAAGGAGGGATCCAGTGAAGGTAGAAGAAGGGTTTTGCCATGCACTGTGGTCTCAGGCCTACAACTCTCTCCAACCCCTGTTCTCAGCATTGAACCCCTCATCAAAGGGTGTGGGATGATAGAGTTAAATCTAGAGGGGATTCACAATTTTAAGGTAAAAAGCAGCTACAACTCCCTGGATGGACTGAGGTCAACATGCTCCCCAGTACAACAATAAACATCTGCTCAGAGAAACAGAACAGAGTGTGGAATGAAGCGGAGACTATGTGGCCTCCCTCCATTCTAATCTCAGCATAATGGGAGAACACTGCAGTACTAAGACTGTACAGTACCTGTCTGATACGGGAGAATCAAGATGTTCTGCTGCTGAAGCCAACAACCGTGTTGAATCCTCTTCTCGAGTGCCAAACCACAACCACCCGCCCTCTCTCATTGGTACACCAATCAGAAATAAAAAGTATTTATGATAAGAGCCACTCTTATCATAAATAAGAGCCACATAAAGAAAATAGTATAAAAGTGTGTTGGGGATAAGTGGAAAGCGGGAAAAGACCTCCACCAAAACTGCTGGGATCAGTCAACAGGCTGAGTCCATCTTCTCCACCCCCAGAGGGATGCCTTGGGTGAGAAATATGCTCTACACGCGTTAAATGCTGCATTTAGGACTAGAACTTTTGCTTTTGCTTATCCCATAGCATATTATTTAGATTGCTTCGTATCAGAGCTTGTGCTTGCTTAATATGTGTATCAGTACATTGCTTTAAAACATATTTTTGCAGTAGACACAATCACCAACAACCTTCAAACCTTATTAATCTGCCGCAATTTGTATTAATAAGAAGTGTTATTCCGTAAACTGTTAAAGTGAGTCCTTGCAGTTGCTGGTGGCAGATAACACCTTGGCAGGACCCGCTGAGCGGTCCTGGCTGTGTTGAGTTCCCTCTTACAAGGGAGGTCAAAGTACCCTCTGATCTAGCTAAGCCGTTGGTGAAGGGTCTCCTTACGAGACACTGACAGACTATCGGACACCAAGGTCTCAACTTTCCTGGGCGACTGACGAGCAAAAATCTGAACTCCCACCCTTCACGTGACAAAGGGGTACTCAAGTGCCTCCAGAACAATAGCCTTTTCTTCCAGTAGGTCAGCGACCACCCAAGATGTTGGCAACTCAAAGGTAAATCCTCTGATACACATTAAAGCTAACTTTTTTTTGGTTGGCCTTTTGTTTATCTAGCTGAATTTCCTAATCCACTTCACCACTGAGAAAAAAAAAAAAAGGAGGGTCAACACCGGGGGGAAAACAGATTGGCCAGGACCGGGGCCAGACTGCTTCCTTCAGCAGCAGCCCTGGCTTAATATAATGGTGAGCCTACAGCAACAGCACACACCTTCAACAACTTCAAGACATGCATTATCCCTATTTTATACATAACAGGCGGGAACTATTTTCATATTATCTAAGTGCAAAACTCCTATCACCTTCCATAAGAGCACAATTGGACCAAATGTTGACAGTTAAACAAAAAAAAACATGACTTGAACATAAAAACTAGGAAAAAGTCTGCCAATGCATCATCTTCATATTTATGTTATTTCAGTTTTGCTGCAACAAACAGTACAAAAAAAACAGAGACTGTTCCTTTTTCAAGGAGACATTTCAAGCAGGCTGCATTCTGGAGTTGGTTCTGCTTGTCAGTATTTCTATAAAATTAAAGGGTAGGGTCACCCATCAGGGTAAAAAAAGTGCATTTTAAAACACATGCAAAAAATATGAGTTCTTTGATACTTTATGGTCAAACATCTGCTAAACTACTACTTTCCTTCAATTATGGGATTCTCAAAGCAACAATTATATCTATTTTCCTCAGAATTTGGGGGATATAATCACTACTACCAGAAATCAACACAGTCTCTCTATATATATCTTTATGTTTTGCCAGTGTTGGAACAAATGAGACAAGGACGTTGACTAAATATGGTAAATCTCCAGTTTGCCAGCACCCAGCACTTTCTAACATTCAATACTGTTTGTTACCTAGGAATCCGTTTCTTTGAGGTGGTGACCATTTTCAGTCTCTGCTGACTTCTGGAAATCCAGGTCACTCTGTGTTTCATGTTTCTTCTTCCCTGTCACTAAGACAGGCAGTAAAGTTACTCCCTCATTGTAAGGAGATCAAAGTAAGTGAAAACTTTCTTTTTGACCCAACACCTTCATATCTGGGAATACACTGAGAGGGAGAATGTTGGGGAGTTTCCCTCTTCAATAGAAAATCTAACCTTTTCTGTACCGTCCTTTTTTTGCTGTAAATCAGATGGAATCTGGAAACTTGACATCCTGGCATGTTGCCCAGTCATGAAGAAGAAAGTAGAATTTTATCCACAAGATCACAAGGTACTGAAAAGCCTTCTGCATATCATCCAACTGTTCCATATCTGAGCTAAAGTGGGAAAACCTCATAAAATCAAATAAATGAGGAAAGCTCTGCCCACATCCCAATAGGTTTTCAACCCCATAGGAATGGGTGAGATAGAAAACCTGCAGGAAGAGACACTGTTGGTATAATGAAGTCAGTTCTGGCTTGGACTTCAAGGCTAAAATACTGATACTGATACTATTTAGGTCTTCCTATTCCTGCACTGAAGGATTGCAGATTTTTTTCCACACTCACATGGTGTATGCAGAAATGGAAAGTAAGCAACCCCAGCATGCGCTCTGGCCATTGGGACACTCAGGAAACACTGGTTTGAATTTCCACGGACAGAAGGGAAAATAAACCCTGAATTTCAAGCATCCAAAACCAGGTTTCTAAATTGTTATTAGGCTATTGCCATGATAATGAAAAGCCCCTCAGAGTATTAGCTCTGAAGGGCTCTGCTGAGCTCCAGGAGGAGTTGAGGGCACCAAGGACCACCAAGTCCAGCACCAAGTTTTAAGTTTCTGCCAACAGGGTTTTCTCAGCTTATCAGGTCACAAGCCTGGGGAAAAATCATGGGAAGGGAGGAATACAGGACATAACCGAGAAAATGAGAAAACCAGAAATGGTCTCCTGTACCTCCTGCTGGGATGGGGGAGTCATCCTCTCTCATCTTAACCCCACCCCTCCACCTTAGAAGACAAGAAGTCCAGCCAGTGCTGTCCTCTGGTGCTAAGTAGGCATCACTAATGTCACAGAAGGGATCTGTTTGGACTATACAGAGTAAGTGGTTTGTAAACTGAGTGGTCTGAAACATATATTGATAGGAACACTGATTTAAAATATGCAATAAGTATCAGGTTAATACTAAACAACTTCAGGGATGATCTGCATAGTCCACTTTAGAGGCAGCTGTGAAGGAACCCAGGAGCCATCATAGAGCCAACATCTGATGGAGAGTCCTTGGCCTCTGCCAAAGCTCAGCACAGCAGCAGATCTCCCCAGTTTGATCTCATGCAGCAACAGCAGTTAAGTTGCACTATTCTGATTACCAGAACACTCACATTCCTGCAGCTTCTTGGCTAAAACAAGACATATCAGAACTGCTGATAGACTGTCACTGAGGGAAATTGTTCCAATATTTCTGATGGTATTTAGGGCGGCCTTCTATCCCTTTTTCTCAGGAATAAGGCACAGTGATAATCACTGGTTAGAGAAGAGGAAGCATTTCTGGGAACAAATATCTCAGAAGTGATAAGGCAGTGGTTTTAATGTGCAACTACACATTTTTTATTCCATGCTTGGGATGAGTGAGAGTTTTAGGACAGGCACTTTTCTGAGCAGCACACCTTCCAATGCTGCTGCCCAGAGAGACTGGTGATGAGCGGTTCTCACCAGAAATTTCTATCAGCCAGGTGGACAGCCCACAAATTGGAAGAATGAGAGCCAAGAGCTCACCAGGCACCAGCTACCCCACATAACCTTCTCAAGCACAAAAACCTGTCCCAGTTTGCACAGAACAAGATGAGACCAGCAGAAATCGTAACAGCCACAAACAGGAAATCAGAAGGTAAGTAATTTAATCAAAATTATTCCAAGTGTGAGAAACTGCCCTCTCTTTCATGAGAGATCTCACTGCCATGAAGTCTTCTAGCACCAACACGTACATCTCTTCAGAAACATGGTAGAACTCAGAGGAAAGTAAAAATGTCAGAAACAATAAATGTGGGCTTTTTAAACATTACTCATTATAAACCAGCACTGAATAACAGAATCTTATCTTTCAAGGCATTACCAGCCACAAGTACCAGCCTGACCATTCAGTTGCCAGTATAAGAACCTTATAGATGAAAAAGTAGGATACGATCAGCCTCTGTGAGCATTTTTAACATGTAAATTCAGTATCTCTCTAAAAGAAAAAAGGCAAACCTAGGAGTAAAACCAGGCAAGTGCAAATAACTACATGGCTAAGAAAGAGAAACAAAAAACAGACTTCTTGGGATGTGAAGATGTTTGCCAAGATTAAATTGCAGGTTATCTTGGAAGGTTCAGTAACACCTGCTCAACACCAAAAATGTCTTTTTAATTTTAGTTTCCTTTTTGGGAAGCTTGTAATAGGACTGGAAAGGATACAAAATAAGTTGTAGGCTTAAACTTTGCTGTAAATATTCTCCTATCAAAGCACTAAACCTTACACATATCATGGTACAAACAAATATTATTAATGGTTTTAGTTGTTTTGCATTTTAGGCATGTCTTTACCTCAATATAACATGAATACCTCAGACAAAATTTACAGTAGCAATTTTGCAAACCAAGTATGATTTATTTGAAACGTGTCTTAAATTATCCAGTTTTACTTGCATTTTGAAGAGCTATATAATTTTTCTAAACAAAACAACTTTTATATATTGTTTCATTTCAAACAGAAAGCTCACTATCACAAAAATTTACAATTCATAAAAAATTATGAGCATCATGTTATCTTTTATTTCCTAAACTAAATTTATTTTCTCATAAAGGAATATGAATGCTTTCGAAGTGGTCTAGGAATAAGTTTACTGGTTTTTATGGAAAGAAGTCACAGAAGAAGGTTATCATCTGGCCTTTAAATAAAAATCCTGAGAAAGCCCCACATCAGTATGTACAAAAAGAGAGACTTATAAATCATTTTCTTTGTAGGCAAGTTAATTTTGGGGGGCTCAAAAGACCAGAATTTTGCTGAGCCCAGCTAATGGTCATTCTTGTTCCTCAAGTAACATATCGTACATTATCAACTAAAAGGCAACACACAGTTCAACAACAGGTAAATGACAAAGACTTTCCAAGGTGAGCATGAGAGGGGGAATGGAAGGAAAGGACACAGAGATACCACTGGCCATACATAGCAAGGAGCTGGAACTTCCCAAGCTCAGCACAAGATACTCCTCCTTTTCCTGCTGTCTTGTTTTTTGCCCAAGTGAACAGCTGAGCTTGGCAAGATAGGGCATGGCAAGAAAAGAAGAAATCACATGTCAACTCAACACCCCACAGAAAACTTCTTTCCTATCAACCACAGTGGAGGATCGTGTGGTTCAGCAGTGTTAAACAAAAGAGTATAGATATAATGGAGAGTTCAGGAATCAATTCTAATTCTACAAGCCAGTTCATAAATACAAACTGCATCATTCACAACCATGCCATACAACAAAATCCCCCAGAAAAAACAGCATCTTGTTTTGCAGAACTGTTACAGCAGGAAGAAAACCACAAGGGGTGTAATACAGTTTGGTGTTAAAAAGCAAGTGATATGTAATTCCAAAAGGAAGAATTACCTTCTGGAGGAGTTGCAACACTGTTCCCAAGTCCCAAAATAGCAATGCTCTGATTCCTTGGTTCCAGCATCATTGCAAACTCTTCTCCTCTTTCCCAGTGCGGTACTTTCACAGGCTCCAGATGCACATTTTCCAGCCCATCTTTCTGCAGGGCACTGAACATATATTTGATGGCTGCATCTAGGTTTTTTGAGCCACTGAGTCTAGGTCCTATGGTATCAGCAAAAACTGCTAATCTTTCATAGGATCTGTTCTGAGCCTTTCCATGAACAGCAAGATCAATAATAGCCTTAGCAATATCAGTATAGCCAGCTATCTCATTTTTAACATCTTCAAATGATTTCGGGTAACTGCCATCTCTTCTTAAAGGTTTCCCAGCATATTGTGATAATAAATTCATGAGAAATACCAGGAATAAGTACTTCATTTTTTTCCCTTTTTTCTTTTTCACAGATGGCCTGTTGGAGAGGCAAACAGAAAAAAACATTAAAAAAATTATACAGGTATCAGCAATACTTTTTGTTATTTGGATTGGCAGACAGAAATGAAAATAAATCAGTTTATCATGAAAATGCTTTGATCAGAACTAGCAGGAAAGTAAACTCAACTTGAAGACAGAATTATTGAAAGCAAATGAAAAAGATAATCGGACCACTGGACACAGTCTTTGTTGTGGTATTTAGAAATATCCTTGGAATGCTGCATCTCTTTAAATTATCACATTCTTCACTGAATCAAAACCCAGGGCTGCTCCCATCCAGAAGGAGCTTTGTATCTCCTTTCTATTTGGAGCAGGAGTTGCCAGAAGTGTCAAATCATATGTCTTTCTTTACACAAAACATCCAGACAAAAACTTTTCCTAAACCATTCATGAATAAATGTGCTTCTTAATCTTCACCTTCATCATCAGGAAAGCACTTTCTACTGCACTAAAAAGATGTAAGAGTGACTTAGATCTAATGCCCCCAGTGTCCTGGTTTCAGCTGGAATAGAGTTTGTTTTCTTCTCAGTAGTTGGTGCAGTGCTGTGTTTTGGATTTAATATGAGAATAACGTTGATAACACACTAATGTTTTGGATGTTGCTAAGTAGTGCTTACCCTAAGTCAAAGACTTTCCAGTGCCTCATGCTCTGCCAGTGAGGATCTGCACAAGAAGATGGGAGGGAGCACAGCCAGAACAGCTGACCCAAACTGGCCAAAGGGATATTCCATACCGTGTTCAGTACACAAACTGGGGGAATTGACTGGAACGGAGTGATCACTGCCAGGGATGGGCTGGGCATCATTCAGAAGGTGGTGAGCAATTGCACTGTGCATCACTTGTTTTTCTTGGGGGTTATTTATTATTATTATCATTATCATAATTATTATTGTAATACTTTACTTCTCTTCACCTATTAAATTGTTCTTATCTGAACCCATGAGTTTTTGTACTTCTTTCTCCTCCTTGTATGACTGAGGGGCGGGAGGGGGAGTGAGTGTGTATCAGCACGGTATGTAGTTACCATCTGGGGTTAAACTAAGCCAGAATACTAAAAAAACTTTCTTTGGATCCTGCTCTCTCTTTCAAGGCTTTATCCCACAGGACTTATATCAAGCAGATCTTTGAACAGGTCAAAGTCTTCTCTCCTGAAGTCCAGTGCTGTGATCTTGCTTTTTGGCCTGATCTTAGGATCCTGAACTCCATCATCTCACAGACACTGCAGTCAAGGCTGCCTTTGACCTTCCTCCCACAACCAGCCCTTCTTTGCTTGTCTGAAGTCCATCAGAGCACCTCTCCTTGCTGGCTTCTCTATACCCTGTGTCAGGCACCTCCTGGATTGCTTATAACCTGCTGTGATGAGCCTCCAGCAGATCTTGGGATGGTAAAGTACAGCATAAGCATCAGGACCTGTGAATGAGAAGCTACTTCTAGCTGTCAAGGCCTCATCTACTTGTTTTTGCTGATCAGGTGGCCTGTAGCATACAGCTACTACAAAGTTACCCATACTGGTATGTTCTTTAATCCTTATCCATAAGCTCTTGGTTCATCATCCCTACCCAGGCAGAACTCCAAGCACTACAGCTATCCTCTCACATGGAAGGCAACTCCATCTCCTTTTCTTCCAAGTCTGTCCTTCCTAAAGGCCATATATCCATCCATTGCAGTATCTCAATCATGTGAGCTATCCCTCCACATCTCCATGATCCCACCAAGATCACAGCCCTGCAACTGCACACGGATCTTTAACTTCTTGTATGTATTCCCCATGTTGTGCATATTAGTGTACAGGCACTTAGAAGCAAAGACTCATCAACGGAAACAGAAGAGGCAACCCACAACATTTATGAGAGCTTCTGATCATCTCCCAAAAAGGGGGGATGACCCACCAGGCATGCATCCATAAGATACCATATGAAACACTGTCTGTGCAATGCAGAAATAAGGCACAGAACGAGTGACAGTATGAAACCACATTTCTAGGATCCATAACCTACCCAAATTCAGAAACAAACAAACAAACAAAAACGCCCCAACACCCACAAAACACAAACACACGAGCATTTTGGAGTCACCATCCTAGCTCATATGATAACCAGCACAAATTTCCAGCCTTCCATAGGCCTTTATGGGTCTTTTCACAAATAGCAATTTAACAATAGCTTTAGGAGTATAAGAACATTAAGTTACTCTCCTTAACTATTCAAATGTCCTCTAAAATTCAGATCAAGGAAGTAACAAGTTCTTCACAGTGTAGTGAAGAACCATCTCTGAAACCATCTCTGATTTCATCTGTGAATGACAAATCTATCACAGAGATTTCATCTCTCTCTGTGAGACAGACAGGGCAAAGGTCTTACACAGCCAGGAGCAGAAGACTTGGGTTATCTCAGGACACTGCCTGAGAACTGCAAAATTCCATTTATAATCTCACTTACTGTTTATTTTTGGTTATACTACACAGAGAGTATCAGTGTATTTTTATTGCTATGCTCTGCACATTCTCCATGCTCTTTCCCTTTGGACCAGTTAATTACAAGCTCATAGACATCCTCTGCTAGAGACATCAGTAATTTTCTCAGGATGACCGTGCTCATTTTCACATGATGATTTTTGCCAAGTTCATCATGCACAAAGAAGCAAGCAAGATAATCTGATTTCTGCCATAAGAAACTCTTGCTGAACGGAGTAAGACAAAAACTTTGTAGAGTTAGTTTCAAAAACCTAAGGTTTGGTATTTTGTTTGTTTAAGGACTTGCAAAATCTACCAGACAAAGCTGACACACTTAGTTGTTACACAGAAAACACAGGGGCATTGTTTAATTAGCACTGACCACCTCAAAGAGCTCCCAGTTGCCAACTTTACGCATTTTTTCAGTGAAGAAATGAAACTGCAGTTATCACATTTCCCTTAACTAAGAAATGCTTTCTTTGCTTTTTCTGGCCTCATTCAAAACCAGCAGCATCCTCACTCCAAAGGCTGCCCCAGAGGAGTTGCATTTAAGCAGTGTACTTCTTCCAGGAACTTCCCACTGAACACTGAGAACAGACATGTTTCCACAGCTTTTGTGGATGTAACATACTTTTGCCTCACACAGCATTTTACTACCTGCCAATGCATTGTAACTTAATTCAAACCCTGGGCAAGGACACAAAAATGGGAACGTAATTTATTGTGCTTTCCTTGAATAGTCCAGCATAATCTGTTCAGAAGCAGCTATCAGAAATAATTCCCTGATAGGTAAAACAACATCATACTTGGACTGAAATACAGGAATCACTCTACTGCTATCTCAGGGAAAGATTGCACACCTGCTGTCCCACTGTCTGCAACTTTATCACCCCCAGTGAACCATCTAGGAAAGGAGATTACTTATTTTTGCATATCTAACTAGTTAAGACTCAAAAAATGAACATCACAGTGCCAGCCAAACCAATAAAAAATAATAGGACAGTCAAAATTGATCAATGTATTTAATTGTTCATGAAGCAGATAGGGGTCATCCAGGCATGGCAGTACATGGATCCATACTCAGAGGGAAGAGAATGGTCTGAATGTAGTCCACAGAAGAGAGAGATTTCATCCTACAAAATCCTAGCAGAACATTTCAAAGGGATCTGGAGCAAGGAAGACACATCCTTGGTGGAGGAAGACCAAGTTAAAAAAACTACATATATAAATCCATGGGGTCTCATGGTTTGCATCCACAAATACTGAGAACTGGCTGATGTCATTGTGAGGCCACTCTCCATTATATTTATGTATATTATATATGTCACTCCTATCTTCAAGAAGTAAGATGTAGGGAACTACAGACCAGTTAGCCTCACATCAGGCTCTGGCAAAGGAACAGGAGAAAAGTCCTGGAGATTATTTCCAAACATATGAAGGACAAGAACATGACAAGAATAGTTAGCATGGATTTACAAAGGGGAAATTGTGCCTAATCAACACGATACCCTTATAGGACAAAATTGCTGGCTTGGCAGAAGAGGGAAGAGCAGTGGGTATTGTTTCCCTTGACATTAGGAAGACAGTTGAAAGTCTCCCTAAAGGTTTCAGGGAAGCTGATAAAGTATAGGCTGGAAGATATACTACATATATATATATGCATATAACATAAATATATACGTATATAACATATACTTAGTGAAGTGGGTTGAAAATCAGCTGAACAACTGAGCTCAGAGGATTCTGATTACTTGTGTGACATCTAGTTGGCAAATAGTAGCCAGTGGTGTCCCCTAAAAGTCCATACTCGGTCCAGTACTCGTATATATCTCCATTAATGATCTGGATGCTTGGACAGACTGTGACCTCAATAGACTGGCAGATGACAGGAAGGTAAGGAGAAGTGCCTGTGTACACAATGGTTGTGCTGCCACTCAGAGTGCATGAGAAAACAGGCAGGGGGGAACCTTAGGAAGTTCAACAAGTCCTGCATCTGAGGAGGACTAACCACCATGCCCTAAGACAGGCTGGGGATATCCAGCTGGAAAGGAGCTTGGTAGAGAATGAGTCAGCAAAGCAATTTCATGTTGGCAACGACCAACAGCCTTCTGGGCTGCGCATTAGAAGTGTTGCCAGCACATGGACGTTATCTTCCCCCTCTACTCAGTGTTTGTGAGACAACACCTGGAGTACTTGTTCATTTCTGGGCTTCCAAGTACAAGAGAAACATGGACATACTGGAGAGAGTACAACAAAGGGCTGCAAAAGATTATTAAGGGACTGGAATGTCTATCCTATGAGAAGAGGCTGAGAAAACTGTGACTGTTCAGCTTGGAGAAGAAAAGACTCAGGGAGGTTTTCATCAGTGGGTATAAATACCTGATGGGAGGGAACAAAGAAGGCAGAACCAGGCTCTTTCCAGTGGTACCCACCAACAGAACAAGAGGCAATGGACAAAAACTGGAACATATGAAATTCCATCTGCACACAAGAATGTACTTTTTTTTTTTCCACTATGAGGGTAGTTAAACACTGGAAGAGGTTGCCCAGAGAGGATGTGCAGTGTCCACAGGGGAGATATTCCAAACCTGCCTAGGCATGGGCCTGCACAACCTGCTGCAGCTGACCCTGCTTAAACAGGTAGTTAGGAGTAGAGCTTAAAACATCTCTTACAAATTAAATCTGAGATTCAGAATATGAAAGCAGGTCATAAATACAAGCTGAAAGGATTTTAAGAAACAAGGGAGAAAAGTTGCAGGTATGCAGAAGAAAAAGAGAAATTAAAGACAGGAAATTAGTCTTTTCCAGCTCAAATGAGTATGAAAGAGAACGAAATGTACTATACTACATATATGTACTATATATGTACTATACTACAATACTATGCTGGTAGTGCAGAGAATGTCATAAGATACATTTAAGAGTAGCTACTTTAAGGATGCTCCTACCTATTGTCTGGTCCATTTGTCTGTTGCTAACTGCTGTCTTTGATGTTAAAGGGCAAGATCATTGGGCTCTTCATCTTTTAATGATGCCCTTATAGAAAAGAGGTTTAGCACACCCAATCTGTAACTAGGCTAACTGGTGCTACGACCACTAAACTCATTACAGTATAAATTACTTAAATGTTACAGATGGAAAAGAATGAGAGAGAGAGAGAGGACAAAGAATTTCTCAGATGAGAACACTGTCTACAGCAATCAGATAAGAGAAAGAGGAGCAAAGGGCACAAAAACAGGATTAACAAAGTTAGAGCACTGCTGCTTCTCCAGTGCGGCAAAGTTTTCCCAAAATCCCAGTTGCAAATACAGATAAAAGGATACAGAGAGTTCACAGGAGTCATGGTTATGGGAAATGGAGGAAAGAAAACAATAAATTGAGGGTATTAACCACTTAATTGCTAGAGATCTGCTATATCTGCAGAGTATCTATCAGTTTCCTAACCACACACCATTTGATTTTCCTCCAAGGAATGTAGAAAATCATGAAATCACACAGTGGTTTTGATGACATGAGAATAGACTGAAAAGCCCTAGGGTAACAAACTCACATGCTGCAGAGTGATGTCTGATACATTTAATAGGATTGGAAAAAAGTTTGTTGTGACAGCTGTGGAGTAGGATGGCTGGAAGGCTAGGTGAACTTGCAAAATGAGGAGGAGATTTCTGCCTAAAAATAAAGTCAGAGAGTTCTTCCATCACTTATAAAAATGAGGAGGACAGGGGGACAAGCTTTATGATCTTGAAGAGTGAAGCAGAAAAGCAGACATTCTTCAAAGACTGCTTTTCCAGAATTGTCAAGATTCCTTATCCGGGAGAACAGTTAATCAGTTGGAAAATCCTGGGTTTGGGAACACACACAGTCAAAGCTAGCATTTACATTACAAACTCCTTAAAATTAGCCTTTTGACATCTAAAACTAAGAAAAGGAATAGTACAACACGATATGGATAAAAGACTTTGAATAATCTTATTACTTGGACCAAAAAATCTAAAACACCAAAGGAAATACCTGAGCTGTTTTACCTTTACCAACTTACCAAGAATTATCTTGATTTGCTACAACCGAAGATACATACTGAAATCCTTGGAAAGATAAGTGTAACTTAGGACCAGATAGGCTCAAGTAATGATATTGACTTATGTGGACAGAATAGGAAGTAAAAAGTTCTAAAAAGTCTAAGGATTAGGACTGAGAAAGTTCAAACATGCCAAGAGACACTGCAGTCTTAGCTCCCCATTTGGCAGAAGTTGATACCCTATGTATAGTCAGCATGGGGGAAGTACTGTAGCTTAACATAGGAAGGAGGCAGCAAAAGGAGCCATTCTTCCCTCTCTCTTCACCTCCAAGCCTCAGAATAATAACAGGCTACCCTGATATAATCTTACTCAGTAGCTGCTGCTAAAACAGATGGCAATGATCCTGAAGAATCCCAGCATAATCCATGTGCAAGGTACTGTACCAGCAAAGCTACAGAAATGATCAGTCAGCTACTTGCCTAAGAAGCAGTGACAGACAAGACAAAAATTAAGTTAATAATAACAAAAAATCCCACAACCACTGAACAGTGCCTTGGCCATGTAGCAGCTGACATTATTCTTCTTAATAAGCATGCAAAATACAAACAGTTCTCAAAAGGGAGAACATTATCTTTTCAGAGGCAAAAGATAGGAATTCAGCTGGATTTTCAGATGAGAAAAACTGAATAGAACAGAAATACTGAATGAATGGAAGGCAGTTAGGAATCAATGACACTGAAACATAGTGTTGTTCATATTACAATAAATGGCAAAGTACATAGCTAAAGCCAGCCGATAGTGTTGAAAGACAGCTGAGGGGAGGGTGGGAAAGATTTGAACAATTAAATTAAAACATATGAGAATAGGGCTGCAATTATACTACCTGGTATTTTTATGCTCAACTTCCTGCAAGTCCACAACTATTGCCCTAGTGCAAAAAGCAAGACAGGTTGCCTTCAGATATAGAAAAACTGGCTTATGAAAAAAAATTAATATATTCACACACATCCATTCAGAGACAAAATGTTAGTGGCCTCTTTCTAATTTAGGAAACCTTTCTTGATTATAAAGCCTCTTGGAACAGACACATATCTTCTATCTATTCACAAAATTCATAAATGAGACACAAACTCTTCAGAAGAGCGTATTTTTCTTTCAGTCTTTCCTAAAAGCACTCTCTTTTTATTGGAGCAACATAACCACAGAAATCTTCTCGTACAACCTCTTCTGTACTTTCTGTATATTGTTATCTGAGGAGATGGATCAGGCTATGGAAAAGAATAAAGTACACGAAAGAGAGAAACAAGAGGCCTCAAATTAACGGGCACCAAAGGCAAGAATTGCCAGCAAGGCCCAATATTTCTATAACCCAAAATTCTAAACTAAGTTTCTTTTTGAAAACAGGTTTAACAGGACATCTTATATCCTGTATTGAGTTAAATTATTCCCACAGTTCTGATGCTAAATATTTTCTTTCTGAGTTTTTATTGAAAGACTAGTAGACTGCATCCAGCCAAACGATGAAATGTACCTTTATACCAGGAGAAAGCCTAAAACAGAATGTAAGAGCCATAACCAAACAACCAAGCCATATCTGTGGATAGCAAAAGCTCAAAAGCCGTAAAATTGATTGATGGGCACTGTAACAGGAGCAAACCAAGTTTTGTTGACAACAGGCAGTGCAGGGCTGTTACTGTCACAGGTTGATCTGCCACCCCTCTGAAAGCCAAAAGGAATCAAGTTGCCATGCATCTGGCACTTGCAGGTACATCTCTGTGCTCCTCCAAGCAGCGTTGTGGCAGAAGGCTGTTCAGCCCTACAGAACTCATGTATGCTCTATGGTGCTCCGTATTTTAGCTAGCAGATACAAACACTTTGAGTGTCTCTTTCCAACAATTAAATCTCAGTTTTAAAGGTGACCATACAGTACAAGGGGTCAGGATATTTGCCAAAATGAAATCACCAAAATAAGCAACCTTAACTGTTAATTACATAATACAGTGCAACAGGCCAAGTTTCCTGATGAAGTGACCTGTCCGTCCTTAACAAAAATTATACCAGATGATATTTGCACCTACCTACATTACTACAGAATTAGAAACTCCTAAGTTATATTCTTAGGATTTTCATACATGACAAGAATAATATGCTTCTATGACCACACACCTACAAAGCACTTTTTGCTTTGTATATGGAACAAAATTTTACATTTTAAGTAACAAGTTCAGAGAAAAGTTATGCACATTATTAAACACTTCTAAGAAAAAGATCAAAAAAAGACAATACCAATATTTTCAAAAGTATCCAACCATTTTAGCTATTTTACTCCATACACCTACAATATCAATGTACAATACCAATAGCAACAATTCCAAATTAAGTCAATAATTCCTCAGCAATGCTGAATATAAGATATGTAAGAATACTAGTAAATAAAATTTCCAGATTAAAATAACTTTTTTAAACTTCTTTGCAATTTTTTTTCACACAGTCTTTCTCTACAGTTGCAAGAACAGGTATGTTCCTCATACTGTTACAGTAACAACATTCAAGTGCAAAGCTGAGAAATCTGGTGAACATATTGCTAGACTTGTTGCAAACTGATATCTTAGCGTTTTCCCTCCTTACTGTAGGATACACCCACTGAATCTTCCCTCTCCAGAGAAACAAAGGATGAATTTGTAAATACAACTATATGAAAAAGGCACAGCATCAAGAATGTCTCATTACAACTGACAGAAAAATGATCTTTATGATGCACACATTTCTTTACTTATATTAAGGGTGGGGAAGGATATTAATTTCAATGAGATATGAAGTATGTAATTTATGATTTCATCATGTTCACTAGAGCATAATACTGTACTCAAATATCATACTGTATTCCAACATATCAACATTAGAAACAAGTTACTACAGTTCAGTGACAATGTACAATGGGGGCCACCATCCCACTGAAGATTGCACTGAAATGTAGGAAAAAAAAAAGGAAGCTTAAAAAGTCTAAAGAACCAAATCAAACAACAGGCTGCAAGGAAGATAAATAGACTTGACTTAAAAGAGCTTGAGAGAAAACTGGTTTTCAGCCAATTTTGAGAAATACATTAGCAAAACTAGACCTCTTTCAGATGTGGAGGAAAGTTCCAACACGACCCTTTCATCAGAGCTACTCCCCAGAGCAGCATACATTTGATCATGGAGCACTACAGTTACCGTGCATAAGGCAGTTCTGACTCTGTATTTGGACTCTTTTCCCAGGCAACTATCAGCAAGACAAGAGGGCATGGTCTCAAGTCATGCCAGGGGAGGTTTAGGTTAGATATTAGAAAGAATTTCTTTACAGAGAGGGTGGTCAGACATTGGAATGGTCTACCCAGGGAAGCAGTGGATTCCTGGTCCCTGGAGATTTTCAAAAAGAGACTGGATGTGGCACTCAGTGCCATGGCCTAGTAACCGCAGTGGTAGTGGATCAAGGGTTGGACTTGATGATCACAGAGGTCCCTTCCAATCCAGCTGATTCTATGATTCTATGTTTCTATGATTCTGCTATTGCAGGTGACAGTCACAAACTCCTCCTGGGTTTGCTGGACAAGTTATGCCTGGTACAAAATAAAAAGTGAAGCTATTTAGACACTCTTTAAATTGCTATTCAGACATAGTGTTATCAAACTGGGCAGGGATCCCAGAGTATTAAGACACCCTTGGCTTTTATCCTACCTCCTAAGTAGACTTCTGTAAGCACAGTTTTGTGAACATGGCCTTAAAATGTTTCTAGTCACAAGACCAATCACTGAGGACACAAAAGCTTGCAGAAACAACCCACTTAGGGCACTCGACTTTGATTTATCTATAAATGTTGATTTTCAAAGCCTCATATTTGCACTGTCATAACTGCATAAAATTCAGAGGGCTTTATCCACAGCATGAGTAAAGAGACTATTTAACATTTGGTGCTCTGGTATTACTAATATGAGGAAAAAAATGGAGCCTCTGCATCTTTCAGTAAATCCAGGTGTTACAAGTGTCAGTCCCTTCATGAACTAAATGCAATTCCAAGTTAATATGAAACTGGTATTGGAGGATTGCTTACACTTGGTTTCAACCTTATCACATAATATATCAGCTTGCAAGCAGAGGCAATTGATGAGGTAGAGGTCACATGGAGTTACTACTGCTTCTTCATTCAGAAGCAGCCAAATAGTTATCTATGACTTCTTGATGAAGTGCTGATCCTTTCAGGATAACAGTCTCACCACATGTGCCTTCCGTGATTCCCATATTAGGGTCACTCCTCAGAAAGCTCTTCTTTGACACTATTTGGAAGCCAGGTTAGGACATAAATAGTGCTTTGGGCAATGAATTATCTATCAGTCCTGATCCCTGATGACAACTTCCCAGGCATCCATTGGAACAGATCTGCTGGCAACAAAAATCCTACACTCCTTAAATCCACATTTACCAACAAGCCTGCACTTGTCTGTAGGGACAGTCAATGTAAGACAGCATGTTTCATTTTGATAATTTTGGGAGGCTGCATTAGACAGGTGCCTACTCTTAATTATTATTTATCCAGTGTGCATCTGGGGTTTTTTTATACAGAGTTCACATACTGATAAGATCCCAATAGTTATTTTTATATAACATTCTTCAAAGGAACTTTCCCATGCTCCCATTCCAGTCTGCAGCTGCTCAACCAGGCTGTGTGTTGCAGATTTTCAGAAAAGAGCCAACATAGAATCATAGAATAGTTTGGGTTGGAAGGCATCATTAAAGGTCACTTAGTCCAACCCCCCTGCAACAAGCAGGGTTCAGCTTGAACTACATCAGATTGCTCAGAGCCCAATCCAACCTGACCTTGAATGATTCCAGGGATGGGGCATCTACCACCTCCCTGGGCAACCTGTCCTAGAGCTTCATTACCCTCAGTGTAAAAACTGTCTCCTTTATATCTAGTCTAATTCTAGTTTTAATTTAAAGCCATTACCTCTTGTCCTGTCACATCAAGCCCTGCTAAAAAGTCTCTCTCCATATTTCTTATAATCCCCTCTTAGGTACTGAAAGGACACCATAAGGTGTCCCTGGAGCCTTATCTTCTGCAGACTGAACAGCCCCAACTCTCTCCTCTGAATACATTTGTTTCTAATACAGATGCACTGAGAACAAAAGCAACAGAGAAGTCCGTATCTTCGAGCACTACAACAACGAGGAAAAGCCAAAGCAGATCCATAGTAGCATGTGAAAGCTGAGGAAAAAAATCAGAAAATTTGACTACTACTCCCCCAAAACGTAACTGCTCTTACTTTCGTAAACCCCTGAAAACTGTAAATGCATGATTTTGGGACTGTCAAGAGTGTGGTGTATAACACAATGACAAGCTAGCTGAGAGGGATGCACCAGAATCACAAGAAAATTGCACTGGTTTGAGCACAAAACAAAACAACTGAAACCAAGCATATAAACATTAGATATGCTTTACAGACAAATATATCATGTGGTTTTTAACTGCTGGGTTCACCCTCGACTTAAAGCCAGAGTCAGCAAAACAGGATTCACATTGTATGGGTTTTTTTATACTTCTACATTAAAAAAAACCTTGTCATATAATCCGGATAGAAGAAACATAGGATACATCACTACTGATTATGAGAGCTCCTTAAATAAAGCTTAAAACATGCATTGACTTCTTTCAGCCTAAAAGCTTAAACCATAGAGCAATTTTCAGAAATTTGTTTCATAAACATCATCACACGGGAGAGTATGATGTGGGGGAAAAAATCATTTGTAGCCATGACAAAACTCCCATACTAGAGAAAGCACAGAGTCTTGTTCACTTATGACACAAAATAACTCACACTGTTGTGTCAGAAGTATTATCTTTACTCTAAACCAATATTCTGAGCCAAAAACTCAGACCTACTTTGAACAGTGAGGGGACTGCTAACAGAAACACCACTCAGCACCTTCTTCTCTAGAGAAAAAAAAACTTGCAAATGAGTTTTCAGCTCACCTGCTTCCAGTTGTAAACATAGAAAGATAATAGTACTATTCTACCCAACTCTTTTTTCACTGACACATAAAATTCGCAGCCCAAATCAAAATTTGTAAGTGTAGCTAAAGACACTGCTGTCACCTGTTGTGAGCACAGCAAGCTTTTAAGGGCTGTTTTGACACTCAGTATAAGCTGTTCTCTCCAAGTTTCTTCCAATTTGACCACTTTCTCCTCTTTCACCACCAGATCCACTGGAACAGTCCAAAATTTGACAACTACCAAAGAGCCCTGTATGATCCATCCATATTGGATACACTGCATTTGGCTATGCCAGGTCTTTTTAACCACTGTACTGTACACCAGAGCACTGCAAACCAAGATGTATCTGCTGACTTGGGTGGCATCAGTTGCTGGAAACAAGCACATCTGTCCTCATTCAGTTACTCTCTGAAGGGAAGCCAGAAATACTCCTGCTCACTACCGCTCTTTCTTCAAGTTTTCTCTTCAATTATAAGACCTAAGTCCAAAATGAAGCATGAACCACAGACCTTAGCTGCTGTAGCAACTTGCATTAACATTGGTGTAGGTGTATTTTACCAGCCTATGGACTGAGTGAGACACAGAAGATTCAGATCAGTTGTGATATAAGTCCATCTAAATCCCAGCTATAGTGGTTCTGCCCTCCAAACTGCCATTCACTTGCACCAGAACCTCGTCCATGTGATCAGTAGCAAGTTGGTTCTGAGAATCAATCCAGCGAAAAACATTTATACTTTGCAGAAATTAATAACAAGCATTAGTACCAGCAGGTTACTGCCAAAGAGAAAATGAAGATGTACTACTCACAGGAGGACTGGACTGCAACAGTCCCTGCAGTGTGAGGAGCAGACAGCTCTGCTCTTTCCACCACCACTACTACCTGGTTGAGAATCCAAAGGATAGGTGGGTCGCTGGGATGGAAAGCTCTGCAGCAGCTGAGGGAAAATGGACAAGTGCAGTAACTCAGAGTCTGCACAGAATTTTCCAAGCCTATTCCTGAGACTTTTCTGTTTCTGGAAAACCTCTAGAGATTTCTAATTCAACAGCTATTTCAAGACAACCAAACCAGACAAGTAATTAAAATAAAGTTGACTTTGTTTTCCTAGAGTATCTCAAAGTGCATCAGTGAGACAGAAACTGCCTGCTCTGTGTATTGCACTGAAGAGATTATCCAAGATTAGCGAGGTACTTTTCTGCCCTACCTAGTTGTCATAAGAGAAAATATTAACAGCCCACAGCAGGAAACAGAATCAATCTTAAAAATGATCCTATGGTCAATCTTTAAGAAATTGGTAACTTACAATTTTTTCTGCTTCCACAGCAATAAGGAAATTTTATGAAACTAAAACTCCAGTAAGTGTTTCACAGTCTGCCACAGAAGAGCACTCACATCTTGTACAGGAGAACATGACAGAGAGAAATAGAAGGTGAGCCCAGTGACTCAGAACAGTATAGATCAACAGGATCAGAAACGCTAATCTCAAAACCTGTGCTGAGTAGATGGGGAAACCACTACAGATAAATCAGATTTATGCTTTGGTCTGCAAACATTACACATAAAATAGTGGATGCTTTCCCTTTGGAGTCAATTGGCTCAGATCTGATTTTAAGAACTCAAACCCCCCACATTTCTTATTAAATGACTATTGATACATGCATAATATTATATAAGCTCCTTTTGTGGAGCCACTTGAAACACGAAATTACTTTTGACTCACTTGTCTTAGGTAAATTCACAGTCAAGTGCCTCTTCTGAAAAAAAACTAAGAAAAAATTAAAGGCACAGGATATCAGTGTATGTGTAGCAGATGAAAGCTAGAAAATTTGCAGAAGGGTGGAAGAGTGGTCTCATTCCCTTTCATACAGAGTGTTCTAGTAGGAAATGTACTATCACTACATTTAAGATCAGGCACCTTAACCAGTAACTAGAGAAAAAGAAAGGAAAAAAACCCAAACAGCACACATAGACTTAAAATCAGAACACTCATATCAACTAAGACAGGCTTCAAAAGAGTCACAACAATTCTCAGTTGCACAAGATGCTGCATCTGTGGGGTCACAAGACAGGTTTGGGTAAATCCTTACCTGGCAAAAATTCACTGTTGTACCAAATGCAGGATGGTCACTCAGGCAAGTTTAAAATAAATCTTACTCCTACGATGCAAGAAATGTTAGGTGACCTGCGATTAACCTCTTGTCACTAAGACAACCTGGATGCACCCCCGTTCTAAGCATTGGCACCTCATCGATTATGTCTTGGTGCGACAGAGAGATACCCGCGATGTCCACCATACCCGTGTGATGCCCAGCGCAGAATGCCAAACAGACCATCGGCTTGTGCGCTGTAAACTCAATTTCAAGCTCAAATTCAAACCAAAAAGGGGCAGCATCCCAAGGAGAAGACTCCAAGTTAACAATCTCCAATCAGCCACAGTAAGAGACATTTTCCAGGCAAACCTTCAGACTAGGCTTGAAAACATTCCCACAGCTTCTGCAGATTCCTCTCCTGAAACAATCTGGCACCATATTAAAAACAGCATCCTGCAAACCTCTGAAGAATCCTTAGGGTTCTCCCTCAAGAAGAACAAGGACTGGTTTGACAAAAACAACCAAGAAATCCAAGACTTGTTGAGGAAGAAGAGAACCGCCCACCAAGCACACCTTGCACTGCCATCCTGTCACGCAAGAAAAACAGCCTTTCGTCTCGCATGCAGCAAGCTCCAGCAGAAACTCTGTGACATCCAGAACAAGTGGTGGATCGATCTAGCTGAAAAAACTCAATTATGCGCAGATACAGGTGATCACAAAGGTTTCTATGAGGCCTTGAAAACAGCATACGGGCCTACATACCAGGTACAAAGCCCTCTACTCAGCACTGATGGTCAAACCCTTCTAACAGATAAAACCTCCATTCTGAATCGATTGTCTGAACACTTTCAGACTCTTTTCAGTACCAACTGTGTAGTCCAAGATTCAGCAATTCAGTCCATCACACAACAACCAGTAAAGTATGAATTGGATACTGTCCCCAATTTAGGAGAAACCCTCAAGGCCATACAGCAGGTGAAAATCGGCAAGGCAGCTGGGGTTGATGGAATTCCACCCGAAGTCTGGAAACATGGGGGCCTTGCACTCCACACCAAAATCCATGAGTTTGTGGTGCGCTGTTGGGAGCTCGGTGAACTACCATCAGACCATCGTGATGCAGTCATCATCACTTTGTACAAGAAGAAAGGTATTAAATCAGATTGCTCAAACTATCGTGGTATTACTCTGCTCTCCATTGCTGGCAAAATCCTGGCAAGAATACTCTTGAACAGACTAATACCCGCTATTGCAGAAGGAATTCTTCCTGAAAGTCAGTGTGGTTTCAGAGCCAACAGGAGTACCACAGACATGGTATTTGTTCTCAGACAACTGCAAGAGAAGTGTAAGGAATAGAACAAAGGACTCTATGTAACCTTTGTTGACCTCACCAAGGCTTTCGATACTGTGAGCAGAAAAGGTCTAGGGCAGATTTTGGTATTCTTAGGTTGTCCCCCCAAGTTCCTTAAAATGATCATCTCACTCCATGAGGATCAGCACGGTCAAGTCAGATATGGCAATGCACTTTCTGAGCCCTTTCTAATAAAGAAAGGTGTGAAACAAGGCTGTGTTCTTGCTCCAGCCCTATTCACCGTCTTCTTTAGCATGATGCTCCAAAGGGCCACTGCAGACCTCGATGATCAGGACGGTATCTACATTTGATACTGTACTGATGGAAGTCTATTCAATCTAAGGCGACTGAAGGCCCACACCAAGACATTAAACTACCTTGTGCGGGAGCTGCTCTATGCTGATGACACCACCCTTGTTGCCCACACAGAAGCAGCCCTGCAGCGTTTAACATCCTGCTTTGCAGATGCTGCTGAGCACTTTGGGCTGGAAGTCAGCTTAAAGAAGACAGAAGTTCTCTATCAACCTGCACCTCAGGAAGTCTTCCATCATCCCCACATCACCATTGGCCAATCAGAGCTCAAATCAGTCCAACAGTTTAATTACCTTGGTAGCCTCATCTCCTCAGATGGTAAGATCGATGGAGAGATAGACAACAGGTTAGCTAAGGCATATAGTGCTTTTGGAAAACTCCACAAAAGAGTATGGCGTAATAAACACTTGAAGAAAAACACCAAGATCAGTGTTTACAAAGTCATAGTGTTGTCTACTCTCTTATACGGTTCCGAATCATGGGTCATCTACCGCCACCACCTGCGTCTCCTAGAACGCTTCCATCAACACTGTCTCCATACAATCCTTAACATCCGCTGGTCAGATTATGTGACCAATACATCTGTACTAGAGCAAGCTGCTGTCACAAGTATTGAGGCCATGTTGCTGAGAACTCAGCTACGCTGGGCAGGGCACGTCTCCAGGATGAAGGACCACCGCCTCCCTAAGATCCTGCTCTATGGTGAACTTGCCACTGGCTGCCGCAAGAGAGGAGCCCCGAAGAAAAGATTCAAGGACTCCCTGAAACAACATCTCAGCCTTGGCCATATTGATCACCATAACTGGTCTACTCTGGCCTCAAATCGGGAGGCCTGGAGACACACCATCTATAACGCAGTTGTCTCCTTCGAGAACACACGCAGGATCACTCTCGAGGAAAAAAGGCAACGCAGAAAGAACCGTGTCTTGCAGAATACACCATCTAAGGAGTCTTTCTGCTGTGCCTTTTGCAATCGGATACGTCTGTCACGTATTGGCCTCATAAGCCACCAGCGTGCCTGTAGCAAATGTGGATAGTGCCTTCCCAAATCTTTGTTCACGAAGCCTGGCCATGATATGATAACATAAAGACTCTTGAATTAAAATTTATCTTAGAGAATTAAGACAAATTTGAGTGACATTTTTCTTTTTTAAAACAGCATTAGTATCTTTTAAAGTCATGTTTTAAGATCATAGGTCTTTTGCCATACCTCTGATTGCAGTGCATAGTGCAGAGAAACATTTTACAAAAATGCATAAATAAAGTCTTAGAGATGTATTTTAATTCATATATCTGTTCATTGGGTACTTCTACCAAATCCCTTTTGGTAGCAACAACACCAAAGGCATTTTCCCATTTTTCTCTCACTCACTGGGGGGAAAATTCATCAAACAGATCCATGTTCATTAGATTTAAAAGAGTCTGAGAAAATATTACTATTATTAATACCAGTACAGGAAAAAAAATATCCCAATGAGCCAGGTGTCTGAATACTCTCCATTAAATAAAAAAATAAGTCAATAAATTAATAAATAAACTAAAGGCAAACCTACACACATTGGTCCATTCTCCCTATCTCAAAAACAGAAATCAAGTCCCTTGTAAGATCAAGGCACCCAAATTATCATTTTTTAAAACTACAGGCTAACAAGGTTAACATTTTTCTCAAGCTGACATACAATCTTTCCTTCTATTGTAAAACTGAAACAAAAAAAAGCAAAGCATTCTCCACACATTCTGTCAGAAATACTGACTTAAGTAATTGGCATTTAAGAGATTACACATTGGAGCTAAAAATTCACTATTGACATCACAGTGAAAATATAAGTGACTTGAGGTCAGTTGAAGCAAGAACTTACATTTATTTCACTACTTTGAAATTATTGCAGACATTTGGTAACATAACGTGAAAGATTACTGCAATGCAGTTTTTGACGGATAGTATTTCCTGTTGAGACAGAACAGAAAGAACTGTAGAGCTTCGAGATTGTAATCATTTAGTACATTTCTATGCACAAAGTACTTCTTTAAGCAAAATATTTCACCCCTGCAGCTGCTATCTCTTACATGTACTGTCATCCTTCATCCTCCCACAACTGGAAAGGAAGGAAAAAATGACAAGGCAAAGTTTTCAATCTGAAGACATGAAGTTCTATAAAATATAGCGGGAATAGACAAAAGAATCTCATGTGCATTATGAGTTTGTGCAATTGTACCAATAACAATATTGCAAGTTGCTTCCTTTCTCAATTTGGCATTAAAGACATGTAGGCATTTGCAAAAACGTGTTATAAAACAAGTAAGAATTTATATGAGCTTTTTCTAACAGATGTCTCCCAACAGGGGTCAATGCCAGGTTGTTCTTTCCCAGCCCAGATTTGCAACCTGTTCTTATCTGATTTAGTATCTTATTGTTCTGCTGTTCAAAAGAATTATATATGTTTTAAACACCAAGAAACAAGATTGGTTAAGACAAAGTCTTTGTATGAATCTCTAAAGCTGTGGTGGCTTTGATCCAAGTTTATCTGCACAGACTTCAACTGAAAGATAGAAGTCTGAGTAAAGTAAAACTGATTCCAAGGCACAACTTATAAATGCTCTCCAAGATAGGGTGGATATGCCTAAGAGAATGAGACAAAATTTACAAGGAAACAAGGGACGTAAGAACTCTCATATACATGGCAGGTTTTGAGAGGTTTCTTTGTGGAAAGAAGTGTCTGAGGTTTTATTAAAAATAATAATCTAACAGAGGGAGCACCAGACAACACTGGAAGGTGATTTTAAGAACTGACAGTAGGTAAGCATGAGAAAGACTTTTAATAAAATCCTTCATCCTGGCAGAAAACTAACCAGAACAAAATCAAGGCCAACTTTTGTCACCATAAGTTAAATCTTATGAATTTTCTCAAGCTAAAATAGAGAGATATATTCTAGATAGATGAAGATATAAGCAGTCTTTATATTTGCACACAGCTGTTCTACAGTTGTACCAAGTATGCTTCTTAAGAAGAAACTCTCACATGTTCCCCTTTCACCAACACATTACAGTCTCGGAAGTACCTCCAGAAACAGTAACACCAATCTAATTTTGAACAGTGAAAACGACAGACAAAATTTTGAAAATTAAGGCTCACTAAACAAGAAAGTAGAATTTTAGGTGCTTCTTGTGTATGGCATTGTCTGAGCAGGTGTTTCTGGTGCTCACATTGCACTTAGGAAAGTCAGGTCCCCAACACAGTAGGGAAGGAAGAAACAAGTAATTAACAAGCAAACAGAATTCTTGTCCTTATATTTTGAATTTGCTTTTTCATAATTCTGAGCAGACTTGTAACTTGTCAGACATAACCACCAGATTCAAAAGGCTCCTTCGTATCTAATGCTTCCTTAGTCAAATCTGTTCAGCCCACTGAACTTACAATTTTCATGGTTTTTTGTATCTCACTTTTTTCTCACTCATATACATTTTAGTACTTCTATAAAATATGTATATGCATATTCATATACATAAAAATTGTATCTACATATAAAAAATGTTTCTTTTAGATACTTTTCCTCTTTGCATCAAATTGAAAAAGGTGGTCTTTGAAGAATGAAGACCTGTCAAGACAAACCTAATGGTTACTAGTTACTAGAAATTCTTACTCTGAAGCACTAAACCACTTTACATGCTGGGACCTCTTCATTATGAGGTGTGCCATAAACCGTAATTAAATATGTAATGCACTCATTTGTATTTATGGGGTTTATCCATTTGCAGTGACGCAGCTTTTTGTCAGTGACTGCTGTCAGCTCTGCTCATTTCAGGATCACAGCAGAGCACCGTGTCTTGCCTAACGCCGATCATGCATCCCCCAAGCACTGTGTGACTGCCAACTTCAACTTTGGGTCCATATTTGTTTTTAAACTAAGAGGAACAAGAGTGTAAACAATGACTTCATATCACAGAATCAATTAGGTTGGAAAAGACCTCTGAGATCTTCCAGACCAACCTATGACCACCACATCAACCAGACCATGGCACAAAGTGCCACGTCCAGTCTTTCCTTAAACACCTCCAGGGACAGCGATTTCACCAACTCCCTGGGCAGTACATTCCAATGTCTGATCACTCTTTCCGTGAAGAAATTCCTCCGAACTAACGTCCAATCTATACCTCCCCTGGCGTTCTCTCATCCTATCACTCGTTGCCTGGGAGACCAATCTCCACCTGGCTACACCCTCCTTTCAGGCAGTTGTAGAGAGTGCTAAGGTCACACCTGAGCTTCCTCTTTGCCAGCAGCTCCCTCAGCTGCTTCTCATAGGGCCTGTGCTCCAGACCCTTCCCCAGCTCCACAGCCCTTCTCTGGACTTGCTCTAACATCTCAATGTCCTTCCTATAGTGAGGGGCCCAGAACTGGACACAGCACTGGAGGAGCAGCCTCACCAGCGCCGAGTACAGGGGGACAATCCTTGCCCTGGTCCTGCCGGCCACACTATTCCTGATCCAGGCCGGGATGCCCTTGGCCTTCTTAGCCACCCGGGCACACTGCTGGTTCATTTTCAGTAGGCTGTCGACCAGCACCCCCAGGTTCTTATCCGCTGTGTCACGCGATGGCATGTCCGTGCTCCCGAAGGACGACCTTGCTAGTGTCAGTCACCCCTCCGGCGAAGGGCGGACAGTGGGTTCAGCGAGGTGGGCCGGGCTGGGGGGCCCCAGCGCACGTCCCCGGGCAGGGCTGGCCCGGCACCACGCGGGGCTGCGGCCCGGCGGCCGAGGGCCCCATTTCGGAGGCGGGGGGGCACCACACGCTGCACGGCTTTAAAGAGAGGCCTCGGCAAGAGAAGGAGACGGGGCTGAGCCCCACCGAGGCGCCGGCGATGGTGGCCGGCGTGCCCCTCTCTGCGAAGCCGAAGCCGCGGCCCTCGGGTGAACGCTGCAGCCCGGCGGACGGGCGCTCGGGGAGCGCTTCCCGAGTGGGGATTCCCTGAGAGAAGAAGGAGGAGGAGGAGGAGGAGGAGATGAAGAAGGAGGAGGCGGCGGTGGGCAGAGCAAACACGCACCTTCCCCGCGCAGATCGGGCGGCGGCGCCGGCACAGCCCTGGCTCCCGGCCGGCGGCGGACGGTGGGAGGAGGAGCCGCCGCGGGGGTGGGCGGGGGCGAGGCGGCCCGGCCCGGCCCGGCCCGGCCGGTGCCCGCGGTGCCAGCGGTGCCCGCCCGTGGCGCCTCGCAGCCCGCCCCGAGGCCCGGCGCGCCCGGCTCGGGAAATGCCTCCAGACCCCGGAGGCCTGAAAACTCTCATCCATCGTCACCGGCCCTTGCAGGGGAGTGAGAGACTCGCTGCTGTGAGGCTGGTGAGGCACTGGAATAGGTTGCCCAGAGAAGGGGTAGATGCCCCATCCCTGATAGTGTTCAAAGCCGGGTTCGATGGGGCTCTGAGCAAGGTCGTTTAGTGGAAGATGTCCCAGCCTATGGCAGGGGGGGTTGGAACGAAATGGTCTTTAAGGTCCAACCCAAACCATTCTATGATTCTATGATGACCACTATGATTGTGGTTTTACAGAGTAGGTGTGATAGTGGTGCAAGGGCACACGGACAATGGATGAAGCACGCGAAGCTTTTCCTGCTGGCAGCGTCCTTCTCCTGGGTACTTCAGAGCATGGCTACTCTTGTGTAGTTCATTGATGGTTTCCAGCTATCTGAGAGCCTTTGCTCCCTTCATGCTGCTCAGAACCAAGGTAGGGCCACCACTCCTTAGATGGTGGCCGCCTGCACAAGTAACATTGCACTCACTTAAATCAAGGTGTGTTTATAAAAACACTTAGGTAAATGAGTGCAACTTCTTCTGTAGATAAGATCTTAAATTACAAACATGGGTCTTAATCTGCAAACACTTGAATTAAAGCTCTCGTTTGATTCTGTTAAAGTCAATGGGACTACCCAGGTGCTTAGAGGTAAGTGTTTTTAGGATCAAAGCCCTTGGTGCATTTCCAAAAAGCTGCTGTAGCAAGAAGACAGTGAAAAATTTCCCTCTAATATTCAACACAGTATTCCAATATTCATGAACTTTCTGCCTCAGTGAAATGACTGTTATACTAATGAGCTTCATGGGTGTGTACCTTGAGGAGGGATTTGAAACACCTTATTATAAGATAATGGCTGTTCGAGCCAACCTGACTCCTCCACCCGTTTATTTGAGGTGACTCATTTGTATTTTTTCACTTGTATTTTTCAGTGCAGAATCATAATGGTACATTTTTGCAGATGGGACTGTGTCCTCTACAATACTGATCGGGGAGCATGCTGGTGGGATGCAACAATATGTTTCTCCAAGTGCCACAGTCCTTGAGAGTCCTGTTCCATTGAGGGTAACAAAATAAATGATTCAATAAAAATGTCACACAAGTAAAAGTCTGTCATAGATCTGCCTGTCTAGCTGCCTCTTTCCTGCACATTCTATATATTCTTTAGTATAAGCTGTAAGCATCCATCTAGGACTGTATCTCTGGAAAGAGATATACACAGTGGTTAAGTAGTGAAAGTCATGCAAGAAAATATTCTATCCTCAGAGGTTGGCTGTTGCACCCACAACACCTTGAACTTAAATACCAAAATACAGCCTTCCTTTTTACTTCCAGTGAGAGAGAACATAGGACAGGTCTGCATGAACAAGCTCATGTAAAATGGCACTGGCAGTATTTGAATTTAGGATTTTAGTTGATTCCTGGGAGTGATTTCATTTGCTCCCTTTATAATTAAATCACTTCCCTTAACTGGTTTCCCATTAGTTTTTCCCTTTGTTAATCCTTCCACAGCCAAGAAATCAAAAGGAGGAGTGATAATAGGCCATCTTTTTTCTCCTCCATCGAATAGTCAGAAGGATGGAAATATCTCATTAATATCTCATTAATCACAAGTGAGAGGGTAGAGAGCACTCTGTTCTTGTCTCCTGTTGTCCTTGCCAGAGAAGCAATAAGAGCAAATAAAGAAGCATAACAACAAACCCAGAGCTCCACCCCTCAAGCCTCTTCAGCCAGCAGCACACATACATCTGTTTACAGGCTTGAAATACATCAATACCCACTTAGCCTTGGGAAAGGTATTTCCCTTACACCCATCTCTTACATGCTTTTCTCCTATTTTGCATTATTCACTAAATACTTAGTTTTGTTTTCCTTTAGTTTGCAGCTTCAGGACTTTTGGATTGCTTGCTTTTTCCTCCTCAGGACTGTAATTGTAAATCAGGGAGAGGCTGGAGCTGAGGAGACCTGTGCTCAGTTTCCCAAACTTCATAAGATACTATGAAGGGCAAAATCCTAGCCCTACCATCCAGAAATCGCTGGTGTCATCCATCTTGCATGCTCCTGAACTCATAAAGACTGTCAGGTGCTTGAAGGTCCCTGTACGGATCATCTTTACAAGATTGCTGTGATTATACTGCTAGTAACAGTCTCAGAGTCAAGAACATAATATTCAAGAAAGGGATTGGATACATATGAATGCCAAAAATAATTGGAATTATCTGACTGTAGTTTGGTGCTTCAAGGAATAAGCTGGTATCTAACTCATGGAAAGGGGAATAGAACCTAAAGTGAGGATAGATGACATTTCTTACTACTGGATTTTTTTTCCCTTTCTACTATATAGCATATAAAGCAACTGGTGAAGTGTGCTGCTAGGCATAGGATAGTGCCTGAATGCATCTTGAATCTCTTCTGATAGGACAGTTGCTTGGTACCATGCTCCTTCCTACACAGGATGAGGGTGATGGATGATGCTATTTCGCTGTGCCTTGTTTTTCCACTCTGTTTAGACTGCATGGTTTTTGGACCAAGAACTGCTTTGGTGGAGCTCCAAACTTTGTTGAAGTCTCTGAAATGTGACTTCATTAAAAAAATAATAAGAAATCACAAGCATATTCACATACTAATTATTATGCAAAGTGGGGAGGGGGAGGGAAGAAAGTACGAGATTCCTTTGAAAAGCTGCCAGCACAGGTCCAAATACCAGAGGTGTTTGAAGTGGGAGCACACTGTACCAGACTGAAGGAATTACCAATATACCAGTTACCCTTGTTTAGAAGTATGCTCTCAGTTTTTATTTTATGACATTTATTTACTTTGGCAAAGCACTTTTTATTTTTTTTCTCAGTCTCCCAAAAGTCTCCTCTAGGTCCAGATTGGATTTTAGTACCACTAGAAGATGTTTTCTTCATTTAAAGTTTTTCTTTGTTGCTTTGCACTGTAGGCAGGTAAATATGGATTGCTAATTAATGCAAACTCTAGCTCTTATTTCCTCTTATTTTCCAGTTAAAAGAACTGAAAACAAAAAGTCCGAAGTTTCAAAGAATCAATGCTTTTCAGTTCCTTCTAGGAAGAAGCATTTAAGCTTGACTCTGACTTAAATGTCTCCATTGAGGCAGCCTAGCAGCAAATAAATATATCCTAATAGTGAAAAGAATGGGGAAAAAATAGGGACATCGTGAAAGAAAAATAACAAGCAATTCAAAGAAAGTATTTTTTATATAGTTCTGTTTGCTTTTCTGCTGCTGTGTCAGAGACTCATTTTTTTTCAGGTATCATGAGCAAATCATCAGCTGAGAGCAGAATATCTGCCAGCAGTCGGTTGGTAGGGTGTACTTGCTTGAGACGTGTCTTAACTTGGGCATGTCCAGTGCAATGCGGGTTTACTATCAGAACTCAGCATTAGTTGCCTCAAGTTTCCATGCATTCTGATACTAAGATGATGCAAGCCAACAAACTGAATTCTCTCCTGCCAAAGGGAAATCTCCTCTCTGAACAACACCCACCAACATATAGCCGGTAGCAAAATGCCACTGTACACATGCTCCAAGAACACAGCAATGTCGGCAACTGTGAGCCCTGGGTCCCTGCCCTGCGTGCAGCAGCCCTTCTGCTATTACAGCCTCTTGCAGCAAGGGCATGCAGCATCTCAAGAAAGCAGTGATGAACACACATGCTCCAGGGACATAAAAATATCAGCAACTCATGTTCCCACAAAAGTTCTGGCAGCAAAACTTGCTAGTAAAAGACATAGTCTGGCAGGGTAATTTCTCCTGCAGACTACTACAAATTTTCTGACAGGGGCAATTGCCTGGGTTTTTGCGAGAATTGGTGGAACATGTTTCCACTTGAACCTCTTTATAACCTGTGTGACTTGTGCAGCCATAGGTAGAGAACAGAGCATGGGCACCTGATGTAAAACCAGAGGTGCAAGGAGCCCTGTCTGTGCATTCTTCTGGATCTCCAGTAGGTAGCAATTGGTCCAGCAATATAGACGGATCTGCCTCCACTCCTGTGTTTACAAAGCAAAGGTATTTGAATGTTTGACATCAATTATCATATATTTGCATTAAAAGTACATTAAATATTGCTCTAAATAGCTTTTCTTATAATGAAGTAATTAAATTATAAATAGTTTCTCTCAGCAACTCTCTCTATGAGAGCTTGGTACCTGTGTTCTTCTCAATATTTTTGTGAGGATGAAATCCAGGTTTAACTTACTCAAAATCCAAATTCAACTTATTCAACCCATATTTGTCCCAGACAAGTTTAAATCCATGGATACTTTTAAAAATGCTGATAAAATACATCTTTTATTTCTGGACATAGTGTAAAGGGAATCCTCTATCCTGCTGTGTACCAATACAGCCCTTTTTTTACTAACACATCTACTGTAATGGTGACTTCCAGGCTCAAAGGACATCCGCTGCACCCCATTAACCTGCATGAAAACACAGTTACTCCCTGGCCCAAAATGGGCTGAGTTGAACTGTACTGAACAGTCCCCCATCCCCATCTCTGGAAGTGTTCAAGGCCAGATTGGATGAGACTTTGAGCAACCTGGTCTAGTGAAAGGTGTTCCTCGCACAGAAGGGAGAGTGGAACGGGATGATCTTTAAGGTCACTTCCAACCCAAAACACCCTATGATTCTATAAATCTATGAACACATTACAGTGTTCATACAGGATGAGACAATAAAATCTCCATCTAACAGAGGCAGATGGGAGGCTGAGCAGGAGTGTGACTTCTCTTGGTAACAATATTTCAGCCAGTCAGTTTATGGGGAAGGGGAGTGTTCTTGGAGTGGCAGATACTAGACAGATGAACAGAAACTGAGTGCTAAAATAGCTTGTTATCATCTGAACAGGCCCCAAAGTGAGAGGTGTGTTATTTTGTGACAGGTTTTGAATGCAGACACAAGTTTCCAGTCAGTGTGGATTCATGCTTTGAGACCAAGCTTCACCACTACCTCATTCTAGATTTAACTATAAGACTCTGAACAGGCTGCTCTAGCCAAGAGGAAATAATATAGCAGTCATAATTTAAACTTCAGAAAAACTGTGATTCTGCAAGAGAGTCAATGTGTTACTACCAAAACTAACTAAAGTTTTGGAGTCCTGATTCTCTATATTTAGAAAATGGCATGATTCTTACTCAAATTTGCAAAGTCTGTCTGATCATAATTGGAAAGTTTTGATAAACATGCTAAAAAGTGAAAAGTTGATACACTGAGAACTTGTGTAAAAGAATATACTGCTTCTTTAAGGACAGGTACAGCATTTCTTAGAAAAGCCAAAGCTGAACAAGTCTGTGGAGTTTCAGAATCTGCATTAAAAGTCCCATCAGGAAAGGCTGAAGTAAAATTCCTCACAGCTTTTAGTGCTGAATGTGTGTTATAAAAAGCATAGACTGGCAGGGAAAAATTGATGATTTCTACTGCCAGAGTTGTTACAAAAATCAAACCATGAATTGGGAGAAGTCACATGGCTGAGCACCTGTAACCAATTTTTGAGATGATAAAAGAAAACTTTAGATTCTTTGACAGCTCTTCTGTGGGTATATTTTTTTTAACTTTTCAGGCTTTTTTTTTTTTTTTATAAAACCACTTAGAAGCTGAAAAAATGGAATCTTTGTTCTTTTTTTTTCCCAGAAGTTGGAAGAGTACTAAGATTGAGACTTGCTGCTTCTGAAGTCTTAACAGACATTGTGATTGGAATTACTCAATTCAATAACTAGCAGAAATGCTTTTGCATAATAAATAAGTTACAATAATTACATATGCTTTAAAGTCAAAATGGTTTTGCTAATCTTTGTTCTGATGGGCCTAATAAATTTTGCTTTATAAAAAGTGTTAATTTTATGCATTCATAATGAATTCTCAATTTGCATTGAAAAGCAAGTTGCAACAAATAAACTTATAAACTGAATCAAGTGGTAAATACATATTTATTTACCATTTTAACATAACAGAATGGGAAAACTAAAATATAAATAATGGAAGCTTTGTAATGGCATAAAGATGAAAACAGTCTGTACTCCTGCAGAGCAAAAAGTACAAAATTTTCTGTAAAAATTAAATAAATTGCTAGTTCACAAGTCGTCTTGTTTACCAGCCAATGAAAATTTTCTTTAGGAAAATATCTGAGCACATACAAAACAAGGTGAAAGCTGATAATGTAAAGACAGGTTTCTTGCTGCTGCTTTGATTGTAGTCAATAATTTAAGATGACTGTGACTCTCAGCGAAGGTTTTCCTATGGGATGGAGCTCAAATCATGAAGATTCACTAGACCTGTTCCTGAAGCTTTGGCTCAGCAACATGAAAGTGGCACAGCCACCAGCCTGGCAGTGAGGCACCAGGTCAAGGCAGCGTCCTTCATTCAAGCCTTTTTGGTTTGAGCAAGAGTTAAGACATGCCCTTCGCCATCTGAGACTTTCCCCAAGTCAGCATTAACTCGGCTGGCACTAAGGGCTAGTCCAGAAGGAAGCACACGCTCTGCTTCTCTTCCTTTCATAAGAGACTCTTCTGTTAGCTCTGTGGTATTGAAATTACAGGGATGAATGATGAAAACTGAACTTTGGGCTGTTTTACATTCCTTCAGTACCATTTAGTGTGATGGTTGTTGACTTCTCCCTGCCACTATATTTAGAACAGGGAGTAGGAAGGAGATGAGCGTTAGTATTATGGGTTATGACACAAAAACATCAAAAAGAAAGTCTGTTCTCATTTCTCTTTGGTATCCTCTGGGGAGCTGCAGTGTTTAGAGAAAGCTCCTGTTCCACTGCAGGAGCTCAGGAAAATGGGCACCAAACTTTGTTTACACTCTAGAACTACATATGACCATACAAGGTCGGTGGGTAACTAGGACACAGAACTTTTTCCTGTACTGAGTTTAGTTTCCCACCACTAGATAAGCGTCAAGTAGGTTGTCTGGTGGAGTTATTGTTCTTTATACGTCAGCACTTGGATTAAAAATAGAAAAATATCAGAAGCTTCCTCTGCATTCAGCAAATCAACAAAAAGTCCATGGGAAAAAAAAATTGCATAATGCCCCAGAAGAAATCTAAATTAATTAAAGTCACCCCCTATAGAGAACTTGGCCTCTGTTTATTTTCAACAAACTATTACAGGTTTTGCAATATTTTTCTGGAAGTTTTTCACAAGCATTCCTACTTCCTCTCACTCCAGGCCAGGGCTGAACTGCCATGCTGGAGGAATTCTTTGGACATGAACTTCAGCGATGAGAGACAGAGGCCCTCAGCCCCAGTCCAACTACAGAATTTTACAGATCTATTACATCTACAGATTTTAAGCTGCGGTGTGAATTAAAACCCTCAAGAGCTCCTCAGGCTACGCCATAAAAACATTTGATATTAAAGGATTTACAGGTAGTGAAAGCTTGACCTCTTCCAAAAGAAAAAAGAAATGGAAAAGAAGTGAAAAGTTGCTTCAATAGGCAACAGCACATTCTGACTGCAAAGCCCCTGTTGCACATCTTATCCCTTTTTTCCCACCTCCCACGGTCAAAAGACAACCCAGACCTTGCCAAGTGCAATGCAGAACCCTGATTATTGCCTTCTGCTGCCCTCCCATCACCTCATTTGGGCAGCATGAGACATGCAGGGTCAACCCTGCAAGTCCTGCATCCATTTTGCTTTAGCATAAATCCCAGGGGTGAGCAGTTAGCAGAAGCTATGACTGCCAACATCTGCAAGAAGTAGCACAGATCTCTGATGTCCTGGGAAGCTGTGTGCAACCAAGAGTGTCTCTCAGGGTATGACACCAACACCTGCTCACTCTCCTGACTACAGATTGTCTCTTTTAAGACCGTATTTGCAAAGGCAGCTACTCAAAGAAAACAAAATGCCTTGTAACTTCTAGTGGAAAACATGGGCTGTCAGGACAGTTTTTCTTCCTACCTTCTTTCCACTCACCCCAAATTAATGTCTGTAGCTCTGTATGAGCCCTGTCCCTTCCCCCCATCCCCACTGGAAACTATGCTCAGATACTGCAAATATACAGAGGGATTTTCAGATTTCCACCCACGCAAGCAGCTACTCAGCACATCCGATGCACATGTGAAACTGGATCACAAGGGTCAGGGCAGGAGCCCACATTTCCATTTCTAGCTCTATTGAGCTTAAGTTTTATTATTTGTTTGTTTTCAAAGCAAAAAATATACAACTTACTTTACTTCACAGAGGAAGAAATCTCAGCAAGGCATCTTTTTTTCCAGTGGCAGGGATGGGTTACAGCTCCCCAACTCCCACCCACACAGCTGAACCCAGTGCCTGGTCGGCTCAGGAGTCGTGAGGAAATGAAATGCACATGTCAGCATCCCCCTCTCCTGCTCCAGCTCCTTAGCAAAACTGCTCTTTTCCTCCAGCCATGAACAATCCCAAGACCAGAAGACGTGCCAGGGAATGGTATACGAGCTGTATTTTTTATCAGATGAACTGTACAGCAAAGTCATATTTCCTCAGCCTGATGAAAGTTTTGGAAAGGCCCATGGCATAGTGTTTTGACACCAAGGTTCAGAGCTCTGGGATACACAGACAAAAGCTTAAATGTAAAAAAATTAATATTTATGCTCATTAAAAGTGGACAACAAACATTTCCTTAAAGGAAATTATGTCTGTCTGATTAAGCAAATAAACTGATTGCAAGCCTAAAAAAACTTGCTATATTATTTCCATCTATAAGAATAATGGTTTCCCTAGAGAGCTTTACCCCTTGGATTCCTTTTCCCTTCTCATTTGCTTACTTGAGCAAAGTACATAATACTCAGCATAATATCCTCATCTCCCTCACTCCAATAGTTTTTATTTAATGTTTATCTGGATACTTCTGTCCTTACAAAAGTTTCCTGTATTCCATATGTTGCTTAAAACCAGCATCTGTCATTTAAGACTGAAATCCACCGTCATTTCCATACACAGCTCCAAGGGAAAAAAAAAGAGCAACAGGTAGTCAAAGTTATAAATATGCTGCTCTTTTGTTAGAGGATACAAGAGGACAATTTTTATTTTAATTTATCCTATTTCAAAATGAAGACAAAGCTAACTATACAGCCTGTAAACATGAGCTACAATTCACTTGTAAAGTTGGCAAGCAGAGTAACCAGGAACTCAACTTCTGAAGTTATTTTGCCATGAATAAAGCCAAGGCGAAAGCCTTCTTTCAACGTCAGCTTTATATTACTTGCATTTGGCCTCATTTGCTAAGAATCTAAGAGGAAGTAACCATTTATAACCCAGGGTAAATCAAAGCTAAGTGGCATTTTGATAAATACTAGAGCCTATCAATCACAAGGAGATGCTGTATCAGGTTGCTGAGGAATTCCAGAGCTGCTGCAGTGGCTCCAGCACAGCAGAGCCAAGGGTCTCTAGGAAAAGCCATCCCAGAGGTACAGAAGCCATTGCTAGCCACAGGCAGGCGGTGCAGCACCCAGAGTCTGGCACTGAGACTGCCAGCTGCCCAGCAACATCCATGAGAAGCCAGAGTATTGCTAGAAACACATCCAGGAAGGGGAGAACAAAAGGGAAGGAAAACCAAAGACCAACTTGTGCTAGGAAGCCTCTGCATAAGAGACGCACATTCAGCTGCCGATTTCTTCTGAACGGCGTTGCTGGAAGCCGAGTGCATCAGCCTGGTTTTCAGATTGATGAAAACTGAACTGATGTTTATAACCAAGACTCTTAGAATTTTTACCTAATAGTATGGTTTGGCACTTAAAACAGAAAGGCAAAGAGATCACAAGATGATAAATTCTACTAACACACCTACTGCATGTTAAAAAGGTTTCAGGTTTTTGTTACAGAGGGTGGGAGGACTGGAATATTCAGGTTCATCTACAAAACTGAAGCATTAACTCTTCTGTATATAACAGAGTGGGTAATGGATGTGTAGGGGAAAAAAGGTGAATGGTGAAATAAAGCTGAAACTTTACCATTGCTTCTGTTTGTAAACAGATGCAGAAGGAACTAGCAAGCATAATATTTGGCAGCCTGCTTCATTACGACAGATGTCTATGTAGGATAAAGTGGCCTGTACAATAGGTATAGAGGCAGAGTCTTACATATATAAGAAAGATCAAAACAGCTACTTAATTTGCTTAAGAAGAAGGAGGAGTCAGTTTATCTTGTGTTTAATATTTATAGCTATATTTGCAGCAATATTAATTGCACCCTTAAAGGAAATTCAGATCTACTACCTTAAGCAAAGTGGGCTTCAAAAAACTGGAGGTCAGACTATACAAATAAAGTATTAGTTTAGGCATGGTAGACTTTATTTTGGCACTTTAACAAATGCTTTATTTTACAGCAGTGGCACAGCATTTGCCAGAAATCTTCTTTTCTTGGCACAGTTATTTCAAGCAGTTATTTTACTAATTGAAGTTCACTAAATATTGCACAATAAAATATACCTGTTAAATTCTTACCCTGTTTTTACTTGCTGAAGTTGTATGGCTTCAAAAAACTTGCCAGTTAAGTAAAAAGCAATATATTAAATATTTGAGCACAGGATAGCATTTGTTTGTTCCTAAATGACCACTGACCTTGGGACAGCAACAAATACAAATTACGCAACTCTTATCTGAAGAGCTACCAGATCTTATTTACAATACATTGCCATTTCTGAGATGTACTTCAGCTTGACATCCTGAACACCTATATTTTGGAAATCTCAAAAATAAAAAATTAGGAGGTCAAGAGAGCAGAAGACGAAGCCATTTGTCTGTTACAAAGCATAATATAAGGAGGCAGACTATCGTCTTTGCCACATGTCCCTCTATCCAACACCTTTCTAAGGTCTAAGCAACAGAACCTTTTCTCTTCTATTCAGAATATTTCTTTCTTCTCTTATGAAGACATTCCACTTGTCTCAACTCTTCTACTGGAGTCCAAGCAGAATAAACCAAAATTCTCCAACGGGCCAGGGAAAAAACCAAACTCAAACAACAAATCAAAAACCAATACACACAGTAAATGAGCTAGGGTATTCCTTTGAATTTTACAGTAGGGAAAACAACATTTGCAGGAAGAACAGGTCTGCATCAATAATGCCATTAAATATAATGCAAAAGTCAAATGATTCATAACTCATATACCAGATGCAAGAATTGAACATTCTCGGTTTTCTATGCCACTTCAGCAATAAATCTGGTGTGAGGATAAGTCTGATCAACAGCCTTTCTTTTTTTGGTCTAGATTTTTAAGATCTACTAGATGTACTCTGTGACATTAGAACATAAGCAAGTAGACATAAAATGAAAAGCATACAAAAGTATATCACAATGGAATTCTCAGTATTAGGCCACATGATTTATTCAGTAGTGTTTATGTTCCCAAATTACAATTATGTCTATCCATGTAAGACTACAAAAGTTACCATTAGAATTGTCTGTGCTTATAAAATACCAACATTTTCTTTTACTGTTATATACTCATTAACACCAGTCTGCGACGAGTCACATATAATCATAGGCACTTCAAAGGCTTTAAAAGACGTTTACAACTTAAATGCATTTTTAAAGAACAAAAATTTAAACCTCTACTTGTACCTTCAAATTGCAAATAATTAACAAATACAGTGGCCATAGAAATCTGCAGCAACTTCTCAAAATACTGTTAGAGTCTTTGGGTTTGCTTAGGTTCGTCAGTAGCTTACTCCAAATCTTCCTTACAGGAGATTTGTTTAGTAAGAATACGACTATACAGTTTGTAGTAATAATCCAATTTTACACATTAATTTGCTGTTACAAATCTCACTGAAGCTACAGGTAAGCTGAGAAACAATGCAAAGTGTAAAATTGATAATCTGACACTTAAATTTATACAAAGTGAAGGTTAAAGTTTACATAGCTGAAAAATTACATTTACACTGAAAGTTACTGTTATCTGAATTATCTGAAGACAAATTGCACCATGACAACTACAAAAAGGCATTTTTTGGAAACAGATAAATTAATGAAATAAAAACTAACTTGTAAGATCAATCTGAGACATGCTGACAAAAATTAAACAACTTTCATTGAACCATAGGATAAAACAATAATTTTCATTATTTTATATTTATGCATAAAGTTTTAAAAATCATTCAGTGAACATCAATGGTTTTATAAAATAATGCTTTGCCACTGTTATTCACAGAACACTGCAAATGTTAAGTTTTAATTTTACATTTTTAAAAGAATACATGAAAAGTTTTAAATACAATGGGGTTTTATCATAAAGGTGCCGTAATGGCTCTTTAATGAAAAAAAAAAAAAATCTTCATTATTCTATGCAAAAGCTTTATTTAAAAAAGTTCAGTGATCTCATAAATAGAGACACTAAATTGGAATTTTATGCATAAAACTCCTTAGTAGGTGCCTTTTGATAGGCAGCACAGGATGGTTTACGTTCACCGAGGTCATAACTGCCTTCATCCTTCTTTCTCATGCGATATACCAGCAGCAGGATAAGGAAGATTGCAAAAAGAAAACCAATAACTCCACCAGCAATAACAGCTGTAATCAAAGAAACAGAGATTCACAATATGCCAGAAAAATAAGTTAAGCACAGTGCTTCTTCACCACACACAACGAGTTTGCTATTATTTTCAAATTGCAGAAAAGGGCTCCTCCCATTATGCAACTGTCTTCATTATTAGTATCCTGAAATATATTGTCAGAAAGCTTGTTCGTGTTTACGAAGGCAATCATTTAAAAGGACATTCCACCTACAAGTCAGTGATCCAACAGCCCACAGTTCTACAAAAGTTATTAGAATTTTTTCAAAACCCCAATTAAAAAGCCACTAGTACTGCCAGAGCATAAAGTTGTCTTTCAAACTAATTTTTCAACAATTACATTTTCAGCTTTAAAAGAAGTATTTTGTTACCCTAGCTAAGAAATGGGTTTTCCCTTTTCTCTGTCCGTTTTCACTCTGACTCTAGATTGAAATAAATTTCCTATTGATGAATAACAGGAGAGAACACTTCTTGCACTTGTGAGTGTGTGCAAAGTATCAACTCCAACTAGACTTCAGGAGCACACCCACATGCTTCCACTGATGTGGATTTAAAGCTATTTCACACTTTGATGCTCATTGGAAGATGTGGTCCAAAACTGTGTGACTTCATGGCTCCCAACATCCCTTCCAAGGACACAGGGGAAAAGTGTACCTGTAAACACTGTTCTTACACCAAAAAACCGCTCACATGTAGTGAAAACAAAGTTGGCCATCTTTTGCCTCCCTGGGTAATGCATGGAAATAGACCCTCTGTATCCTAAGGGGTATCCGTACCCTAACAGTTGGTGCTCATCAATCCCTCTCCCTCTACCCACACCTGCCATGAGCTCCTCCCAGGCAGTGTCCATCTGTACCAGATGGACCAGAGAGCAACGTGCTCTTGGGAGGTGAGAAATACATTTCTTCATTGCAAGCATCAATCAAATTGTAATTCCTTTTATGAGTTGTGGAAGCTTCAGATACTCAGCTGGCAGTATTCAACTTGTGGGCATTGAATCAATTAGCAATAGACTTAACTACCAAATATCTCCTGAAGATGCCCATTTCATTCTCCTCAAATCAACCACTGGCTACCAACTATGAATGTACTTGGTACTAATGTGTTTAATGCCATGAATATACCAAGAAAACTCAAATGTTGAGTTTGCATTATTTGATATGAATCCCTTCTGTTTCCTATTGTATTTCTGGTGAGATAGACGTTGGCAAACACCGCCTCACCTGCCAGAACTTCTGTTCTCTGAAAGAGGTTTTCTGAATGCTTCTCAGTGAAGACATCCGTGTCATCCCCTGGCTCATCGCTCTTTTTCTTGGTGTCCACCTCAGACCTTTCCTCTTTATCAATTTCTTCAGGTGACTGTGGCACAAAAAGAGAAACAGCGTTGCTTACAAAGAGGGCACACCACAAGTTAGCACGTCACTGCCTGTCATGGGCAGTCATGTAGCTGTGGCTTCACACACACACTCCACAATACCAAACACAACACATAGAAAGTTTTTAGACCATAGAAAGATGGTCTAGACAACACTGTAACTGGATCTATTTGTCACCAGGATGTCAGAATGAAAAACACTACCTGTAAGTTTAAAACCTTCAAACGTATATTTAGCAAACAGCTCTTAATATTGCCTGTGTTTATCAGAATAACAGCTTCAGAATGAAATAACAATCTGAAATTAATATATCAGGCATGTTATATGCAGAATGCCTTTGAAGGTAACTTGGACAGTACTACTTATGGTGGCAGAAAGAAATACTGAAATAGTTAATGGAACCTGGCAAGTGTTCAAACTACAGTCAAACCACACAACATTCTCCCTTGAGAAGGGAAGTTTCATGCAGACTTTTCTAATAACTCTTTGAAAGATGTAAAAAAGGTACAGCCCAGACTCAAAAGTATCATGAGAAACTGTCCTGTGTATCATGATATAGTCTTTTTTGAATCTCTCTTTTCTTTCATGTGAAATCCAGACATTTCTATGCAGACTTTCTAGTAGGAATGAAACCAAACAGCTCAGGGCTCATTTAACAGGCTATAGTAGCATTAAGTGAAGTTTGCGGGGGCTTTTTAATCCATATAAATAAAAGAGTGTTAACATCAAGCCATCAATAGGGTACAGTGGAGTAATTTTAAATGGTGTTGCTCTCCAGCCGCGCACCTTTGTTTGTGCAGGCCCCTTGGTCTGCATTTTCACCGTGGTGGTCTCAGCCCTAGATGCATCACTAGTAGTTGGTAACTTTGGAAGCGTTCTGGATGTTGTTATCACTGCACTATCCTCCTCTTCTTCAGCACCTGGAGACAAAACATAACACTTCATTAACCTGTGAAATTCTTCCAGACCAATTATATGGTTTATTATGACACCAACATAGAGGTGCTTGCACAGCCCACCCCAGGCAAGGGGTTTAGATGACAGTGTCTGCTAAGATAAAGATGTGAGTGCAAACAGTGTGCCCCAAACTGTCAGGACAGTATTTGCCCCAAGTGATCCCATGAATAAGGAAGGGAGTGCATCAGCTGGAATAAACAGCAATCAGGAAACGACCATGATACTTTTCATACAGAAGGACCCATCCTGAAAAGAGGTACGACAAAAGCATTAACACTTGTAACAGGGGTAGAAAGTCTGGAGTGGAAGCAGCTGCCATCAGGGATGGTGTGACATGGGCAGACCCAGTGCCATGGGGTCTGATGAGGCCTCATCACACCAGGAGCTCTGCTGGGGCTTGGCAGTGCCACTCACATGCCCCCAGCAGCCACTTCCAGCTCTCCCACAGCCACCATGGGGGCACTGCTAGAACCAACACCCTGGGGTGCAGGGTCATCTCCTGGGGCTGGCAGGAGGTGGTGATGCCCTGGATCACATGGGGCTGGGGGTATCTAAGCATCCTACAGCGAGAGTGTACGGGCAGAGAGTCTGGTACATTCAGATAAGGGGAGCTTACACACCCATAGCCTGTGAGAAGGATGTCTATGTGCATGTGGCACACATTTGGATCAGTTACAGAAGGTAATTTAGAAATTTGGAGTTGTATGTTACCATTTTATAAGTGGCAGGTATTGTGGTTATCTGCTGATTTTAAGCCTAAAAGTATAGTTCATTGATTGCTAGTTAATTACATATCATAAATAAATCAGTAAACTTCTTTAACCTTACTTAAACCTTGAACTGAACAGTTTTTCCCTGTAACATACTCCTTCAACAACATTTCTCCTCTACAGCACATCTGTTGAACCCTCAAACAAAAAACCAATCACTTTCTATCTAAAAGAAGATTGTTATTATTTTATGTTTCAGTCACTAGGAATTCCCATGGTTTTAAACTCCACATAATTCAGAAGCCTTTTTTCTTTTGAAATGAGTAAGAGGACAAAAAACTCTCTAAAGATTACCTTAAATTTAATTTCCTTCACATTCAAAGCTCTGCTGGAGTATGAAGGCTCCTTTAGAATAAGATAATGGACATGTCTCATAAATATCCTTTAGTGATAGCGAAAGGAAGAAGAACAGGAAAGAGACTAAATTATTGCAAGACCTGAAAGAAGAAAAAGAATTGACCTATTCTTGGACACTCCTTAGGAATTTCAATGTGTTCTGCTCATTACAGGCACTGGTTACCCAAGTAACTATTGGGTAATAAATCTGGAAAATGTGCATAAGAATAGTTCCTAACAAATAAAAAGATATCCTCTTACAACAGAATAGTATGACTCACGCATTCCAAACAGATTTTTTAACTTATTTTCTTAGAGAAATAAAACAGGCTGAAAATATGAGTGCAATAATGATGTTTTGAAGTCACGATCAAGAATTACATAAATTTGGCATTGAAAGGCACAGTATTAACAAGACAATAACTAAAACAACCTTTGTATGGTAGAAAATAAAATTTAGAAACATTAAAAAAAGTAATTAAAGATACTGGCACAGAATAATACTGGAAAAAACCTTCAGATGTACCAAAATTACAGTACAACCTTCAGAATGAAGACCTCATAAAAAGGATCAGGTATTTCCCTGAAATGCTACTCAGAGATCAAAAAATCAACATCCTGCTTCAAAACAGAGGCGAGGAAAGGCATCCAACAGGAATTTTTTTCTGGCTTTGACTCAAGAGTTTTCTTTGAGAAATAATGGCCCAGTGGGTAGCTCAGCCTGCTTTACCTTCCAAAGTTCCTCCATATTACACAAGGCTTTCACAGTCAAGGAAACTAAAATTGATTGTCAGATTAGAGATGTGATAAAACCCACTTTAAGAGTACAGAAATTTATTTTCTTCTTTTTATGAAATGAAAAGTCCCATTTAATCACACCTGCTCCTCCAAATCCTTAGATGCCACCTTTGCTTCAGGCAATAGTTGTGTCTGCCAGATAAAATGGTAAGCACTACAGGTCTGAACTTCTTCGGCTAAGGATGATGCAGACTTACTGTCTTTCAACAAATGAGTGACTGATCTAACTCTGGGACTAGTCACTAGATTTTCACCAAAGGTACCCAAATCCTCTTGCATATGGTCTCAGGAGAATTCTGACAATCCCTAAAACATCAAAGCACCTACTGTTTAGGCCTGACTCAGTTACTGGCTCAGACACATCCCCATGGTTCCTGCCTTCCAACTAGCTTTATCTAGACAGGCCTCAGATTTGCATGGAGTAGATCTAAACAAGGGGAAGACATTGCCCTTGCTATACTGACAGTAGTATTCTAAGAATTACCTGTAAATAAGACTGAAGAATCAAAAAACCCATCACTAATCCTCTCCAGAACACAGCAATCGCATTTTACATAGTATCATGTTCCCTAAAAGGCACAAAAAAGAGAACCACTTCCCTCACTGAATCCAAATAGGATTGGAAAGAAAATACCTAGTGTCAGGAATGTAACTTCCAACTAGGTTTGTTAAGAGGAACATGGTGAAGCAGTTGGAGTATAAGAGCTTACTTCTTCCTCTTGAAAATATCACAGTTTCTATACGTGGTTTCTAGATTTGGCCAGCTTGGGTGATGGTGCTGGGAATTCACTGCCTTGAGTCCCCCTGCAAATAGATACTGCCTTCTTAGTCAGGGCACCACAAAAACCCTGCAGTAATTAAACCCATAGTCATCTCTGCGGAAGAGAGCTGAGAGCTCTCAACCATCACACACCATCTTTTATCCACTCTAACTTCTTCAGGATGCCCAACTGCTGTCTTCATAGTGGTCAAAATAGCTCTAAATTGTGCTGTTGTATTGGAAATATCTAATATAACCCTCAGTGATGTGCCTATTAGCCACCCCTTGGATGACTGGAACGTGAATAGTCTTTAACATGCTCAGTGTTTGAGGAAACTTGTCAGAAGATCAAGTTTGTGCCAGCTTAAATTACTGGATAGAAAGTAGAAATTACTCTACAGATAGTTGTAGACAAAAAAAGCCCATAGTAGTTAGCACTTTTACTTGCAAACCAGCCAGTGATTAACACTTCCTACCAAACAAATCCAATCATTTCTCCCCATCTTTTGGCATCATATTTGTCTGCTATTGCACATCACACTATGGGAGTACTACCACCACAAGCAAATTAGTGATAAGGTGGGCACACACATAACCACCATCTCTTTCACACCTTCGATCTTTCAGTGATGTGACACACACCAGAATGACACATTTTTAGCTGGCTTACCTCATTCCTATTCACTGCAAAGTCCCCAATGCAATTCTAATCAACATAGTGTTAGGTACCCAGAGATGACAGTAAAAACATAATACTAGTGCCCTGTCAGGGAACTGCAGCTGAAATAATTGGAGATAGTGCAAGGATGTCATATCTCTGATAACTCTCACCCAAGGAGGGAAAAAACCCCAACAAAGCCTTTTATGTCAGAGGAACTGGACAACCACGCAACCAATGTCATGAAGCATGCTTGGGCTGGTTTAGCAGGTAGACAGAGGAAGCTCTTGCTCCAAGATGATCTGAAAGGCACTTACAAGTGGGACCTTAGGAAAGGGAAAATTAATACTTTCTGTGTTGTGTGCACCATGAGAGGAAGCACAGCAGGAGAGGGTGTGTGGCCCCAGCTGGAATGCCTGCCAGACACACTGCCATACAGGCCAGGGGCATCCAGGGTTGGCCATGGACCCATGATGGTTCCTGTTCAGCACCTGGGAGAGCACCTGTGCCCTCCCTTTCCCCAGCCCCCCGGCCCCTGGCCATTAAACTCCCCAGCCATGTCACCCCCCATCAGCTTCCCTTTAGGTCCAGAGCCAAAGCAGATCTGCTCTTGTGTCGCCTGCAGAAACTCCAATCCTATCACCACAACTTTCCTCCAAGAACAGTCCCCAGTCAGTCTACACCTAGTTCATCCTGAGCTAACCTTCTCAACTCAAGTTGCTGAGAAACAGTGGGTTGGGGAAGACAAGAAAGTGAAGGAAAAATTTGCATGATTTTCTGATATATATATATTGTATGTATTTACCATGAGTAACTTAAGAGAAGACACAAGAACAAGACAGGCAGTCTTCCAAAAAACTTGTAGATAAATCTGAAAGTGACGGTACCTTTCCTTAACATAAGGGTAGTCACGCTTCTTAGCAGTTACTTGCACTTATCTCCAAGATCAAGGCTCAGTGAAAATCTTTCATGCCAGAGAAAAAAGTAACAGTAGTTATAAAAGCATTTCAAGTTGTATATAGGCAGGAAAACTATTTTTCTTTTCATTGTTATCCTATATAAAACACCAACACTAAAAAGAGTGACAATAGACTGAAGCATTTCCTCAGAGATGGAGACTGCAAGAAAGAAACAATGGACTAATGAATTCACTAATGATATTCTACTGTTGATATGGGACAATGAGGAAGCAGGCATGGCTCCTTCGCAAATTGCTGATCAATGGATTTGGACTGAACACTTGGGCAAAGGCACAACAGTAGCTGAATGTACATGGAGACTAAAGAGGTTATGAAGGGAGAGAAAAGAAAAAACCAGAATACTATCACCTTTGGTACTCCTTAGAGAAAGCCAATTTCTAGTCTGAAATGTGCCATGCCTACAGTGACATTTGTCCATGTTAATGCTGCTTGAAGACCTGCAAGGGCATTAATGGTGGTGCTGACAATTCCTTTTAATCTCTATAGACCTGGTGGCAGCTAACAATTTTCATAGGAAGGAAAATTGTTCATAGCAAGGAAAGGAGTCAGCGTGTTGTCATCCTTGATCTTTTGCTGGATCAAATTTGCTTGGACTGGAATTACATAGAAAGAAAACCACTCATGAGTGGGAAGATTCTTTCTGTTAGAAATATTACATCACTGAGTATCAAGTAAAGAGAGACAGATTGAACATAATAACAGAAAAACTGATCAATGTTACACCTGCAGGATACTTTCTACATAAAACAGAGATAGCAGTAAGCATAGGAGGAGTAGGGTGGAGGGGATGCTACTTTGCTTCCCTGAACTAAAGACTTCTTGCTTTGTTCAAAAATATTAGATCTGGGTACTGTCACATGAGTTATCTGCAGGGGCATCCAGCTTGTCTCAGTCTACAATGAGACTTTTCCTGTTTTCCTGTAGGAAAGAAACAGAGAGTGCCAGAGACAGCAAAAGTGCATGTTATACACTCCATCTTCCACGCACGGCTCAAGGCTGAGCACAAGAAAAGAAAGAAAAGAAAGCCAAGGTGTTACTGTTGGCATTGTCTAGAGCAAGATTCTGTCCTTTCGACTCCACTTTTATGACAGAGATCATAGAAATCACTGAACAGTTAGGGTTGGAAGGGACCTCTGAAGATCATCCAGTCCAACCCCCTTGCTAACGCTGGGTCACCTAGAACAGGATACACAGGAACATGTCCAGGTGGGTTTTGAATGTCTCCAGAGAGAGAGACTACATGACCTCCCTGGACAGCCTGTTCAGTGCTCTGCCAGCTTCAATGTAAAGAATTTCTTCCTCATGTTGAGGTGGAACTTGTGTTGTAGTTTATGGCCATTGCTCCTCATTCTGTCACTGGGCACCACTGAAAGGAGTCTGGCTCCATCCTCTTGGCACCCACCTATGAGATATTTAAATGAATTAAAAAGATTCCCCTCTCAGTGTTCTCTTCTTTAGACCAAACAGGCCCAGCTCTCACATTGTCTGTTCATATGAGAGATGCTCCAGACCCCTCATCATCTTTGTAGCCCTCCAGTGGACCTTCTCCAGTAGCTCCTTGTCTTTCTTGAACTGAGGAGCCCAGAACTAGACAAAGTACTCCAGATGTGGCCTCACTAGGGCCAAGGAGAGGAGAAGGATCACCTCCCTCAACCTGCTGGCCACACTCTTCCTGATGCATCCCGGGATACCATGGACCCTCCCGGCCGCAGGGGCATTGCCAGCTCATGGTCAGCTTGTCATTCACCAAGACTCCCAGGTCCTTCTCAGTAGAACTGCTCTCCAGTGGGTCAGCCCCAACCTGTACTGGTACTTTGGGTGATTCCTCTCCAGGTGTAGTACCCTACACTTGCCCTTTATAAACCTTGGGTTAATAAAATCTGAAGCCAGTTCTTGTGTAGTCTTTTCCACTTCAAAAGCAGGGCTGTATTTTGAATTATCCACATCAGAAACAGCCAAACACCACAGAGGGATGGAAAAAAAACCCCAAAACAGACCAGTCTTCATACAACTATTTATTGTCAATATATGTCCTTTCCCAAAGCTTAAAAAGTCACCAGCACCTGAAGACATGACAGAAGGGGATGTTGACTGAAAGTGCATTTTTTCCTGGAGGTCAGAATTTTCCTTAGGCAGTACTGTGAACTGAATGAAATCACTGATTCATTAATTTTTTTTTCTTTCAAATGAAATATTAAATCTCTTCTTGAAGAAGTCTACAGCAAGGAGGTCCAATTAAGCCTCTGATCTCACTGGAATGTCAAATTGCCCCTACAGAGGACTCTCAAAACACAGAGTATCACCCAGGTACCAATGACCATGGGCCTGGATTTGCCTGGCAGCATAATCAGACCTCTTCAGACTTAATTTTAACATATCTTTGAATCACCAAAAGAAAGAAAAAACACAAATTCGAAAAAATCGCAAGTGTGGCTTACAAGATAACATAGACAAGGTGTTAGAAGAAGGGCTCATCCTTTAAAAGTAAACCAGTATGTATAAACATCAAAAGATATATTACAAAAAGTACAATAACAAAAAATAAGTGACATACGTGGACAATAAATGGGATTTCCACAACAGCTCAGCAAATACTCACAACAATAAGGAAATGTCTTTTTCCAGAACTACCATAAAATCCTTCACTTAGCTTTTAATGGTTGGAGCCACCAGCTAGTCTAGAAGATACTCCTCAAAGAGGCTTTCTAAGAGTAATGATTAATGAGGTTTCACTGACAGTTTTTTTGAAAAAATTTCAGCTAGCTACATGCCTCTAATGAGTGTTTAAGTCTGAGAAATCAGTATGTTATATTTAAGAATTTCTTTATTCACTATATGCATGTAATTACCTCAGAGAAAACTCATGTTTTTTCGGCAGTATCTAGACTTCTAAAGTTAAAAGAACAACAACAAAAGAGAAATGGACACCATGTTTACATGAACCTGACTGCATATAAGAGAAAACAAGATTGCTGCTGCTAAATTAGCATTATGTCATGGGAGAACTAAGCCTTGCCTAATCCTTATTACTAAACTCCAGAGAGACCTACACAGAAACCAGAGGGAAAGAAGATACCCAGCAGAGAAAAAATAACGCAGTGAAATGATGCAACTAAGGCATAAGAGAAAAGAGCAGAAAGTTCATACTTAAAACCCAGCCCGCAGGGGTGCTCAGTGCTCTGTAAACAGAGAGCCCAGCACTCGTGATATTCACTGAAAGTATCATCCCCAACTTATAAAGGCAAACTGCACGGCTTTTCCTCAAGTAATTGCATTACTTCTTACACTTTTTGAATCAATTTGTGATATGTTGTCTCACCTGAACCTGACCCAGAAGAATAATCATCATCATCAATTGGATAGACGCCTGATGCTTCTTCAACAGAGCTGTTGTCAAGGTATAAATCTTTATCAGAGGTCAAATCTGTTCTCTGGAAAACAGATAAGAGGGAATGGTTAAAAAGATAACAGTTCTCCAGCATAGCAGTCTCTTTATCTTCAGTTCTATTTTTTAAGTTGTTGATGGCACACTGAAGTTTATACTTTCAGATTATGCCCCACATTCATTTAAGTTGTTATACAAATTTGTAAAAATTACAGCATAAAAAAACAAATCCAAGGCCGCACAATGAAAACCGCACTTCATCTTATTAAATGCATGAATGAATAAAGAGGATTTGCAAATACACTCTTCAGAGCTCCTGTAACAAGAAAGAAGCAAACCCCAGGACTGAAGCCCTCTGTTGAGATCTCAAATATACAAATCTATAGGCTGTCATGTGAAGTCTGTTCATTTGATCTCAAACGGGAATGAACAACAACATGTATCAAAAACTACCTCAGAGGTTAGTTGAGCCAAATGTCACAAAACTCTTTAGAAATTAGAACAACTGGGACTACAGAATACAAATGTTTCTAAGACAGTGCTATTGATTAAGGATTACCACATTTTCAGCCGGATCAGGCAGCATGATGCTCCAATTCCTAAATGAACAAGTCTCTCCCAAAATTTAACTGCAGCTTCAATAGGCTAAAAATTTGGTTTCTAGTAACTGGCACCAGATTTTTATGTCTGCAAGTATTTCCCCACTAAAGAGAGATTCTGCTAAAATCAGCTGAAAATAGAACAAGGTATCAAACATCTTTTAAACTGACAATTCAGGCTTTGAAATACCAGCAACTGCCTTCCTCCACAGCTTTCCTAACAGAGAATAAACTTCCTTATGAGAGCCATGTATCTTTGATGACTGAGAAGGTACTATTATTGCTATTACTTTTACCAACATTTCTGTGAACACCTGCTTGTGACAACTTATTGAAGAAAGTATGACAGTTCTAAATGGATTTTTGAGTAAAAAAACCCCCAAACACCAAAATGCTATACCAAAATGCATCTATTCTGTATCTCATATAAGCACCCAAAACTGCTGCTCTGAGTCCCAAATGTTTCCACCTTACTTATTACTGCATGGCATTGACTGCCAATTTTATTCTACCCAACATTCACTGAAGCTTTTCTAAAGGAGTGCCAAACTTATGTATGGGGTAACTCCTGTATGCAAAGACTCATATCAGACTTTCCAAGGTAACTTTTCTTTCCAGAGATCTAAAAAATATTGTTGAAAACATTTTTTACTTCTTTTTAGGGGGTTTGTGGCAACAGATTCCTGTTTTAAGCTTCTTCACAGCAAAAAACTGCTCTTCAGTTTTATCTGCAATAAAAAATTATTCTTCATGGAAAGCAGAGAGGCCATCCTGATTATTAGTGTATGTCAGAGTAAAAAGATCTTTGCACCAGGGGTACCTTACACATCTCTGGACAGCTCTAAACTAAAACAATGTTACCCTGTTTTTCTTCTACAGAGAAAAGAAAAATACCATGATACTTCGTCAAAGTCTTCTCCTTCTATGGCCACTTTTCCCCCCACATGGGACATGTTGGGGGGGGGAGGGGGAAAGAACCCTGGTTTTAATATAAGTTTACAAAAGGCATGCTCTCATCTGCTGTTGGTTCACATGGTCTGCCTGGAACTGGCTGCAGTCCAAAGCAGAAATTCAAGATGATGTCTGGTCACCATCAAATGATTTAATTCCTTTAAAAGATGTCTCCAAAGGAAGTCATGAAGTACTGTGGTAGGTGTATAGGTGGTATTGTAATTAAGACACAGCTGAGACTGTTTCCGTATGGGAAAACAACTCCCTGTCACGGGACAAATATCCTGCTCTTGATCCAGCTGCCACAATGGACCAAGCCACTTCACCCCACTTTACTTTCAGACACAAGCATGGTACAAAAGAGACCACTCCTTAATATCAGGCAGGAAAAAACAAAACATTTTGAAAAGGAAATGCAGGTGGCTGACCATGAGTCTAGAAAAGCCACACAATATTCAAAAGATATCAGAAGCAGTAAATGTTACCCAATGCCAAATTGGGAAAAAAAAATTGAAGACCTACATGCAGGAATTTCCTAACAACGGAAATTGCATTTGGCAAGAGGTGAGAAATAGCCTGAGTTTGCAAAAGTTAGTGAATGAAAACTAATCTGGGAACAGAAGCATCACACATCCATCCCCCGAATTTTTTGTGTTAAATAAAAATATGAATTTACCAATCAATTTATTCCCTAGACCATTTCCCTTTTCTTTCTATGCCAGAAGCAAACTTAGTAAAATTAAAAAAACCAAATAAAACCTCCAATCACTCTCCCCTCCCCTGTCAAAACAAGCAGTACTGTTTTCTTGCTCTTTCCAGCCTCACAGAGAACACAGAGAAGACAGAAATGACTCCTGGCAGCTCTTGTAACAATTCAGTTCCGGTAAGACAGCTGAGCAGCTAACCCAACCTAGCCCAAATTGCAAGTGCCTGGGCAGCCAGGCTCCCCACCATCATATTCACTCCCTTTCTTTCGATGAATTATGGCTCTTCAGTTGCCAAAAGCTTTTATTTTTTACAATGCTGAGATGTTCTCAGGATTTAAACCAGCTGAAAACAGAGGAACAGAAAAGGAAGAAAAGCCTGGGTAGCTTTCAGCCCCAATTTCAGAATCCATTGTATTTTTTTTCTGGGGATGTAATGGATACAATGTGAAACAGTACTTAGTATCTAGTACTGTGGATGGCACAACTCCACCAGAATGAGAAAACTATTCCCCACAGTATTACAGACCTAGTACAATATTTACTATAGGAGAAATACATGGTACAGTGAACTCCAAATGCATCCAGATCAGACAACAAGTTCCATCTGAGGAAGATGCTTTGTAGCCTCTCTGGCCAGAGCCCCTTGCTTCTGCCCACTGGTGGAACTCAAGTAGGACACAAGCACCCTCTCAAACCAAAGGCACAAAGGGTGAACAAGCACCCTCTCAAACCAAAGGCACAAAGAAGCATACTCTAGCTTAAAAATCCCCAAGCACCTGCACAGACAAATGCATTCACTGCACTGTTCCCAAACAGACTCTCTTTGCAAGCTGGCGAGTAGACTCTGGGTAGGAGCACTCGCTTTACACCCACAGCTTGTACCTTTTATCCCAGTTCTTTAGAAGCACATGGCTGCCTTAGATAACTTGGAATGAAAAATGCCGTAAGGCTAAGAATAAAAAGAAAAGTCCAACATTAAACAAAAAATACACAGCCATTAAAAATAATTCTGTGAAGATTAAGCTTAGAAAAATGAGAGATGGTTAATGAAAATAAAAGAATACTTCACGGTGCTTAAGTGAGTATCAAGCACTGAAGCCATGCTTTGCAATTTTATGCTATGTAAAAATAAATCTGATTTAGTATTTGCTCTAGAAATGTTTTCTTGATTGTCAGCTGGGAATCCATGGGGGTCCATGGACTACTTCCAGGGTGTTCACAAAAGAAAAGTTGGGAAAACAAGTCTGTAGTCAGTAGGCTTGGACAGAGAAAGGTCTGTACTAGCATTTCAATATGCTTCGGAGGAAAAAAAAAAGTTTGCAAATTCTAGCTATATAAAACTATTTTTAGTTTTTATGAAGGCCAAATATTTAAGGGACTATTACCTATAGCTAACAATTGAAATCTAAGCCCTCATATCACTTTTATGTAACAGCCTTATTTTCAGGCCTATTAAAGCAGCAGGAACACCAGGCAAGGATGCCTCTGTTATCAGTCCTTTAATCTGGCCCTGAAGCCACAAAAACTGCTCGTTACCTCTTGACAGAGATTGCATTCTCGTCCATCATTGTTATCCCACTTATGTTTTTATTCCAAGAATATAATGCTGCAAAATCCTGTGACCCAAATACTTCACATGCTGCATACCAATGACCACTGATTCCTGTCTGGCTATTGACTACAGTGGCATAAATCTAAATCTCATGGATGTAGTGTAGATTAGCACCCATTAAGTACTAGATAAAAGACATTTTCATACCAGTAATATGTTGAATTTGAAATATCAAAGTCTTTATTTTACTAAAGCTTACATTCAAAGTAATTTTTAATTTAATAAATTTAGATAATCCAGGACATATTAAAAACAAAAAAATACCCAAACCCAAACACTCATTTTGACAGTAAATGAGAGAGGAAACAAAGCAAAAAAGGTTTTCTTGTATCATCATCTCACGAAAGGCATAAATCATTCATCAAAATTACAGCGGAAAAAAACTGAAAAACAATAATCAGACAACAGGAGGGTTGGGAATGGATGGCACATTTCATTCAAAAAAAAGAACAAAGCACCCTGTCATAGCCATTCCCTTTTTCAGTGCTGCCGTTACTGTCTGTCCTCCCATTACGTGGGGGTGATTTAGGAGTAAGACTTTACACACTTTGATGGCATCTGGATGAAGCCAAGAAAGCTGGTGAGAGGAGTAATGAAGAAGTAATGTCTACCATGGCTGTCATGGCTGTTTGAAACTCAGACACAAGAGCAATGAGTAGCTGACATAGAAGGAAACATTTTATTATTTACAGATGCACTCAAATTTTTATTCTCTGACTTTTTGAGTATATGCATGGGAGAGAGAATTTGAGATTTGCAGCTGGGTTACTAATGGTACATTGCCTCCCTTTTTCCCTAGATGGAATTCTTTTAGATGTAACCTGTTTAGTATGCATGGAACCAGAGACTAATATTTAAAAAGTGATGTTATATTACAAATATCTAAGCCGGGGGCCTCTGAAAATTTGCAAGCATTACAGCTATTGATCAGGCAGAGATCTTACACATTAGAAAGAGAAAGAAAACAGATTTTCCTCTTCTATTAATAAATAGTACAGCTACATGCTTGCATAAAAGCATGCTCAGCTGGTGAGTCTCAGTTCACAAGAGTGATGTATTCTTTATATACATTACATTTTTGGAAAGCTAACTACCTGAATACCTAAAGCCTCAGGGCCATTGCAGAGGTTCCCATTGAAGGCTAGAGAAAAGGCAGTTGTGAAGAAGTTGTATTTCTCTCTAGGCTTCCTGCAAAAGGAATTATGATCTGTCACCTAACAGGAGTTAGTCCTAACAGACCTCGGCACTGCTGACTTTGAAGCAGGCAGGTATCTTCCCATCACTGTTTGCCAATTCTTTGCTTTCCTGGTGTCATCACACCAGGAAAGCTGTCTCACAGGTGAGACCACCCCATTAAGAGTTTGTTAACCTTGACCAGGAATCAGTCACGATTTTAAACAAAAAATCTGAAGTTCAAAACTTCAAAATCAGATTTCTACCTCAGTGCACCAGATTTTCCCACAGAAACATGCCAACCAGAAGAGCATCCACTTTCCATTTTTCATCATGTTACTGGTTCTCAGAGATGAGCCTCTGCCAGCTCCTTCAGTCTGCAATTCCCTATGCTGCCCACATGTACCCAACTACAAACACGCAATTTTGAAGGAGGATTTTATGTTACAAGGTATGTTTAGCACTAATTGTCTTAGTACAGATGCCTGCCTTTCCTTTCACTGATATGCCCTACAGCTGTGAATAGAAGAAAAGGAGAGAAGTAGTCCCCATTATTTCCTTTCAAGGTGACACTGGCACTTTGAACAACTCGCAACACAAACTTTTCCATGCAAACCCCAGCTCAGTCCACTGCGCCAACCATGGTGGGGCCTTCTGCAAAAGTGGTGGTGGGAGGCACAGTGGTGGGCAATTGTGGAATTTTCTGAGAAATAAGACACTAATAATTGGTGACATCATTTAAGCAAAACACTCTAAGGACTCCCCATTTTCTCCCTTGGAGAAACCATACTGATTGCACAATGGTGATGTTAGTAGAGTGGGTACTGGCCACAGGGAAGCTGCCCTGCACCACAGTCTGGGTAATTGTCATCACAGCAAAAATATTCTTTCTGTAACACCAGGCCCCAGATTGATTTTTCCAAGTTTGAGAGCAAGGTTTTCATACAGAAGCCAATATCTGCATTGCACATTTCCCCCAAATAATTTTGACAGTTACCACCTCCCAGTGTTACCTTAGAATGGGTTAAAACCCTCCAAACAATCCCCAAGGCTGGTCCCTTTCCATGCCAGTCCTCATGCTCATTGGCATGCCCAATGTGAAAACCAACCTTGCAATTGGAACTGCCTGGACTGAATTTGCAAAAGCCACCATCTCGCCCACCACTGCCTTTGGCCAATTAAATAACAAGCTTTGATTGCCATGACTCATTCTGGAAAGCTCATTTACACAAGGACATTTGTTGCCCTTCTTCAGGTAAAAGTGGAAGAGTAAACTGTCTTTGTATAGGTGTCCCTACTAGTGTTGTGTTTGCCTCCAGGGACAGTGTTGGTGCCGGCAGCGGCACAGCAGGATGTCATCCTGTATGGTGCAGAGCAGAGCCACTACCACAGCTGGAGCACATGCCAGAAAGATTATTCACGCTCCTTGTACCTCATGTATAACTTCCTGATGCTGCACAAAACTATAGCTCTAGGCCTCCAATCTCTCACGACAGATAAAGAAAGGGTTTGACCGCTCGTGGCTGCTGAGGAAAGGCGGAGAGCCCAAAATAAACACAAGTACTGCAAACTGCTTCTACTACTGCTAGCTTCAACAATAGAGGAGTCCACCAAAAGAGCTGATTTACAGAGACTGCCTCATGTCAGAGCCAAGAGCCTAAATATGTTGGCTTTTAAGATGCACACAATCTGTTACGCCAGACTAATTACCAAAACAGAGGCATATTTGACAGAGACTGCATTAATAAAACAACTCTTGCTGGTGTGAGGCATTTCAGCAGTCTATGCCATGGCTCACAATACAAAAATACACTGCATCCAAGAAGACACCAACAAGCTACCACCACGTCAGCGACTGTTCACTCACGGCCACATGCCAAAGAAATTACAGTGCTGCAGTTGATAGATTTAAGTTCACACTCTTCACAAAGTTACAGAAACTCGTGTGCCTGTTTTCTAACAGTCATCTATGCCTTTAGAAATATTCCCTCATGTAATTACATGCCGTATGGTACATTATGTGATAACAGAACTTAAAACAGTAATAGGAGAACTTGTTCAAGCTTAACTAAAAATGTTTTTCATCCCATTATAAAGACCACAAAACTGCATAGTGGGTCTTTGGCCTGCTTACAGCTTTGGAGCTGAGGCTTGTCCTACCTTGAGAAAAAAGATAAATGTCCTCTAAAGCTCTGGTCTGTTCGTGGTAAATTCCAATGGAAACAGCTTCTATCTTTCCACTTCTTTTCACAGTGTCTCATTTCCAGTGGTGTATCATTTATCTACTAGATGCACACAGAGACCAAACTTTAGTTTCTAATTCTAACCCTTATCCAAAAATTGTGTTGCCCAGGGTGGGGTAGAAGTTGCTGTATGATGATGCAGGAGGGAGGTGAGCAAGCGGGGCAGCAAGATCAGGCAGAGCTTTCTATCTTTACACAGGAATATCAATAGCACAATCTGTGATGAAGGACAGATCAAACAACTTTCTCCATGCTCTCCAGCTACAACAGATTTTACAACAAATACTTAGTAAACGATCAAAAACAGATCCTCATGAGTTATCCTATAGCCTTCCTAGGCTATCCAGCTAGGCTCAAGCCCCTATGAAGTAGTATTAAAAGACTGCTAGCTGACTGAGACCACAGTTGAGCGTGCTACTCCACAGATGTTTTCATCATCTGCCCTGCAGAAGTTACCTATATCTTCATTCAGTTATAATAATTTTCTGGAAAACCAAACCTTTATCTCTGTGTATCAGTGCCACCACTATACTGCAGTGAAGAGCAGTTCTACACAATCTACAGGTTAGGACCTTCCTAATCCCATGACCACATAAACTTACTCCAACTTCAAATCGTTACTTAGAAATGATAGAGGGGCCCGGTAAATCTGATATGTCAGCTCAAGCAAACAGTACTGCTGTGCTGTTTATGCAAACCCCCCAGTTTGACATTATATCACATTCCCTAACCCCCACACCAACAGGTCTTTCCTTGTATGTGAAACTCAGAAATGAACACTGAAGTTTAGTTGTCGCCTTCACCTTGAAAACCTCAAGACAGCTTAACAGTCAATTACAGTACACAGCAATTCCCGTTTCCCATGTAAAAGTAGAAGTTTAATATCAAAGTTTCTCTGGGTATCCCCAAATTTAAAGATTCAAAGCTCTTTTAGCTTTCATGTCAAGCAATCAGTTGGTGCAAAGAACAGTTTATTCTGAAACTCTGCCTTTGACGTAGGCATAATACAACAGGAAAACTATTTTAAAGGGGCTACAGCTGAATCAGCTGCCAAAGTGCTACTCTAGACTGAAATATTAAAGGGCAATGCAGGCAAAACAGCATCAGAAGCCAGCAGCCAGCAATGCACATCACAGATTGATTTATCTCAATTAGCATAGCAATTTTCTGCACATTTTCCAAAAAGCACCCATCGGTTTCCCTAAAAATAGGATCAAAACCACCATGCAAATTGTTGTCACAGCTCAAAATGCTAATCATTTTTTTAAGGACACATCAGCCCATGTGCAGACAGGTTAAATTTAAGGCAGAGTCATGACCAAGAACCTAAATGCTCCCCTTTGAAAATGCTGAATGAAGAGGTCAGCCTGCCTTTGAATGACCAGTCACAAGTCTGACAGTAACAGGAGAAGCAGGTAGCATTTGGTATAGGGGTCATAACTACATGTACCTGCCTCAGTGCTTTTAAGTCTAACGCACACTGGCTCTTCTACACACACCTCCTCTCTCCTTTCATGCTTTACTGATCTGTTTTGCTAATCAATCAGAAGAACTAACACTTATATTTTTGTCCCTCCTCCTGAGAATGTGGATGAATGATTAAAGCTGCCAGGGTAACCTCTCTGGCATGCATGCCAATAACTCCCCACCTAATAGCCTTTCCTCTGCCTTGATGCCCTGGCCCACTGGTGATTACTGCAATCCCTTGAAGTGGTCAAATTGCAGGGCAGACCCCATGGAAACCTATTTAGAGCTGTTCTAGTTCATACCAAAGAATAATGTTTTTAATACAGATTGTTCTTTTTAAAGCCCTACAAATGCAGCTGTAATCAATTGTAGTGGAAGCACTGCAAACCTCCACCAGTTTCAAAAGCCCCGTATTGATTCCTTTCCAGCCCATGGATTTCAACAAAATAACCCCGTGCGAGGAATCTAGACTCAACTAACATGAAATCATTTAAATTAAGACCTTTTTGCCATTAGTAGTGAGAATTAGCAATAAACTGTCTCAGTCAAGTACATTCCTTTCACATAAACAGGGAAGTTACATATAAACCAACTATATTATTATAGCTACATTAAGCACCAATTAAATATTACTAGCAAAAGTTACGTATGGCAACCGAAGTTTGTCAAAGGTGAGGAGGAATCAGACTTCACAGCTTAAAGAGCGAGCATTTTCAGTTTGATATCACTGCTACTCTTTCCACTGGTATAGTCTCCTCAGGTACACAGAGCAAACACAGACAGCATTGAGAGACCAGGTACATGTTTGTGAGATACCTCTTGGTATCCCACATCCCCAAACAGTAAGACAACAAGGATGACTTTATTGCTATTTCCAGGTGTCAACTCCCACTCATCTCACTGGTCTCCAAAATTAAATTGTTGGATTCAGCATTCTGATCCCATCTTACTTAACTGAATTTTTGCTACAAAGGCTTGATGTTCATATCCTTTTTGATGCATACAAAGATAAGAAATGAGTTTACTTTGCATGGGACAAAACACCGCTCTAATAACTTCGACTATAAAAGTGGTTGAGTGAAATCAGAGATAGGGTTTCTTGTACTAGCTACATGGCTTCAGAAGCAGCCTTCTGACTTCCCTCCTTCCACCAGGGAGAAAGAACTAGTGCACCATCAACACAAGCCCGCCTGACTCCCCAGCCAAAGATGACAGACAGGCTGATCTGGGGGGACACAGCATCCTGCCAGCAGTGCCAGCCAAATTCCTAGCCAGGTGGGGTTGAGGCAAGAAAGAAGGATTTTTCCCTCCTGTCTTCCCTCTGTCTTTGACTCTCCTGACAGCTCCCTGGGGCTTGCAGTCAGACTGGACAAGGGAACCATGGGGACCATTTCTTCTGAAGCTATATACAGCCCAGAGCTTCATTCAGAAACTAGATGGATATACTGAGCAGAATCACTAAAAGAGAATTTCTACTATACTATTAGGAATTTCTCCCCGCACGGTTGCCAATACAATTGCACAGCAAGACAAAAAAAGGCAGAGCCTTGGTGAGGCAGTCTGCTGTCAGCCTCCATACCTGTCACACTTCCACACACCACAACAATTAACATGTATTCATATTCCTAAGAAGAACCAGCCAGCATATCTCTGCCCTTAAAAAACCCTACAAATATACTTGGAAAGCATCAAGCTGAAACCACATACTAGAAGGTACACTAAAATAAAAGGGCTACTCCACAAGCAGTGGAAAGGCTGCCACCAGATTTTCTGTGCAGGTTCCCCACTCCACCAAAATTCCAGCTCCTGCTCCTTTGCCCTATGCTACTGCCTGCCTATGAGCTGTACACAGGGATATGGCAGAATATGGATCTAACAACTCTGAAAATGAATATAAAGGAGTTTCTCAAAAAAAAGTTTAAACTGGAATTACATAAGGGACTACCTTCATCCAGTACATTATAATTTATTTTTTTTTGTTTAAAGCATGGTCAAGAAAGCTACTGCTTTAATTGAAGCTTTAGTGATAACATAATCTCTCCCAATTATCATGAGCAATTGCCTTTAATAAAACTGTCTGAAATAAGCACCACATTGATTATCTTCAGCTGATGTTTTAAAAATAATGCTACGTAAAACTACTAGAACAATAGAACTACAAAAGAACTACATTCGTAATGAAGATAGGGATAAAATACACTGTATTTTATAAATTTACTTCCCTTAATTTAAAGGAAAGCAAGCCAAGTAAGTTGTTTGACAGCATTTTTAACAGTCATAGATCTGACTGAAGAGTAAAATACAACAAAGGCTCTTAACGGTATTAAGTGTCTTCTAACAAAGAACAATTCTTTCTTTCTAGCATTCATACTTTAAATCAGAGTTCTGCTGGAGGAAACAAAGATTTCAGTATTTCTATAGCCAAACCTCAAATCTTCATATAGATGTCCCAGCACTATTAATACAAGGTTAGCAGCACTCTGCAATCTTTACTGCCTTATCAAGTCTAAAGCTTTTAAAAATCTATATGCCTACAAAACCTCCTGGAGCTGCTACACATTGAGGATTTCACAGAATTATTGACCTGAGCAGCCTCTTTATCCTCAGTAAGTTATTTTAAGCAACATTCTGCCAGCAAGCAAGTCTCTTTGTTAGGCTTTGTCTGTATTATTGCTAAAGCACTGCTTACAATACAGCACAAAACAGGGAGGTACTAAGCAGAAACCAGAAAGAGGTCTGTCAAATTCCCTTTTTATTTCTTTTTTTCTCCACTTCTTAGATATGTTTCTAATACCCTACAGATCACTGCCCTGCTGCCAGGAATCCTCCTATGCACCTGAGCCACCTCCTGAGAAGGGGCAAAGTGAATGCACAGCAGACAAAACAGACCAAATCCATGTATTTTCAGGACCATGTTCTCTAACCAGTGCACTTTCTTTTGCCTTGTTCTTTTGCCTTGCAATTATACACATCTATATCTATCTATATAAATATCTTGTAGAGAAACAGAACCTAGCAAATCTGTTTACCCACTGCGTAAGAAAACACATTATCTGACTTGGGGGATGAGGAAGACAACAATAAAGAGAGGTAAATTTCTCAGACTTTAAACTCAAACCCCAAACACTCTGCTCTATTTTTAAATTCCTTATCAGATAAAGGTCTCCAGCTTGAGGATCAGATTTCTTTGGCATGGTAGGAAAAGCAAATTTAAACCCAATACATACCAGCATACATCAAAAAGCAATCTCATGGTCTTGTGCAGGCTCGTGCCTAGAGGTATCAACAGAGAAGGTCAGTGCTAGCACAGCAATCTTGCTTGGATGTAACTTATGAATAGCCACAGTCGAGCAGCCACATCCATTCTTCTTCTACTTTTCTACTTATCAGAAATATTTATGAGGTGATCCTATTTGGGGAAGCAACTCATACTTTTGAAGCTTCCTATCTTGAAAGCTTGTGTGCCCAGTGACCCATACTACCCCTTGGTGCCCTCAGAACTACTAGGATTTACCTTGTTTTAATCCAAGGGCACATTATAAAATTTACTCAACTGACAGCCCACATAGGCACAGAGAAGACTTAGATTTAATATCAACTTCTGTATCACACTTGATAACTAGACTCTCAGCTGAGGGCCAAGAGAATTTCTACTAAGGGCTAATTCTACAGAGGAAGCTGCCCAGGGAGAAGGGTAAAAGAAAGAGATTTAAACTTGAATCCAGAAAATCTTTGCTACTGATGTTTTATTTCTAGATGTTAGATCAACTTTTCTATTTCCTTGTTAAGCCTGTACCCTTGCAGAGGGAATAGAAAGAACCGATGTTTTCTGAGTTAGCAATTCTGTACTGCTTGTGAGTACCACAAAAAGAGCTTTTAAGCAATGTCTTACAGAAGAAACTAATTCAGCACTGACATCTTTCTGCTACTTAACATGGTTAAGGGTTGGCAAAAATAGCAGACACAATGAATAAGTAACCTGTCAACCCTGTGCTATTCTAGATAAAGCATGGATGTATTCCAATTATCTGCACTTTATTTCCAGCAGTTCTGCTTCAAAAATACAGCACATAATCTGCTCCATACATCTGCCAATCAAAGGGACAAATTCTCTTAGGTGTTCTTGCAGATATGTCCAAAGCAATTGCCCTTTGCAAGGCTCTTCCCAGATTAATAACAAAACCTTAATTCAAACCACAGGTTTTTCTCTGCAAGCAATAGAAAAAGATTGTTATATTGATGGCATTAGAAAGCTTCTTAGTTCCTGTTTCTGTTTGCTTCAGTAAAAGCATCACTAAGCACTCAGAAATGGAACAAGCAAAAAGGGTTTTCATCAGCCTAAGTGTTACGGATGTCAGCTGCTTAACAGACCTGACCTCGCACAAACCTGCTCACCTCCCTGGATTCTGTGAGCTTAAAAAAAAATCCAAGGACAAAGTGGGAAGGTGTAAAAACTCTGCTTAGGGAGACCATACAGCAAGACATTCAGACCACTGCAAGACAGCACAGAATAGTTTTGCAACTAGTAAAAGTTGCATATGTATAGCTAAGAAACTAGAGGTCAAGGACTGCAATGCAACATGAAGCAGTATTTTAACATAACATCTATACAGCTATGTTAAATAGAAGCTAGATAGAAGAAGGCTCCTGTAACACGATTTTAGTAGAAAGCATAAAGGAGTTTTCTATCATACAGTAATATTGTATTCAAGTTCTTCTCAAATTAGACATTTGCATCAAGAACAAACCTCTCCTCAAAGGGCAGGGCATGAAGGTTGTAAACATATATGAGCAAATTAGATGAAGAAGTTATTGATAAATACAATTCTGCAAACAATACAAACAGAGACAGCTTTTTATGGCATATTGGGAAGAAGAATGTAAGGAGGCAATTGCAACATGTTACATCATGGAAGGCAGCATTTGATTACTTGCTTTGATCAGACAGAAGAGACCAGAAAGACACTGCCATATGCCATTCTCAGGGACCATAATTGAAGGAAGGCAGATGATGACCGAGAAGCATTCGAGAGGGTGAAGATCATTCTTGCTGAAAATTAAAGTTATGTCAATAACTGATGTCTCTTCTTAAAAGTCACTCAGAAGTTCATTCAACTACATAATGACACAATAAACAAAGACTACTAGGCAAAGGAACACAATACCTATTGGCATTTTGATAAAGCAGACTCATCAGCTCATTTCATTTCTTTAAAAAACATGAGTCTGTACCGGACACATGCCACTAAAACTAGTGATACTTGTTCAGTGGAATACATAGCTGCACTTCACTTGCAGAAAAAACTGGCTTATTGAGATGTGCTGGCACCTTGAGAGTTTGCTGTGCTGAAACTGCTCATCTCACAGCCTGACAGAGCACAGGCCCCTCTAGAGACCTAAGGCCCCAGCCCAGCTCCTGACAGGGGCTGTCCTTCCTCCAGTAATTACATGTGCACACACACAGGCCCATGGAGCACTCCTCCAGGAAGCCTCTGATGGGCTGGGAGAGCTGATTACTACTGGCTTACAGCTCAGATGTATGCAACCGAAAGGCTTAACAAGCCTCCATTTAATTCTTTTTAAGTGAGTCTGAAGGGGGGGGGAATGATTGGTTATGAAGAACACCACCAAAAAAAGTGACATAAAACAAAGTGCAAAGCTGTGTGACGAGACCTCAGCTCCCAACTAGCAGTGTGAGGGCAGCATTAGGAGGCCTCCATGCCTCCTGCAAAGGCAGCAATCACTCTTTATTTCCTCCCCAGACACCACGTCCTACATTAGCCCATTTACAATTTTAAAAAGAAAGACCAAGCCATGCTCTGCAGGTCTAATATTTTTGAAATCAGCTTTGGAGGTCACAGGCTATGGAGCAGGAGGGAGAGGTAAAGGCCTGTCCTGCCTGCTCCCCTGCCCATGGCATCGGCAGCCACTGGCCCTGGGAATGCTGCTGCTCCTCCAGTGCACCATCTCAGCAGCCACCAGCTTCAGGTAGGCAGCAAGAGCCAAAAGCATCCCTCCAGGCAAGTCACAGCCTGCTTTTACAGACAGTGAGGCGTTTTCTTTGTTACTTTCCCAGTAGGGTTGGTTTGAAGTGGCACACCATTTGCATTCAGAGAGAAAAACCTCATTTTGTCATCAGAAAGCTGGGGAAGAAATTTCCAGCAAACTATCTCCGGGCATGTGCCCACTGGACACTAATCTGTCCCCGCTCACTTTGTGCCAGCTCTCACGCAAGTCCAGCTAGCACTGGCCAGCCAATGGGGCCTGGTTTTTGAAACCCCATTTTGTGAGAATGAGAGAGGGCTGTATTGTTCCCCTCTCTGTGTTCACTACAGCCACAATTCAGAGGTAATACAAAATGGAAAGCACTTGGGTTTGGAACAGCCAACTGCAGTCCTTCAGCACTTGCTGAAACAAAGGATAAAAGTAGCATTTAAAGAGTTGACCACAAAACCTTAGTATATACATTCTGTATGTTGAGGGATGGGTGCAGCAGTATTGCTTTTTTTTGTGTAGTTTTTTTTTTTAAACCAATATATGAGATTCGAATAAAGGGATAGTTTAGGATACCTCACACCACTGCTCCACCTTATACTATCTTAGGAAATTAATATCCGTTATTGATTTATAAACAGGATATATAGTATCCTCTATATCCTAGGATATCCTATTATCAATTTATAATCAGCCCTGTCATCTGTAAGTTAAAGCTCATGTTCACTGAAAGAGTTGCTAAAAGGAGCAAGTTTTTCCCTCACTTTCAAGCTTACTCCATTGGATCACACACGTGAAGGTTTCCATTTTGTGCAGAAGATTGTCATTCATGACATTATGCAGCGCTGAAGAAGCCAAACAGATTAAATGGACATTTGCATTTCCAGTCTGCTATAAAAGTGGTTTATACCAAGCAGTGTTTAAACAGTAAAACTGTCTGCAATTGCTGCTCTATAATCTGTGGGAAATCAATCAATCTCAACATCGAGCTTCCATTACTGCTTCTCAGCAAGCAGATGGAAAAATTTCCAGGGCACATACTTCTTGTTTATATCCCAGCGCTAAAGAGGAATTAAACACAGATTCAGTCTGCATTCACAGTGATTCTGGCACACATCAAGCCTCAGGCTTGTATTTTCAAAGCAAAGCACAGAAAGTATCATGACACCTCCAGTTATGGCAGCTATTTGGCATGTTACTTCCCCTCTAAATGTATCATTGCAATAAATACCCTCAGGACTTGCCAAAGCAAAGCAGAGTATCCCATCAGAGCCCTCATCCTCAAGCTGTTTGAAATCTCAGCACTTCAGAAGAGAGGTGCTCAGAGAGAGCACAGGACACAGCTGTGGTCCTGTGCCACCAATGGAGTCTGGCTGCTCCGGCTGGAAGCCAACGCAAGCAACAGCACCAAACTCAACATCTTTTTCAGACTTGTTGCTTGATGTTGTAATGACTGTGGGATTAAGACTGTGTTGCTGGGGATTCAAAAGCTTACTTCTTTTAAGAGCGTAATCTATGTTGACACATTTTGGTTAAGATCTAAGTGTCTCTTGCTCTTAGGGAGGTACAACGGACACTGCCAGAAAACACTATGCACACCAGCAGCTGACGTTTCTGCTCAAGAAAACCGAAGGTGTTTCCACTTAAGCAGGGGAGGGCCAAGAAGGAGATGTGGGCACTCTGGCCCAGGTATGGGATTTGGGTTGGAGTGAGGTCAAAGCTAAAGAGGCCAGGTAGCTCCCAGAGGCTCAGCACACCTTGTGACAGGGTCACACCCGGATTACCCTGCTTCCTCAGCTGGATGTCAACAGGCCCAGGCCATCCCTCTTACGCAGGAGATGGCTTCCAGAGGGGATTAATGCTCAACCTTTACATGTTCCTTTATTCTGTCGTGCACAGGCTGTTGCACAGTTCTCTCTGACATGGTATAGAAAGCATATGACTAACATCCATCACCTGTTAACCCCTTCACCCTTGCCCCAAAGCCAGGTTTCATGTGACAGCCCCTTGCTTTATCTGAACTGGATGGACAGGTTGTCCCACAAATGCACCAGTTACATCATTCAACTTAGTGTGGCCAAAGTGAAATAGTTTTCCATAAGAGGGATATCAGTGTTTGAATTCACACCTCTCTGACAATTCGCTGACAACTAGTTTAAAGGCAGCTCCTGCCCCTCGTATTTATTAATTAATAAATCCTGAGTGTCTAGCAAGTGCCTGGAATGGTAGCTGGTCAGGACCAGGAGCCCCAAAGAAGGGCACTGCTCCTCACTCATCTCTGCTGCTGACTGCAGCCACACAACCTCAATAGTGCCTCCTACATGGGCTGAGGGTTTCAGCTGTCCTGATGAAAACTGCCACGGCCTGAAACACAACATCAGCCTTGGATGAAACCTAAAGTATTTTTGCAATATTATCTGCAACTACTCCTACTCTCTGTGTCCCCCTGTTTGGCACAGGGAGACAAAGGTTCAAAGTGAGTCCCTTAAGAGTCATATGCACGTTCCTTTCCCTCTCAGTACCTATGTACAATTAGATCTAATAATTACTAATAGATTTCACTTGAAATTTTGAATCCACTGGCCTCATGCTGGATTATTCAATCAGAGTTTTAATACAGTGGCAGTCTTGGATGAGGTGGGAAGACAGAAAGTCACTGTATTTCAAGCACCTAATTTTACTTCAATTCAGAGTAGCTAAATTTAGGGCCGAAAGGTCCTTCTACAGATCAGCGGAGAGAGGTAAATTTCGCCAGAGGGTTGTTCACAGTCCTCAATTTATGTGTGAATTCATACTCCTCAGTTAACAGTTGAACAGTCTTTCCAACACATGTTAAGCAAGGGAGGCAATCTCTGACTGAAATGGCACCTACAACATCATATTCCAGTAGGTCTGAATGAGTTTTGGAATAAAACGGTAGAGAGGCACATTGTAAAACCAGCCGATCATCTGCATCTTCCAAGGGAATAATTACCATGAAAACAGAACATTTATGAGGCTTGGGAAGAAACCTCAGTATCCCAGAGCTGCCGTAAGATGCACTGAAAAACCCCAAGCCCCACGACTTCAGGCTGCAGACACGTACTTGTGCAACTGACAGTTCCAGAAAGAGACCTCTGTTCATTTGTACTGACACAGTATAACCCAAACAAGTAGGTGACTTGTCCCTGGACTGGGACAGTGAGTACTCATTTCTCTGGACACTTTATAAAGAAGGGGAAAAAAGCAACAACAGCATAACTCCCGACTTCATAGCTCTTTCAGCAAGAAGAGGTAGTATTTCTCTGGCTATGTACAACAGCAGCTATTTCAGCTGTACAAGCATCCAGACATCACTGTCGTGAAACTAAATGTGTGGATCTGGCTGTAGAGAAAACCAATTTTGCTGACTAATTATCACAGCATTAAGTGCCAAAAAAATTCTTCCAGGTAAATGTTTTACCTCTTCCTCTGTTGATCATAGTCACTTGATGACTGCTATGAAAGTTATATTGTTGCACACTTGGAGAACTGCAACTCTCCTCTAGTTATTAATTCTACCCTGTACAGCCATTAAATGAATAGTAACATATATCAGGTCTGTTCTCAATGCCATCCAATGTGTAGAGGACAATGCACACTGAACATAATGCTTTAGAAATACAATTTTCCATCTGCCACTCCGAGGAAAGGAAACCCCAGGAGTAGCTGCATTGCTATACAGTAACTGAAATCCACAAGATACATGACTATTCAAACTTAAGTTATTCCAGAAGGACGTAATGGTTTGTAAAACTTGCAGACTATGTATTTTACTTTATTTTCTCATGCACAATGAGAATGAAGTGTAATCTATCAAGGCTTAAAATTAAACATCCTGTATCTATCATGCCATGGGACAGAAACCAGTAAAACCAGTTCAAAATTCACAGTTCTCTTCTATGCAAAAGACCATTGTATACCTATCAGTTACAGATTTTCAGAAAAATTGACCTAAGGCCAACCTCTAAAAGTGAGTTCTGCTTGTGTTAAAAGGTGCTTAAAGTTTCTGGTAATTATATACCTATTCTATCATCTGCAGACAATAAGAACCTATTTCCTCAGCATAAGACAGCACTCCAGTTGCTATTCCTGTGCCACCTTCTCTTTTGAGCCACAGTATTGATAAATGGCCAAACAGTATGAAAATCCCCTAAGGATACCTGCATATAATGCACTTACGAACAGTGGTGTCCTGGTCAGCAAGATGAAATTACCTTACAGTGGCTTAGAGAACCTTCCAAGTGGGACATATTGTCCTAATGTAATAGGAGGCTGTGGGAACAAACAAGGCAAGAACAAAACAAGACAATTATACAAAAGCAACTTCCCAGATAATGTCTGAGAGGCAATTACAGGATATTGGTGAGCTTCCTGGCCCCAAGCTGAAGTACCATCGTTGTTCATCAGCGATAGGGGAAAAGGAAAACAGAAGAAGCACCAACAAGCACAGAGAATTTAACACCCATTCCTAGAGAGCTCAAACTGCCCAGAGGGCCAGGCTTAAAGTGAGGCATTTGTCTCCAGAGACACCTACTTTTAGGCAGGGATTTGCCTTGAGTTCAGTGTCTAAAATCCTATTGTAATCAGTGGAAATCTAGTCACTGTGGCCAGGGGAGCCCTCCTGAGCTTCCTAAACACAGGCACATAGCACTGCTTGTGATGTCTCAGGCACCCTGCCTTGCTCACAGCTCCTGCTCCAGATGAACATGTGCCTCCTGCAGGTCCCATCATACCTTCCAGGACTGGACTGTGTGGACCTCCCAGTGCCAGAAGGTATCTCAAATGTCACAAAATGTTAAGATTATTTGTCTTCTCTTCCCATGCTAGGAAGGCTGGAGTTGCAGGCAGAAGGAGGAGGCTGTCTCCAAATCAGGGGCTGGTCTGTGTCATACAAGAGAGAAGACCCTGAATGAAGGTTCTGCAGATGCCTGAAACACTTCTGGAACACTCAGCTTTGTAACATAAACAAAGTTTGTCTTATCACCCTTCAGTGACAGCAGCTCCTGCACAGTAAGGCAAGCTTTGGTGAGCCAAACCCCCAGATACTCCTCACAGTAGCAGACATCAACCCAGACTTCCGTATCCCATGTGTGCTAGATGATTATGCAGGGTACAAGAACTACACTCAGCATTTTTCTTCCTCTCAGGTTGCCTTTTTTAACTAAAAATGCCAAGCACAGAAAGTTTCCAGACTTTCAAAGCTAATTTAAACAATTTGTTGCTCATAGAAGTGAGAAGAATACCAATGTCTTTTAACACAAATCTATCTGGCAATTTTTCTAACAACTAAAAAACCAAGAATGCCAATCTTTGCCCTCTTCACCACAACTTCGAGTTGCTTAAACTGGTTCTCCTTGCTGCTGTAGGAAAGACCCTGAGAATCTGCAATAGTTCCTGCACCAGTGAAGGGACACACCTAAGCTGTCCCTGTTGAGCTTTTCTATAGATCACTGAGTTCCCCTCATCCCCTGCTGCCTCTGACACATCCATGTCAGAGGCTGTGGGAGTGCAGGCTGCTATACCAACCACAGCTTCTTGCAACAGGAACAATCCTCCTCCTCTTTGCCATAGTGAAAATCTAGCAAGGTCATGGTGGGAAAGAGGAGGGCACCTTTCTCATCAGGTTTGTGCTGTCCTGGCTCCTCAGTGAGAGATCAGCATTTTCACCAGTTCTGGGTTCCGCAACCACACAGAAAATAATTTTTGGTCTTATGCCTGTAGATCCATAGCTATGAGGTGATTTGAACAGATTTACATGTAGCTTTTCAGCAGTTCCCGGACACATGGTCCCTTTGCAAAATAAAGTAAGTCTTCAAAGGACATTAAAAAGGACTTGTAGGCTGTAATCCTGATATGAAATGGGCAGCTGAAGACAGCAAAGTGAAGTATTACCAGTTGCCTGTGTTAAAACATATGTAGACCTTCTACTTCCAGAGTTTTCCATTGTACAGATCACCAGTCATATTTACACAGACATTAGCAGAAAATCTTGGTGAACATCTCATTCTTTTTTTCAAGGTCAGAAAGACAGGTCCAGGCAAAATTTGCACAGACTGATGTATTATTACTGATGTTTTCCTCTTGGGTGGATTTAGCCACAAATGGGCCAGACAGGGGAGTTGATAGTAGCTTTCCCCTCCTCATAGAGGTAGTGATGAAAGCTCCAAATAAGACTTCCAAAATAAATCCTACCATGACATTTTTAGGGTGTAGGCACACCCCAAAACCTCATAAACCAACAAGAGGGCTTTTGTTCTCTTGACTCAAGTCCAAACATTTCAGAGTACTCCACTAAAAACCAACAGAAAGGCTACCTATTTCCTTCCTTCCCAGGCTCTCAAAAACAGTAGCAATGGTATTTTTCTTCAACCATAAATCAGACTGCCTACTAACACGCTGCAGGATGGCATATAGAATTTAATTTGTACGGGTAGTCAAAAAAATAATAAATAAATGCATGACTGTACTCCATACTGTACTCACTTCTATTAAAAATTAGCATTCTGCTTTATTGCAATAATTCTAAAGGGGACAAAAGGACAATTTTAGAGAAAAAATAAAGCTCTATATACACATACACACAAAACAAACACACTTAAAACCCCCCTCACAAAATGCAGCCAACACCAAGAAAGGACAAGTCCCAGATTTTAATTCCTTTATAGGCTTGAGGTCTGTGATTAAGTTAAACATAGGAGCAATTAACTTTTGTGCAAGTAACACATAGGCTTTACTGCATATACAACTAGGAAGCCTTGACAGCTTCCTCCAGAACAGCCATTCCCACAGGGGCTTTTAATTTCTTTTAAATACAAGTACCTCTTGTGAGGAACAGAAAACAATACACAAACTTCACAATAGCCTGAGGATCACAACATAGGCTGGAGGGGGGGGTGAGGAAGGGCTAGGAGACAGAGGATTTTTTTTTTTTAATCTTTATTAGAAATTTAGAAAACTTGCATATAATTCTAAATTTCCTTGATTTTCACATGAAGCATGGTTGCTGCAATAACAACAGTCATAGGAAACTAGAAGCCATTAGCAGGCTGCTTACTCAGTGTTCTGCCCTTTTAAGGCAGAAAACATGTTCCAAGTTCAAACTTGCTCAATGAACTCTATTACCTGGGCCTAAAATTTTTCCTGTGTGAAGAGAGAAATCATCTACATGTTTCTACTGTTTTCAGATACACAGGAAAGATTTATTTGTCTGTGTCTTCCTGATACTGCCTTGAACCAGTAGCATGAAACCAAAGGTCTCTTACTTAGAAAGGAATGAGCATTATCTTAAAAATTGATAGAGCATTAGTACTATGCATAAATTCAGACTTAATTGGAGTAACTTTCCCCAACAAAATTTTCCCTTAGCAAAATCCTAAGGCTGCTTCTGACAACGGGAAAAAAACCCACCTTTATTTTGTTGGAACTACTGACTGAGAGATGTCCTCCCTTCAGCACCTGTTATGAAACCCACTGTGCTGGTTTTGGCTCGGGTCCAGTTCACTTTCTTCACAGTGGCTGGTATGTGGCTATGTTTTGGATTTGGAACACAAGGTTGATAATATAGTGATGTTTTTGTTATTGCTGAGCAGCACTTACACAGAGCCAAGGTCTTTTCTGCTTTTCATACTGCAACACTGGCAAGGAAGTTGGGAATGCATGGGAAGCTGGGAGGAGACACATCTGGGACAGGTGATTCAAACTGACCAAAAGGATATTCCATATCATATGACATCATGTGGGGGGAGGAAGGAGGAAGAGGGGGATGTTTGGAGTGATGGCGTTTGTCTTCCCAAGTCACCATTACGCATGATGTAGCTCTCCTTTCCTGGGAATGACTGAACACCTGCCTACCCATGGGAAGCAGGGAATTAATTCCATATTTTGCTTTGTTTGTGTACATGGCTTTTGCTTTCCCTATTACACTGTCTTTATCTCAGTGTACGAGTTTTCTGGCTTTTACCCTTCCAATCCTCTCCCTGATCTCGCTGGTTGGGGGAGTGAGCGAGTGGCTGCGTGGGGCTTGATTGCTGGCTGGGGTTAAACCATGACACCCACCTTGTGTGGGTTGAATCCAAAGCATAGGTAATATTACTGTCCTTGGAGAGGTAGCCTTAAATTATGGGAACCTGTTCCTGACAATCAGTGATGAGAGAGAAAAAAGAAAAGTTCAGGCTTTAGCATATTCCTCTAAGGTCACAGATTGCTGAAACACTGAAGCCAAACCAGAGGGATGTTTTTCCCCTTCAGAGATAATTGAATCACGTTAGAAAAAAACCCCAAACCTATCTTTTATATTGGACACTAATTGAAAAAGATACAAAACCAAATAAGTTTAGGAAAACATTAACCTTAATTATACTGTAAAAATCCATAGCCGGTAAAATAATCATCCACATCTGATACTTACTTATTACGTGCCTTAAGTAAAACTGAGTACCTAGCTCAAGGGAATCCCTGCTTAAAAATTAAACATAAATAAACTGAAGCACAATAAGCCTTCAACAAGACTTCATGATTTAAAGGCAATGCTCTTAAATACAGTCATGAAACAAAAATTGTACTACAGCATCTCATCTCAGATTGCATTTAGAAAGAGATGCCATTAGAGGAACGAATCTATTAGCAGAGAATGCAGCAATTCCTGCCAAGCTGTTTGATAGAAACCAGGCACTGATACAACCTAATCTGAACAACTTCCCATTACCAATACCACTTCCTAAAAGGAAGGAATTAAGGTTGAAGGGCTCTCACAGCAGCTACTGCAATTCACTACACTGAGCAAAGCAAATCTACAATAATTCCTTTTCTAAAAAGTAAAATGGTCATCCTGAGATGTCTTTCCAAATCAGAATTATTTAATGCTCCTTAACAGAGAAGGACTTACAGCATACTACAGAATTTGCAAGTAATTTAATTATTTACTTTTTACAGGCACTCAAATGGGACTTGTTATCCAGTCCTCCTCCTTTTACCTTAGCTCTTGGCCATGTTGAAGGCAACAGTGCTGTCACTTCTGGTTTAGATAAAGAGACTTCAGTGCTTGCTCAGTGCTGTGGTGAGAAATATTCTGACACAGTGCGGATCTGTATTTTTATCTCTCTGCAATCTCATTGAAGACTACAGCTTTCTTTTACACAAGTGAAGTATCAAGCTCTAGCAAGGAGGCTCTAACACTGAGCTCTCAGTACTCACCTCTCTTCAAACTCAAGTTACCAGGAAAAAAATACTCTCCTCTTATTAGCCTTTTATTATGAAATAGCTATTCATAGATTCCTGAAATACCTGCAATTCTTTTCATTCACTATGAAGAAACTCTTATAAAGCTTAATGAATTGCAGAAACATTATACACTAACAAAGGCAAGATGCTTCAAGAAACAGGAGGAATGCTCATTCAACATCGCACAACGCTGAAAAAAATTATACAGAAAGTTAATGACATTTTAAAAAGTTGTATTTTATAAAAACTTCCCACAGAATATATGTAAAGGATATAGAAACAGAAAACCAATTTGTAATGCATACATTTTCTAAAATCGAGCAGTTTAAGATGAGTTATGGGAAGAGAATGAAAAACAGGAGACTATGGTAAAATACTGTTGTTTCTGTATAAATGTCATAAACTATAAATTTAATACTTTTTTAATACTTTCCTCAAGTTCCTTGAACGGCTGGTGAAGCAGCATGAGGTGACATGCCAAGAGAAATCCCACACTGCAGATTACACCGTGCTTTCAAACTCACACAACACCTTTTTTGAGGTGTATTCCCATAGCATATCTGAGGAGAAAGGTCCAAAGCTGACTCTTCACTTGGACAAGGTGGGGGGGGGAAACCTCATCTAAATATTTTGCTTTTATCAGCATTACACGAGCAGGTGTCACACACCTTGAAGGACAAATACAGGTCAGACTGACTGCTGGCACCAGCTAAGCCACAGCACCACTACGATTTGGAAACCTACTTCGCCAGGAGTCACACACGAAGCACGGCTGCTGGAATTTCTGTCAGAGAAATTTGGCAGAGCTGCCAAAAAGAAAATCAATTTTGCCATGTAGCCTACACCAGTTAGCTCTACTTTCCAAGACACCACCCCTCCCTCTGCTGCTGGCAAGGCAGCCTCAGGTGGAGCCCAGCCCTCCCTCACCCAGGACAGACCTGCCCATGGGAGCAGCAGGCACCGCAGGAGCACCGTGCACACCCAAGACAGGGTTTGTTATGACATGTGAATGCCCAGGTGTAAATTGCTGCCTGCTGGCTACTCCTCAGTCAGGAGGAAGGCCTTGCTACTGGACAGCAAAAGAGGTCTCATCATGTGAGCTCTGAGGCTGAAGTGGTATGAGAAAAACAGAGAGAGAAAGAAAAGAAGGAAAGGATATACTAGAACAGGTGTAATAAAAGGGTAATTTCCCAGTAGAGCTTCTCTTCAATAGAGTACCTTGAATTTTACAGTAGCGAAAGCAACCCAGTAGCAAAAATGAGTGATATAAAGGTTGAGCAACTGCAGAAACAAAACACGATGAATCAAACTGTGATTGCGGAAAGGCGGCTTTTCATCGCTAATACACCCCAAGAGGATAAATTATGGTGAAAGTCCTATTACATAAAAATTCAGCCACCTGGGAATTCAAACAGTTAGAAGCCAGATCTATTTTTAATCACGTTCATCTGCCAGGCCTCACAGCAGAGCGGGAAGGATTTGACAAAGCCAAATCCCCTGAAACAGAACAGAACTGACGACAGGCTTTGGAGGTACGACCTTACTGCACGGTATGTGCCTACAAATCCTGCCAGCTCCCCAGTCCAGGGGCAGAACAACCACCTTTGGAGGAACACAGGATTGAGTAGAGTTTCAAGCAAACTCTTCACTCCAATAATCTAGAACTCATCTGTCCCTGATCTATATGGGACATACCACCGAAGATTCTCTGCCAGGAAACAAAGAACAGAATCAGAAATACAAACAACTTCCAGGGACAGTGAGTATGTAAGAGCGGAATTAAGGCCTCAGTCCACGTGTCACATATATCACGGACTTTGGAGCACCCACTCTGCAATGTCACTGAGGTTCACGTGCACCAGTCCCTACACCTGGTATGAGTTGTTCAACTAAATGCTAGACCAAAGTCTACAGCTGCAGATTCCCAGATGCTATAGTGCAATTCCAGCCCTTGCAAAAATCCACTGCTTTTGCCCTGAGGAGCATCCTCAAGCAAGAGCAAGGCAGTGGCCATCAAAAAGCTTGGGCTCCAGCCAGCCCCAGGCTGCAGTTTCAGAGACAGGCAAGATGCCATGGGTTTATCCCTACACTGCTTAGTAACTTGAGTTTGGGGCGGGGGTAAGAGAATCTGGGAAGAGAAAAGAGCAGGCAACTGCCAGTTATCAAGTAAGAAAAACATGACTGCTTCACAAATACTTAGCAAGGAGAGCTTGGGATGGAAAGTCTTACTTAACCGAAACGGGAACATCGCACACATGTTGTACTTCAGTCATGCACAGGAACAGTAGGTTAACAGAATTACACAGGCAATGACAACCACTGGTGTCCTTCATATGAAGCAAAGAAGAAACATCCTTTCTCCCAGTTAGCATGGTGGAAAATTGTTAAGACTCACAGAGTTCTGTCATTTTGATCTCCTCTCTGAAGGGCTGACCAAAATAAGTGAGCCACTTGTACAGCACTTTCTTCTCTTACTCATCTTTTCCACTGAGACAATTCTATGTTTGTCTGCAGTAATTTGCATCCCCCCTCTCAGCTGCACTCCCAACTTTAATTGCCAAACACAGCACATAAACTGCCTTTGGTATATAAAATTTGATTTATTTTCTATTTTTAAGAGGCAACAGTTCCTAGGACAAACTTGCAAGGCAGCCAGCTGCCTCTTCTCTGCATTTGTCAGCTCCTCCTGCTCATCCTGCTCCTCTCAATGTAACACTTGGTAAGTTTGGCTTAATTCTGTCTTTTCACTAAGATACAATACTGAATAAAGCAACCTGTGCAGTGTTAGTCTAAGTGTTCATGCCATCTCATGCTTATACTGAATTTTGTACCATTCTCTCCTCCATCTAGAGCACTAAAGTTGTTTACACTATTTTGTAACTTCATAAATACATTAACAGATCTCCAGCAGACAAGACCATGCTCTGGCCTTCCTTAAATCAATCCAAAACTGTGAAAACACTTCATGGAGCATTTTAATGAAGCCAACAAACCCTCCAAGGAACACATTTGGTCAATTTTGTCTCTATACCCTGCTATCACTTTTGGATTAGGGCTTGCACCTGTGACTCTGAACTTAGACCTTTATCTGATGGCTCCATGCATGTCTCACTTTATACACAACAAGGAGTCCCACCAGGGACCCCATCTGGGCTTGCTCAGTGTGCTTAACTTAGAACGTGTGCTTAAGTCATGGATTGCATCTGATTTGGGTTTTTTTTCCTCGTTTATTTTTAATTCATGCTGTAAAAGAATTACTCTGAAAATACAAGTCCTTTTACTTTTTGTTTTATTTACTTATTTACAACTCTAAAATACTTTAGGACACCATACAAGCATGTGCCTGTACTTTAAACCCCTACAATTTTTTTATTTGGCACCATTAACAATTGAGAGGTCCTGAAAAACAGTATAGATGCAAGAGTAATAAAGGAATAACACCTGGCATCCATCTAACCTGAAGATCACCACCAGCCTTCCCAGATAGTATCTGTGGATGTGGCACTTTGTGCCATGGTCTAGAAACCACAGCGGTGTTGGATCAAGGGTTGGACTTGATGATCTCGGATGTGTTTTCCAAACCGGTTGATTCAATGATTCTATTGCACATATCAACCATGAGGCCCAGCTGGAGCCCAGCTTATACCTCTCACAACACAAACCCTACCATTGTTGCACAAAGTTTTATTTAAAGGTCAACAATCACTAGAAGCAGAAGATATACAAGTGAGGTGATGGATCAAGCACTATTTAGTGTTATGTAACCAAAAGACTTTTTTTCAGCAGCATCTAGTAGAGACTGGGGTTGTTCCAAATCCTAGCAAAATAAAGACATCATCCATCAGAGTAAAGCACATGCACTAATAGATGTGGACTCCTGCAACAAGGAATCACTGCCACCTCAACCTTTCTCCCTTGATGACTGATATTCTCAAGCCTCCTAATTTATCTTGGCTTCAGCTACTGATGCCATGTGGCCAAGCCATGGCCCCTGGCCCACAGGTAGACTACAGGAAGCATTCATCCCACATGGCCATCACATGCCAATGGCAGGGCCACCCGGACCCTGTGGCATGGGAGGAGAAAAGGCTCAGGGACCATGGGCAGTGTGGGGGTCCCAGCTGTGTGCCCAGCTCACCTGCTCCCCAGCAAGGACACAGGTGGCAGCAGAAGCAGGGAACCTCCAAGCCACCTCAGCCCTCCTCCACCTCTGCAGAGGTGACACAGGGGGTTTGAGGCATGAGCCCCAGGGGAAGCTAGTGGCAGGGCTCAGGCAAGAGGGCTGTCCACCCCACTGCTGACACTGGGGACATACTTGGGTAATTAAGATGGTCACGATTCTCTGAATGCCCTTTTGATGGTTCAAGCAGCCATTTAATTTGGGGATTAATCTCTTTAAGCCATAACCATGAAACAGTCAACACTTGTTTGCATCCGTCAAAGCCATTGATGGATACCCAGCATGACCGAAGCACTTTCCTATTTAAATGAAGCTCTGCTAAATCTACATCCTATGTGCACACAGAGATTCAGCTACAAAAAATGGCTTGGAAGAGAGAGCTGTGAGCATGTAAGGAACTACCTTTTTTCTTTAAGAATCACTTGGGGGAAGCCTATTGATACACCATATTTATTTTTGTTGCTCAATGTTTATCCCTCTATAAATCAAAGTAGTAGAGAAATAGACGTGCATGTATCTATTACCAAAACAACTAACAGGTCAGCTATCTTTGTCATGTTTTCACTCTAAGAAAAACAACAATACCTTTCTGTATCCCCCTTTCTATCTGAGGTTATTTCATTCTTCAGTGTCTCCAAAGCTACTGCCCTTTTTTTTTTTTTTTGTATGCTGGAGTAAGACCTCCAATTCCTACAACATGAAGTCAATGCCATTTGCTCAGGTAAACCCAAGAGTAAAAGCAATACTACCCCAAATTCATTAATGGAAATTAATAAATGCTCTAGTAAATTTTGCTTAGAAGCAGACAAGGTAATGCTATTAACATGAGTTACTTTATGCTGCACTTCTCTAATAGTCAGCACTGATCAGCATCTTGATCCCAACTCTCTGCTTTTGGTGGCAGTAACACTGATGTGATGGAAGGGGAGAAACAAATACTAGTTTGTGGGAAAGACGGAAAGAAGCAAAACACCACACAGCAGTTATATAGCTTACAAAACTGCTTTTTCCTATACAAATTCGGAACATAATTGTGTTCTCTAAAGCTTCAATCAATATATTTCCATCCAAAGGATACCAGTAAAGTTGAGATTTACTCACTTCTACAACTCTTTTTCTTTGCATTCAACCAAGACAACATCAGGTTCGGTTTCCTGCAACTTCAGTGGCTGCAAGGTCAGTCTTTACTTTCCCAAAAGCAGAGCGGTCCCTGCACTCTCCAGCGAGGCTGCCAAGCTGCCCACATCATCCTTAGGGTGCCTTTCTCACCTGGCACAGGACGGAAGAGTCCAAGCTGGGAACAGGTACATGACCATGGACCCCACAGCCCCCGTGCCCTGTTCACCCATGGCATGCTCAAGAAGCCACTACCATTTGCCGTATTGCACAAATGTCTCCAAGCTACAGGACGAATTATGCATTTGGGATAGCACCAGGTTCTATTTTTGCAGTGTTGAGACGGCCATGTGCAGCTGGAGGACTGAATTCTATTTTCATCAGAGCAAAAGACTTAAAATATTGTAAGTTTGCTGCCTGAGGGTGGGAAAGTGGCTTATGCTTATAAACAAGAACCTTTTCACTTTGTTATGAGAGTTTCTAATTTAATGTAACTGGGGTAATGGGTAGCCAATTTTAAGCGTGTGGTTTGGTTTAAATATTAACTCTGGGTGGTACATAAGGCTTCATTCAAAGGGTAAGTTCAGCTGCATAGTGACAGTTTACAAAACAAGTGTAATGCAGTGGAGAACTGCATTGTAATTACACCCTTGAAAGTTACTTTTAATCCTCAAGGTTTCATGTGGTCTCTTTAAAAAAATAAATAAAACCTCACACAGAACACACTGACTGAAAAGGAAATTAATACAGTATCAAGTGTTCCTTACATAAAATTGCTAAGAAGCATCAACTCTTTTATAAAGTTAAAGTATATAACTAAATCTGGCTCCAAAATCTGGGCAGATCATGCTGATGGCCTGGCAATCCCTGAACTGCTAGGCAATAGAAACTTCACATTTGAAGAAGTGAAGTCTCTAACTTATTTTGATTCCTCAAGGCAATTCTGCAGCAAACTGCCACTTAATGCATCAGCAAAATACCACTTACCAATCATTTTTTTCAAAAGACCCAGCAGCACATTCCAAGCTGTTGTTTGAGGCTACATTGTTAGGCTCTCATTGATCACACTAAAAGCAGTACAGAATTTTGGGGCGGATCTTTTCTTTTGTTGTGTTTCTACCTAGTCCATTGTTTCTTAAACAAACCAATACAATTCTGGCCAGCTCTTTTTGGCTTCCCTTTGTCCTGGCTTTCATATATAAGTGGAGTTTTGCCTTTGCTATCAAACAGCCATAATGCATACAAATGAATTACTGTTTTCCTGTCCTGTAGAAAATTCTGTCCCCTCCAGCCTGAAGTCTACATGCATTCACATGGTCCACAATGTCCTGGAAGACGGTATCTGTAGTACATACAGACCTGTCACCCTTCAACACTAAAGATAAACAGCAATCCCAAACAGCCTAATACTTTATTTTAATACTGCCTTACTACTTGCCTCTTCACAAAGACTCTCTAGTCTTGAAGAGATACCTGTCAATTCTGGATGCTTAAGCTTCAGAGATGAGTCTATTGACATTTAAAAACAGATTTTAAAAAGAAAAATGTGTTCAGAAACTCAGTTATGTGACATGCATAATATCCACCTAAATTCCCAAGGGGAAACCACAGCATCGCCTGAGTAGATGATCCATTTCAATCCTCCCTGTGTAACAAACAAATTCATATTTCTAAGAGGATTTTTCCTGGAGAACTGGCCCCTTTCTGAGTGCTGGGAAGTGCCAGATAATCACATCTCCATCCAGACTTGCTGACAAGCACCAAAGAGGGATATTCCAATGGTGGGCAAAAAGCAGTAGGTGGGAAAGACGTTGCTTAATGTAGATCCGGGCAGGAAGAGAGATGCCTTCCCGGTTGAAGCTGTCTCCTGGAGAACCTCATTCATAAGGCATGAATGACTGATACTTAGCAGCTAATAAATATTTATTAGGCAAGACCTAAATAAGTTTTAATAGCTCATACAAAATATTAGCTAATTTTCACCATATAAGTAAGAATGTTTTAACCATATGCACTGTGATGCATGGACTTTAACTTGGTTAATTCATATACTGAAAGCCCTGAATAACAGATTTTCAAAGATAAAACTGATAAAATGCAGGTACTTTACTTCTTACATGAGCGTAACAGAGCAATAATTGATTTGCTGGTGTTGCAGAAGGAGCATAATTCCTGAAATTATGCTGAAGTATTGCCATAACAGCCATATCAGTTCAGATATCAAATACCACAAGGGGTATTTGTGCTTTTTTTCACCCTAATAGTCAGCTCCAACTTGCCACTCTGTCCCACTTCTCCTAGTGAAGGTGGTCCTCTGCTTTCACAAGAGCTACACAAGAGTACCTCTGCTTCCCTGGGTCATCTTTCAGAAGTCACATAGATAAATCCACCATTACCTTCGCCCTCATCTCTCACAGCATTATTTGCAACACTATATGATTTGCAACAACTTCGCCGATGAAGGACTGGTTTGGAGGAGGTGAGCAGCTCAGGGACTGGTGAGACATGTCAACTTCTTCATCCTCTGGCACTTGTGCTGGGAGTGACAACACCAGGTACCATCAGTGCTTTGCTTGGCCCTTGGGCAGAATAGAGCAAGGAACTGACTGTAGTTATGTCTTGCATATAACAAAAAACAAACAAACAAAAAAACCCAACAAAAACAAAAGCAGAAGGAATCAAAAGTTAAGAGTTTTTCCTCCTTTTCAGGAAAAGCTGCCTCTCTCCCATCCATTGCTGCAGCCGCTTCCAAAACATTCTGGAATGGCGTTAGTTAACGGCTGTGAGAAGTCACAGGATGGTTTTCAGCATGTAAAGTCATGCTGTGACTCTTCTCTCATCTTTTATCGTATCTCTCCATCTGACTTTGTTGATGCCCTCCATGCACACAAGAGATCAGCAGCAGTAGCGCAGCATTACACCTCCCCCTCCACCAAATTTTCAGCAGTTTGACACTTTTCATTAGTTGACGGAAGATCCCTCTATGTTGGAAATACAAACACCCAAACAAGCTCTGTTAGCAAGAGTTTCAGCTGAGAGGTAAAAAGTAAACAGAAGTTGGTACTCAGCCACCTTTTTCTCCACAGAAAGTGCTGAGACACCACCACTAGAGTTCCAGGCTAACTTGTGCTAATTTTGCTAGAAGTCCAGAGTTTTTACTGTCCATTAATCCAGGTCATTATCATAGAATTTTAAAGTAATTTTAAATTCATGAAATATGAAGGAAAAAGAATTGGATTCGATATCTGTGGTATTTCCAAGACTGCCTGGAATTGCAATCACATTAAGGAGGGTATGACAGGGCAGATCCATAGATGTTCTCAAAATTAGGCTCCTTACCAAAACACATATTTACTTGTTTGACTGTGATGCTGCCAAGAGACATACTGTCCTTTTGGAAAATGTCATCCATTTCACAACTTTCCCAAAAATACACTGTCTTATGCTTTTGTGAACACCCAAGCATACAAACACAAGCATCAAAAATACAAGAAAACGAAGTGTCACAGACTGCCAGAGTTTCTTAATCACAGACTTCTTCTCCCAGCATCAGAAAAAAATAAATCCTGCTCTGCTTGGCATGCCAGCATATTATTTTAAAAGTAGAAGGCCTGAAAGAAAGTCTCCCTTCATCTCCCAAACCCCAAGAGAAAATGGAGGAGTTATTTCCAAAGCATGTGCTCAATGACCATCCAGTGAAGCTTATTCATTTTGGTTAGGCTCCATAAGTCTTGCACCACACCTAATGAACACACTGCCGCCTTCTGATGCCTCTTACATTGCCACCAGAAGAAGATTAAAAATAATTACAGAAAAAGAAAACAAAACAGCACTAAAAAATTCTTATTGCAACAACTCTCCCTTTAATTTCCTTGGTTTGTTCCTTCTCCCTTGGAAGAAGGTATTACCTCATGCAAGAGGTCAGTCATAGAGTTTCAGCCTCTACTTGCATTTTAAAGCAAAAAAGCCTCAAGAATTTGGCAAATGGAGGTGAGGTGAGGCATGCGGGATCTCTGCTGCATGAGCAGGGACTTAGCAAACCCCATTCATCCTCCTGCAAAAGTTCAGGTTAAATAGTCTCCCTGGCAGAGCCTGTATGCATCACCTAGTTTTATGCTCCTGAGAGATTTGTTACTGGGGCACCTAGTGCTCCAGACCTTCTAAGAGTAAGAATCATGAGGTACCAAACTTGTTTGTCAGATCTTCATGCTTCCTCACTGCTGAGCAGCTTCTCCACTTCAAAATGCATGTGTTCCAACAGGCTCTGCAGAGCACAGGCTTTGCTTATGTTAGGTGTGACGGAGAAAGATAAAAAGATAAACCAGCTGCTTTGAAATAGCCAAGCAGCTGCAAGCCAGAAAATAAAAATTTGGTGCTCTATCAATACCTTAACTCTCACCCTGTTTCTTTGCCCTGACAGGAGTATCAGCACTGCTCAGAGCACACTTTCAACTCTGGAAACATTTCACATCATTGACCACAAATGAAGTGATACAGACATTCTTTTCCATAAGCTGGAAAAAGCTCTATGGTCAGGGAAAGGTGAGGTTTCCAGTGACACTGGCAGCCCAGTGGAACAGGAGGGCTGCACAGAGGGAGTAGGGAAGGAACCTCCTGCAAACCCTGCGGCCGGCCGGAGGCTGCCCAGCTTCCCTCCTGCTGCAGCTCCACCTGCCTCAGGCTGTTACAGCTATCTATTAAAACACACTCAGTGAAACTCCCGGTACATTTTATCAGACCTGTGTGAGTCAAGTTTGACCCAGGTGATTTTCTCAGCATCCTTTCACTCCTTGTTCTTGCTTTTCCTAACCAGAGAGGGGACGAGGTACTTGGCATGTATCAACTAAAGCCACGCTTGCCATACAGTGCAGCTCAGCAATTAGAGGATTACTCTCGGCTTTACCCCCCACAATTTTTAAGTCTCTCATCCCTGCTGTCTCTACAGACTCAGGCTTCCCAGTTCAACCTCCCTTTCTCTGGTGCCGTATGTCACAGCAGACCCTTCCTCAGAGGCCTGGGAAAAGGTCTCTCTGCCTCAAAAGAAATCACATCTTACAGCCCTCTGACCACTCTGGGAGCAAGTCTCTGGCAGACCAAAGATTAATCCCAAGACTACTTCTTTCTGAAGGGGCAAATATTAAGAAAAGACTTTACACCAGAGGGTGATTTCCAAAACTTTACTCATGGTCCCACAAAGCCCTGGACCAGCATATTCTCACAGTCTTAATTTACCTTATTCTTTCATTTAAACTTCTTCCCTACAAAGGTTTGCCCTTCATTACTGGAAACAAACTGCAACCAAACCTCAGCAAGGTATTTTTGTGGGTTCTTTTTCTGTGGCTAAGACAAAAACTCATAGGAGTTTTTGTTTAAAATAAAAAAAATAAAATGGTATTATTAGAAGAGAGGTAAAAATAGAGCTCAGAGAGGACTCTCATAGCCTGCTCCTCGAACACACTTCTCCTGTGCAGCATATCAAGGCTATTTCAAGTAGCACCTCCCATTTTTCACTCCTGAGTATCTCAAAGTGTGTCAGCTTAAGCAGTCAAAGAAAGAAATGGTTACTTAAGGGTAAGTGTAAATACCTTGGAAGAGGTGGGAGGGAGACAGGGTTGGGTTAACAGATTGCTCACCGCACACAGTATGAAGAGTCTACATCCACACAGCAACTGCTGAGCCACAGATAATCCTCTCCCCCTGTGCCAGGCTCAGCACCTACAGTGGGTGTACAAGCACTTCAGGAAGAAACTGCTTCCCTCCCTGCTCTGTGGGCCTTGAAAATGGTCGTCAGGTCAAGCATACATTTGCACTCTTGGGGTAGCAACACTCAACATTTTCCCCGGTATCTATGGAGAGAGATTAGCACTCCAATACTTCATTAACTGAGAGTGCTAAGTATTCCACCAACTTGTGGAAAGAGTAAAAGCACTGAGGTTAATGTATTTGGTGAGGCTCTGTGGAATGGTTTGGGATATTTTGTTTCAGCACAGCATAAGGAAAGCAGCTGTCACCTTCATGATAGTGCCCTCAGTAACCTGATACTTCAACTAGTCCCAACTTTCAGCCGGCTCCCCCTCCATTTGAGCGAGCACAGTTACTGATCACTTAAACAGACAAATGGTGATTTGCACAAAATAAGTTTTGAAGTGAGGCTGCAGGTCAGAGGAGGAGCAACTTGCACCCACTATTCCCATTCTTCCCCAGTCAGAGAGGAGAACACAAAAGCTTCCAAGAAGAACCGAAGAACAGAGAGAAATGCCAAGCTACAAAGTTTAGCACTACACATTCACTTTCCAAAAAGCAAAGGGGATGAGGGATGCAGTACTCAAATCATCCATGTCTGCTTAAATGCTTGGTTTGTGTGCTCCAGTGCTGTCAAACAGGCACAGCTGATGAGTCAAAGATGGAGTTAGCATCCCTGATACAGCAACTCTTTTCCACCCCAGACCAGTCACCTCCAGGTTTTTCCTTGAATTAAGGTCTGGCCAAGACATGTCAGCAGTCCAGCATTCCCTTCCTGCCAACAGCTCTGCCAATACTTTGGTCACTCACAACTCCTCCCCATCCCCTCTTTTTCACTGCCGTGAGCTGAGTGAGTAGAAGAATTCCTGAGGGTAGGGAAAGACCTAGAGCTGGCCCAGTTTTTCATCTACCTTTTCTTCTGCTCTTGGATTTGCAACTTGAGACTGAAGAGCAGTGCCAATGCTAACAGTTACCTGGCTTGCCTGATAGCATGAAAGCAGCAGGAGGGAAAGAAAAAAAATCAGCCTAATGAGGTTGCAAGCACAAGAGACTGAAAAGAAAGAGAGCAAATAAATAACTTAAGGTATAAATTACAATTAAGTGCACTATAGTTACCATGTACAGTATTGCTCAGAAATACCACTAACACAAGTCAAAAAAACACACACTGAACAAAAAGCAACATTTCTCACCAGGAAACTGGTAGTCTTATACCACCACTATGGTGATAATGGCATGAGAAATTGTACAAGTGACAAGTCAGAATTCAAAAGCTCTCAGTTCATGTTATTTTGTTTGTTTTTATTTTCCAATAAAAACAGTCTACACCTACACAGACAATAACACAGAGCATTACCCATCCCTGCAGTATGCTCCATTGTGCCACTGTTGAAAAAATAGGCTTCTTTTTCCCCATTTTATTTGAAGACAAAAGTCCATTAAGACAATGTCATTACATCTGCTTTTAGTTATCCAAAGGAAAAATCAAAGTACTTATGCTGTATGCTCGAAATGATAAATTTACCTAGCTCTGTTGACAATGTTTTGTAATGTAATGATTTATTTCCCTGGAAAAGAAAGCAAACTTTTATTTACAAGTTGCTTTACATTTTAGAGGTGTTCACTGAAATTGAAGTTCAGCGTAATATGAAGCTTTTACTCACAGATACAGAGCCAGCACTGAACTTCAGACTTTGTAATTAATCACAGAAAGATTCAGCAAAAAAAAAAAAGTCTTAAGGAAAGCTAATTGACAACTGCAAAATGCAGGAGAAAGACCCGTCTCTGCTTAATTGAATGTCCTTTCTGTTAAGCTGCATGTTATATTTACCACCTGGCCTGCAAGGGCTGCTTTTATTCAAAAGCTCTGCAGTACAATATATGCACGTGTAGGCGATGAAGACTTTATCACTGAAACCTTCTGCAAGAAATTAGGGGAATGAGGAAAGGCTCACACACTTCCGCAGCAAAATTAGGTCAGGACGCCTTTGAACGGCTCCATTTGAAGGCTGTGCCAGACTTCTGATCAAATACTTTTTAGTGCGTTAGACCCAACGGCTTAAGAGATGAACTTCTATACTGCTGATAATTACTACTGGTACTATGCACTGCTGCTTCACTCTCCACCTGTGGATAATTATAAATAGCCTAGATTTTCCAGTCCCTGACATATGCCACCGTTAATAGCGCTTCCAAAACCTATCCTTTATAACCATGGGTCACACATTTCAAATATGACAACCACATAACTCCATGCAGATCAGGAAATCATGACTTGCCCCACACATACTCTTAACTAAATGCTGCCTGAATATTCAGGTATGGTTAAGTGACTTTAGCATCCTAGTAACAAATGATGTGAAGCTGTGAAGTGCCAAGTTCATGATTCAAATGCAAACCTGCCTCTGCCCTTGGTGCCTACGTACAGCCCTGAACTGCACAACCAGGGAGCATCACTGCCAATGGCTCCGTCACCTCCTGATGAGGCTGATGCTCTCTTCCATGCCAGTTCCTGTTTTTGATGGACTTCAGGGTTATCCCCAAATAAAGCATAGCCCAGGAGCCAAGCTGGGAGGCCAAAGGACAAAGAATTGTCCCCAGATATATAAAGCAGTTAGTTATACACCTTTTCCCCACTCAGCTTTACTGCCCTGAGGAATGGGCAACAGAGCCCACCAATCCCAGTCATGTTTGTGTAAATTTTCATTAATAAATCAATCCGTAAATAAATTACAACAATGCCCAAACCCCAAAACTATTTCATTGAAGCATTCAGAATTTTAAGTCTTTAAAAATTCAGACTTCTACTGGATTTTTTTAAGCTTTTGAAATTCACAGCTGAATTCACTTCAGCAAGCTTGGCCCTTGGGAGAGTTGTTAAGATACACAGAAACATCCTACTCCAGTTTCCTACTGCTCCTTGTTTTGCTCTCCTGTTAGGTGACACTACTAATTGTGCAGCTGCTACAGCTAGCTGCCAGAGAATGCTCTAAGGAGGTTTTCCAATTAGATTAGCTGAATTAAATAACGAGAGAGAGAGAGAAAGAGATTAGCTTTTTCTGTGCATCTCTAGGAAGCCATGGAGAAATCCCCAAAAATACTCCTGCTAATCCTCCCTTAGGACCCCTTTATCTCTGGTCACAAATACAGAAATGCCATGTGAACTACTCTACTATGTAGGAACTGTGCCAGTTCTGACTGTACAGCCACAAGCTTCATGACAAGGGATCCTACCTACTTTTTTTAAGACTGAGAGTGTCTGCCAGAAGTTTTCTCCTCAGTCTTCCTCAGGTTCCTCAAGTCAAATACCTTTACCTGCACAAACCAGTGAAGGCAAGATCCTCAGATATTATGTGAAACAGTAAGAAGTAACACAGCAAAGAAGCATCACAGAGACTCCTACCTGTGTATTATAGAACCACCACACTTTTTTCCCCCCAAAGTTAAGGTTGTTGGGTCTTTTTGTCATAACCCATAGACCTTTTAGACCCAATGCTTCTTTGTTACCAGGAGCTCAGAAGCTCCCTCCATCCGGCAGCCCCAGCATGGCAGCACCTCCATCTCTCCACCCCAGCAGAAAGTCTGTCTGTTACTGAGCCTGAGCCTCACCAAAGGCAAAGAGATCCCCCCTTGCAGACACAGCTCTTCAACAGGACATGGCTGCTTGGGCTAAACAGCACCAGAGAGAAAAGCATTTGCAATAGGCAATGTGACCCTCAAGGCCATACAGCAGATGAAAATCGGCAAGGCAGCTGGGGTTGATGGAATTCCACCCGAAGTCTGGAAACATGGGGGCCTTGCACTCCATGTCAAATTTCACGAGTTTGTGGTGCACTGTTGGGAACTCAGTGAACTCCCATCAGACCTTCGTGATGCAGTCATCATCACTTTGTATAAGAAGAAAGGAATTAAATCAGATTGCTCAAATTACCGTGGTATTACTCTGCTCTCCATTGCTGGCAAAATCCTGGCAAGAATACTCTTGAACAGACTAATATCTGCTGTAGCAGAAGGAATTCTACCTGAAAGTCAGTGTGGTTTCAGAGCCAACAGGAGTACCACAGACATGGTATTTGTTCTCAGACAATTGCAAGAGAAGTGTAGGGAACAGAACAAAGGCCTCTATGTAACCTTTGTTGACCTCACCAAGGCTTTCGATACTGTGAGCAGAAAAGGTCTAGGGCGGATTTTGGTATGCTTAGGTTGTCCCCCCAAGTTCCTTAAAATGATCATCTCACTCCATGAGGATCAGCACGGCCAAGTCAGATATGGCAATGCACTTTCTGAGCCCTTTCTAATAAAGAAAGGTGTGAAACAAGGCTGTGTTCTCGCTCCAGCCCTATTCACAGTCTTTATCAGCATGATGCTCCAAAAGCCACGGCAGACCTCGATGATCAGGACGGTATCTACATTCGATATCGTACTGATGGAAGCCTACTCAATCTAAGGCGTCTGAAGGCCCACACGAAGACCCTACACCATCTTGTCTGGGAGCTGCTCTATGCTGATGACGCCGCCCTTGTCACCCACACAGAAGCAGCTCTGCAGCGTTTAACATCCTGCTTTGCAGATGCTGCTGAGCACTTTGGGCTGGAAGTCAGCTTAAAGAAGACAGAAGTTCTCTATCAACCGGCACCTCAGGAAGTCTTCCATCATCCCCATATCACCATTGGCCAATCAGAGCTCAAATCAGTCCAGAAGTTTAATTACCTAGGTAGCCTCATCTCCTTGGACAGTAAGATTGACGGGGAGATAGACAACAGGTTAGCAAAAGCATATAGTGCCTTTGGAAAGCTTCATAAAAGAGTTTGGCGTAATAAACACTTGAAGAAAAGTACCAAGATCAGTGTTTACAGAGCCATAGTGCTGTCTACTCTTTTATATGGTTCCGAATCATGGGTCATCTACCGCCACCACCTGCATCTCCTAGAACGCTTCCATCAACGCTGCCTCCGTACAATCCTAAACATCCACTGGTCAGATTATGTGACCAATACATCTGTTCTAGAACAAGCAGCAGTCACAAGTATTGAGGCCATGTTGCTGAGAACACAGCTCCACTGGGCAGGGTACGTCTCAAGGATGAAGGACCACCGCCTCCTTAAGATCGTGCTCTATGGTGAACTTGCCACCGGCTGCCGCAAGAGAGGAGCCCCGAAGAGGAGATACAAGGACTCCCTGAAACAACATCTCAGCCTTGGCCATACTGATCAACATAACTGGTCTACTCTGGGCTCAAATAGGGAGGCCTGGAGACACACCATCTATAACACTGCTGTTTCCTTTGAGAACGCCTGCAGGATCACTCTTGAGGAGAAAAGACAATGCAGAAAGAATCGTGCCTTGCAGAATTTACCTCCTAAGGAGTCTTTCTGCTGTGCCTTTTGTAATCGGACATGTCTGTCTCGTATTAGCCTTTTTAGCCACCAGCGTGCCTGTAACAAATGTGGATAGAGCCTTCCTAAATCTTTGTTTGCAAAGCCTAGCCATGATATCAGACTTGCCCCTTCTTCCAATGGCCCTCATGCCATTCCTCCCCTCTGCACACCAACAGATGTTCTATGCTGCTCTGCAGGAAGGACCACAGCTCCTACCAGAAGAGCAAAAACTATCGCATGGTTTGCCACAGATCTTCATCACCCACCTCCTGCTCACTGCCAAACCCTCTGAAAATTTCTGAGGACTTCTGTCATGTTTTCATGCACCAGAAAGACGTCCACCAAAGCATTTTGGTCAAGAGGAAAACGCAAATTCAATTGCAACACGGACAGACAATTTCAGTTGAGCCAGGGGTCCATTTGGGTCACAACAACTCTGGCGTGACCTCCCAGCTTGGTCAGGTCAGGTCCAGATCTATGCTAACCACTATTCTCAGTTTTTCTGTTTAGAACAAAATTTTTCCAACTCACATTCTGCAACAATGACCATGCCTGTCCCCTAACAGGGCCTTGGGGGCAGAGGAAAGGCTGCACTGGAGTATCCAACCAAAAGCACCTGTTGGAGCTATGGAGGATCAAATCTTACAGAGGAAAATTTATGCAACTGTTGTATTAAATTACAAGTAAAGAAACAAGACAAAAACAATTTTCAAAGAGCACCTTCTGTTTAACACTTTTTTCCTGGTAAGTAGAGTCAGAGAAGATGCTCCTTCCACATTAATTCAGGCCAAGAGAATTCTGAGAGCAATTTTGTTCTGTTTATTTAACTAGGAGTCCTGCTCATATTCTGTGGGCCATTTCTTTTCCTGACACTTGAAAGACATGCTGCCTTTTGTAAAAGACACACACATGACACTATAAAAAATTTAAATATATGTAAAATAGAGCTCTAAGTAGAATAAAGTTCTGTATAAAACACATACACACACAGAGTTTCAAAGACCTTCCCAGCTAGAACTACAACAGCTGGAGAGAGGTCAGTGCTGAGTGCTCTGTGGAAGACAGTCTCTGTGAACACATAATTTCAAATGCACCCCAAGAAGTTTTGTGACATTTTAGAGGTTACAATCAAAAAGATCGGCCTTCATGGATGAGAAATAATCAAAGACTGCACAACTGGAAAATTATAAACAGCCTCACCAAAGACAAAAATTTAGACTATATGCATGGCAATGGCACTTCAGTAACTTTTCCTGTCTATCTCTAGGACTAGCCATTTTTCTTGTTCTGCCATGGAGAAGAAGATTTGTGAGTCACACATGCTACAGATGCTGAAGTCACCAATTATTCTAAAGCTTTAATCTTCTAACATCATATGCTGCCACAGCAGTTCTTGGAACTTACACCTTCTCACAATAAGACTTACACAAGCCCATAACTAACACAACTAGATTTCACACACCATGTTCATGGATGCTTCTTCTACTTGCTGGACAAATGTTTTCCTCTACCATGTTTGCACTGCCACTAGTGGCATGTATCAGGTACCTCTGAGCAACCAACTGGGAGCAGATGCAATCCCATGACCAGGGTAGGACCTGAATGTTCTGCAATCCCCCTTCCACAAGAAAACTCAGAATCTTGCTTCTCAGCAACATTATCTTATGCACATCCTTGCTGCAGGAATTATGCATTATTATTATCTATAGGGCTAAGCCATACCTATTTTTATTTATACAATGTGACAAATTTATATTCAATGAAAGCTCAACTTTTGGATGTCCCAATGATGGTGTTTCCTTTATTTTGAACTATCTTCACCTTTCTGCTTTTCTTCCCTTACAGTTTTTTATTTTAAATAGTAAGTACACCATCAATATCACACCTCCATGCCTGCATTTTGAACCTGGAACTGCACAGTGCTTGAAAAGGATTTGAATGGAAAGGCTTTGTGGAGGCTTTCATCTGGTAATCAGGTTAAGTGACACACTGATTCTGGGATCTCCACATCCAGAGTGAGCATGGATAAACAACTCGGCAAAGGAAGAATCTCTCATCTCTGCAGCCTGCAAGAAATTCCACGTATTCAAACCCATTACTAGCCTTCCCCTGCAGGCCTCAGTTCAAAAAGCAAACAGGACTCAGCTCTGAAAGGCAAAAGATATCAAATGCATGCAGTTGGGCTGTCTCCTCCAGGTGCTGTGTCCAGCCAGATGTTCCAGCAGGTACTACAGAGTCATCACAGGTGGAATTAATGCAGCTCAGCCCAGGGAAAGAGGAAAGCTTGCTTCTACTTGTACAATTAATGGAAGGACGGAAGACATACCAGAGAGGATCCTGGGGAAGGTAGGAGAGAGGGAAGACCTAGTTAGGTTATTCAATCCTGTGGCAGCAAGTATGATACATTTTTTGCTCTCTCTTGAAACACCCTTAGTCTTGAGGCTGCACTGGTCATGCACCCAACTGCTCCCTGAGTACTTCACCTCCCAGGCTATATTACTTTAGCACCACTGTTTCCTACAGCTCTGTGAAGTCAGTCCTCTCAGTCCAGAGAGACAGTCACACTTACAAAATACACTTCAAAAAATAGGGATGGGCCACTTCGCAGTGATCTGAAAGGTGACAAGTGACGTCCATTAGTGTGGAAGCACCTCTAGAGAAAATTATGCTTTATTATGGTTAATCAAACAGGAACAAAACATGTCTGACAACATCATATTTAAATACAGGCAATACATTCTGGTTGTTAATCACAATGCTGGCTTCTGAACATTTTGATTTCGTTCCTGCACATACTACAGGCTGTTTGACCTTCTGCAAGTCCCTTTGTCTCCTTACCATTAATAAAAGTACAACATAATTGTCTTCATGCTCACAACTGAAACACAGCCAAACAGGTTTTTATTTGAACTTTCTCAAATCAATTCACCTTGGGAACAAAACAGTTCAGCTTAGAAGGGAGAGTTCTGAAGAAGCTGTTTATATATAAACTAAAAATAGTGTTTTCACATGGACCATCCAGCTCAGGCTGTAGTTAAGCACAGCTTACACGACACTACACTCCAACAGCCTATCTACAGACAAGGTCAACTTCTGCAGATTCATAACTGCTCTATTAGTCATTATTTCACTTTATATGAAACTCCTACTTGAGACATCGACAAAAATAATTTGTTCAGCACAAGTGCACTTGTTATAAGTGGTTGTTAAATGCTATGTTTTCTCCTACTGCAATCAGTTTTCCAATACTTTTGAGGATTACATGTATTTTGTATTTCTGCCTAAATATCTAGTATGCTTTTGAAAGCATCCCCCAGGGCTGAGCTAATCAAGAAAACAACATACATACTGAGAACTGTCATTATTACAGGGTCAAACACTAATGCAGCCTTTACTCGAGAGACTGCAAATTACGCTTCAATGTGAGCAGGAGAAATCTTGTTCCCAAATTACTGAATAGTGTCATGTAACCTATGAATAAATTACTAGTGCTGAAAAGATTATAGATAGCAGTTTATTAGTGTCTTGTAAGCACGAACCAAAGAAAACCAAACAACAAGGTGTTCACAGAACACCCTCCAGTAATTCTCTCATGCTTGCTACAATGTGAAGTGCAAAACAACTTGAATGTGGACCAAATCACTTGGTCACAGCTTCTGCATCCTCTCTCAAATGCATCAGCACAGAGGGCATCTTTATGACTTACAGTCAAGTGGAGTCTTATATGGGGCCTCAAATAAGCTTGCCAGTCTCAAACACAACATTTCTGTTAAAAATCATAGTCAGTCAAATCTATTCAGAAGACAAAAGAGCACTTTTCCGTAACTAGACAAGAGCTCTTTGTTCAGCTGCTGGGCCTTACTAAAGCCTGCAATTCTTTGCCATAAGCAAAACACTTAAACTGCTCAATAGCAAAAGTCAATTTGGTGAGAAAATGTAATTAATAAATGCCATCCATATGCTTCTGCTTGACATTCTCTAAAGACAACTGGCCACAAGGAGCAGGGCAAATGGAGAGATCAAACAACTGGCTGCTCTGCAGGGAGGACCGAGCTCTTCTACAAGCCCAGGACTCCCTGCCAAAACACCAATTCCCCAGGGAGGATGCAAGGTAGTTCTCCACCATCCTCCCTGCAGGCATTAAATCATGGCTGTGTGTTTGACGTGGGACTTTTCATAACTTGCACCTCTACTAGTCAAGAAATTAGGTCTTCATCGTCATCCCGAGATTATACTTAACTTAGGACCGTAGAGACTCACATCCACCAAACCTCCAAGCAAATCCAAGACTTACGGCTCATTCTCCTAAGTCCGCCATATTTATCCCATTAGGTGCACCAACTGTCTCAAACCTACCCCAGAGGTGTTATCTGCCCAAGAATCACAATCCCAGTACTCAACTTCAAACTCTAAAATATTTGTCCTGACTTGTTCCTGAAGAGGATACTCTCATCTACTTCCTTGATAAAGATCTGGGAAAAAATGCAGAGAAAACAACTCTGAACTTTAGGCCAGAATACAAAGTCAGTTCCAATGCAGACCTCAGGGCTACGATATCAAAAAGAGGAACTTCTTCAGTGTTTGATCTTGGGTCAAAAACAATTGTTAAAAGATAAGCTAACCTTAGAGGGAAATCTATTTCCAGAAAGTGGCTCCTGAGAACATCCATCTAAGGGGCACCTGTAATACCTAAGACTGGTGGTAAACCCCAGAGCTCCACAGAATTTTCAGTGCATGGCAGTGCAGGCAGTTGTTGGATGGGAGAACCCAGATGTTCGGCCAGAGCAAAAGAAGCAGCCACGGCAGATGCTGCTAGCTGATTCCAGGTGCTGCCAAGCCACAAAAAAGGAATGGACAAGTATTTATTGATTCTAGAATAAAAGAAAAAGCTTACGCGAATCGGGGAAGGGTGGAAATAAATCAAGACGGAAAAGGTTTCCCCCTTTCTTTGGAACTTATTTGACAATGCAAATTTAACACACTTAGGAGAGACACACACAGCATATAAATATAAAATGCCACCTATCTCTTCAGCCCTTTTTCTCCTCTAATTACTATCTCCAAAGTCTAACTTCCTTTTTCAAAAAACCCCCAACATTCCTCCTCTCCAACACACTATCAATTCTCCAAATTCTAAAACCAAAGTAACCGTTGGAAACAAATGCAGGAAGATTACAGCATCATGTTCTAAAATACTAAATACTTCTGAAAAATATTAACTTGGATCATCCTTCAATAACTATTATTTATACCAACAACTCAGTGCTCAGATGCTTACAGAAGAAACAGAAAGACCAATCAGTTGATGCCCCAGCACTTTGTTTCACTGAAAGCCCAAAAATCAACCCCATACTCATGCAATGCTAATGTGAAGCAGTCTCCAGACCCCAGAAGCCTCCCGAGGAGAGATGTGATTAACCTTCTGTGAGGAGAGCAGCACCATAATGCTGCAGTATGCAGCACAACCTGCTAGCCAGCAAAGTTTCTCAACGTGCAGTTGGGCATGCAGAGAGGATCAGACTGTCACACAAGCTCTGGAAAACCATTTGTCCCACTGCTGCAAACTAGAACAAAACAGAAAGGTTTATCAGCCTCTTCCGAATGGGAGCTGACAACTACAGCTGGATACTTGGCAGTGCCCTCTAGTGCTATTAAAATCAGCAAAAGCTGACTCCCAACATATCAGGACTGGACCCAACCTTTTAAAAAGCACATCAGGCCTCTCATTCACAGTTTTCCTTTTCTTTCCAGTTTCATGTCACCATCTTTTCCTCTCCTATAAGCAAGCAAAGAAACTTTCAAGGTGGCTAAAAAGCACATTTTTTGCCATTCAGCCAACTGTGGGTGAATCTCCCACATCCTTTCAGGCCCACTGGAGTTACCAGACCCCACTCTAATCTGATGTGCCGCCACACACTGCACTGATGGCAGCAAAGCACTCCACAAGCCCTGGCTGAAATCCACTAGCTTTGATGTGGGCAACACTTGCCACCATGTGCAGGCTGGCACAAACAGGTCAGACTCCCTCTCACCCTCTTCATCACAGCCATGTCCTCAAAGGGCTGCTCCCCCGGGGGAGCTGGCATGGTGCAGCAGAGCACATCTGCGGTGCGACAGCCCATGTCAGGGCACACAAAGCATGCACCCAGTACGGGTAAACTGCTCCCTGGTTCAGCCGCAGGTCGCACTTCCAGTACATTTTTAACACAGCTCTGACATCTACTTGGCCCACCCCAATAAAAATGTTTGTTGATTACATGGAACAAACACAGGGAACTCCCTGCTTTAGGAAACAAAATCTGCTGCTTTCCTCTCCTCCACTCAAAAAACTCACAGATAATTTACTTCATCAGAAATGAGAGAGATTTTTACCATAAGGCTTTACGTAGAAAATAATAGAATCAAATAAAGGAGAAGAAATTTAGAGCCAAATCCACTTGACAGTGCTCTGGCGAGCTAGAAGGGGTTTTTTTAAGCATCCATATAAAATTCCTCTTATGACCAGGACAGCCTTCAGCAGAAAGGACGGATTTAGCATCTGTTTTTCCCAAACACCAGTCTACAAAATCCTACCTTAAGGGACCATGAAGCTGCTGCCAGGTACGGTTAAGGAAAAAGAAGGGGGATGAAAGAAAAGGAAAAAGACCAACCTCCTTTTACTTTTCCAGTCAGTCCTTCCACAACCTTCTGGCAGCAGCAAGGGCGCTGCAGCAGAGCCAGGCAGGCTCCTGCTGCCTTGCTCTCCCCACTGCCCCCCAAACTGCACTGACCCAGTACGCCCCAACAACCTGCCTCACTCTGCTGCAGTGTGTTCATCCTAAGGCAAAAACCCATCAAACTTAATACTTTACTAATTACTGTGGCAGTTTAATAGCTACTCCACCATCACAGAACTTTGTAATAACAGCATTTCTATAAAATTAAAGTATATTGTACCTCATTAGCCAAGGGTGTTTCTGCAGCGCAGTTACACTTAGCGGAAACAGTAGTCGATGCTCTACCCAATCCTTTTTAATTAGTCCCTAAGAAAAGTGTTTTACAATTGTATCCTTAGAAATCCCTAATGATGAGCCAGATTTCACAAGGGCTGTGACTTGGCTAATTTATACAATAGCTAGAGAACTTCAAAAGTTAACCCAAGCTAGTGACATTATTTAGTTCAGTGAAGCGGCTCATTTTAATTGGATTAAATTGTCATGGTTTTTTAATTTCATATTGAAACCGCAATTTATCATTTCCTAATATTTGCCCAAACACTGCAACAGTGTCATTTGCATGCTCCCTTCCCTCAAGACAGTCTCAGATCCACAGATGGAAAAGACCAAAACTCTCTGGCCGGCCCTCGCCAGCTCCGTATCACGAAACGGTGGGAGCGTTCGCTGGAGCGAGGCTTTCCCAGAGGTACAAATCCCGGCAGCAGAGCTAATTGCATTAAGCAGAGGGCTCGGTTAGCGAATACATTTGTGGCGCGGAAAAAGTGTAAATAGCGGCATTATGCCGAGAAGCTCGCGGTAATCCCGTGGGCAAGGCCCGGCCGGGACAGCGCCGGGCTCGGGCTCTGCGGAGCCGGGTCCGGGGCTGGCCGGGGGGTGCGCAGCGCTGCGCACCCGCGCGCAGAGAGGCGCAGCAGCGCTGCGTATCCGAGGGTTTTTGGGAGTCCTGAGCCGCGCAGCCAAGAGGAGTTACTGCCTTTTTTTCTCTTTTTAGCAACCGGCCAGGGAGGGTGGATTTTGCAAAGGAAAGGCTCCCGCCTCACCTCCCGTGAAACCAGGAGGAGGCGACGTAGTCTTCGGGCGGCCGCTGGGACACGGGGCGGCCCGGCGGCTCCCGGCGCTGATCCGGGACGGCTACAAAGCCCCGCTCCGGGACCCAACCCCGCGCCGCCGCCCCTCGGGCGCCCCACGGCCACCGGGCAGCCCCCCCGCCTCCAGGGAGGAGGGAAAGACGCACCGCGGGGGCTCCGGGGCCGGCAGGCGGCTGGGTCGTCGCGGCAAACTTCGGCTGAGGTTCTCTGGAGCGCGGCTCTGGCAGGGTGCTCCGCCTGCCTTCGTGGGATTTTTTTTTTTTTTTTTTTTGGGGGGGGGAGTGTCTCTTTCCTTTTTGTCTTGGGCGGGAGAAATGGTGCCTGCTGCTTGCAGAGCGCTCGGCGATCAACAGATGCCCCGCCGAGCCAGCCCAGCGCCCCGGCGGGCGGCGGTGCCACGGGGCAGGGCCGGGACTGCGCGCCCCGCACTCGGCTGACGGAGCCGAGGCGGCCGCCCCCGTCCCGTCCCATCGCGTCCCGTCCCGCGGGGCTGCCGCCGCCCCCCTCCCCTCCGCCCCGGCACTCACCGGCTGCCCGGAGGCGCAGGCCACGAAGCCGACGGTGAGCGCCAGCCACACGCCCCGCATTATTCCCGCGGAGACGGCGCGGCGGCCGCCGGGGGCCGGGCACAAAGGAGAAACCGGGCGGCGCTCGGCAGCGCCCGAGGGGCGCGGGGCAGGGCCGCCGGCGCCCCGGGTCCGGTTCGCCGCGCTCCTTCCGCTGGTCCCCGCGCTCCGCTGCCGCGGGCCCGGTGCTGCGCGGCGCTGGGGCGCCCGGGCTGCAGGCTGCGCGCTGCCGGCTCCGCCGCCCTCCCTCCGCCCCGAGTGCGCGGCGGCGGCGCCGCGGCTCCCAGTTAAACCCCGCAGAAATTCCTGCAGGATTACAACACAGATTGGCAGCTCCCCCAGCCAGTGGAAGGAGGCGGTGCGCCGCTGCCGCCGGCTCTCGCCCCTCGCAAATTCAACCAACTTGCCCCCCTCCCTCCTCCTCCTCCGACCCGGTCTTCCCTCTCTCGTCCTCCCCCCCAGTGGAAAACATGAGCAGCGCCGCGGGCCGACGGAGCGAGGACTGGCCCGGTATGAAAGCGGAGACGTGGAAAGGCTCTCCCTTCGAAAGGAGAATCGGCCGCGGCCGCGGTTTTTTCAGCGCTGTGCCTCCGGAGTCCGCACCGCTGCTCCGCGCCACCCTCCCCAGTTAACCTGGGTGGCAGCTTCAAGTGTCGGAAAAAAGTAAAACGGAGGGGTTGAAAATCACGGGAAGGGAGGCTATTCCAAAATGCCAGCCCATTGTGGATTCCCACTTGGCTTTTTGCCTCAGACTTTTCTTCCTCAACAAGAAGACTAGAAAGTTTTAGGGGTGAGGGGCGGTGAGTAAGAGAGGGCTGTGATTTTTACCTAGTTACATGGATCCAGGAGTTATGTCTTCAAAATAAATAGTGCAGGAATTGACAGCAGCAAGAATGTGTGCTCCAGAAGCCAAAACAAGAAGTCTTGCTACGACTAGTCCATGGTATTTCTCAACTGGGGAAAATGGTGGTATTGAAGACCTTAGGAGCCTCAGCCCGATCCATTTGCCTATGCCAGAGTGTTTCCACCGCTGAACGTGTGCATATATTACATCAGTTGTTGGACATGGGAAAGGAGCAATAACCAGGAAAGCAAAATACATCAGTCTCACTTGCAAACTGCCACTGATGATTTAAGTCAGATGGTCACAAGCAGCGTTTTATAGCCCGAATCAAATGGCCACAAGAACTGCAATGTTCTCTTTTGTTTTAGCAAAACATATCCCTCTCAGAGGACCCCAGCCTGGAAGGGGGCAAGAAGAGCCCAAGGAGATTCCCTGAGCAGATGTTTTTCCATGCCCTTCACTTTGTTTGCCTCATGCTCTGTGGAATACTTCAGCGAACGAGTGGTGTTGAGATCCCAGTTACCTCCAGTTCCTGCTCTGGTTGCATTCCTATCAAAACAGGAATGCTATCTAAGAAAATTAAGGTAATTTGGCACAAGCAATCTCTCACCCCACTCATCACTTTCCCAGCCTCTCCCAGGCAACCACTTCCCTGGCGATCCCTGTGCAGTGTGGGCGCAGCAGCTGACTCAGTGCTGGGAAGTGGCAGGACCCTTGTGCCCAGAGGGGTAGCTGGCCATGCCTGGAGTACTCTCACTGTGTGTGACCCCCAGGAACATGATACCTCTCAACAGTTACTACACTTGCTATTTCTAGATCCACCTTCCGGACATGCCGTGTCATTGATTTTTAGGCTGCATTCCCCACTGAAATCCTACCAGATTTTCAGTCATCTGCTCCTTGTTGGTGTCACACACTGAGATTGTTTATGTGTTTCTTATATTAAACAGATTGTTTCATATAATATTTCTCCTTCAAAGTATGTTGCAAATACTTAAGACTTAATTCTGTGTATCTTCTTCCTTTGTAGGCAGCAGGATTGCAATTCAACAAAGCAATAATTTCAGCACTGTTTGATGTGGGTGAGTGAAATGAAGTGCAGTGAAGCAAAGGGAGGAAAACTCTGTTTGGGCAAAATCTGTAGGACCTCACGTAGGCATGGGGTCTTGCAGGCAGCCCTGTCTGCAGGGAGAGGGGTTGTCAGACATCAAGGGGCGGGTGATTTACTACAGTAGGGTATTTTGTAGCATTCAGACCTTACAGTCATGTCTTTAATGTATCAATGAAGCTCTGCTTTACTCTCGTGTTACAACTCAAGATTATCAGGGTTTTATGTATGTGTTAGAATCTATCAAAAATCGAAGTATCCTCTGCAACCAGCAAAGGGAAGGCCTTCCTCAGGCAAAGACAGCAGCAACTAATGGGCTCCTCATGGACCTGCAGTGTCCAGATGGGCAGTGCCCTTAAAGGATTAGGGGCTAAGACCTGCAAAATCTCCAAATGCCTACACACATCCTTAAACCTCTGTGGGGACAATTCCTGATGCCGAGCACAAAGATAAACACACACGTTAATACTAGAAGGAGCAGAACTAAAGGCCAGAAGCCAGATGGATGATTTGGAAAGATAGAGTTGAGCACAAGGAGTAAAGAATAGAAAAGAAATAAGCCTTGCGGAAATAATAAAATATTGTCATGGAGCCCACTTGCTCTCTCCCCACACTCTTGAGTCCTCTGTCTGAGAGCACCCTACAGCAGTAAGAGTATTTCCACATACGGTCCCATGGAGAACAGCTGTGCTACCTTATCACAGCCAAGTGTTTCATCACCTCCTCTTCTTGTCAGCCTGATTTTATAGGTACAGAGGTAAGTGGAAAGCCCAGCACAAAGCTGAAACCAAATGTTTTTAACCCAAATGAATTATGTAATAAGAACTGCAATGAGAAAGTAACCAGAGCCAGATGATGAGACAGAGGTGCCAAGAGAAAGCTACAGACCTGGGCATTTCTTAAGCAGACTGTCAGGCAGTGATCACCACACTGCCTTTGTGCCACCCTGAGTCCCCCCAGCCCTCCAGTGGTCACAGGCCACCTGATCTCAACACTGACATTGAGTCAAACCAGGCTGGAGTGGGATTGAGGTGGGATTAAGGCACAAACTTCACCAAAGGCCATTTTTTTCAAAATGTGTTATATGCTGAAAGGATACAAGAGGGCCTCATATGTAGCTTGTGCAACGTGGTTATCAACTACAGAAAAGACCCAGATGTCCACCAAATTTTAAAATTAATTTTTGTGTCTCTCCAAAGGGGAAATAAGCCTTCTGGATTTATAGTCTATGTTCCCATCTCTAGCTCATTTGGACTGTACAGTCAAAGCACTGAATGACTTCGTACAAACACAAACATTTCTAAGGCTTGGAGGACTGAAGGGCACAGAGAGGGCTTTGCAGGACCCTTCTAGTGGGATGTGCCATGGAGTGACTGGAAGTTTAGGGAAGAGTCACAGTTAGAAAGAGGTGGGAGCTGTGCAAAAAACAAGTATGGAAATCTTGGGAAAAAGTTTTCCAGCCAATGGCTGCCAAGATACCATTAAGGATATGTGTGCATCACAAGTTTCAGAGTGCTTCCCAAGTATTCATTTCTGCATGGCCAAGTCCTCCAGGTGACTTGCACAACCAGCAGGGCTAAGGAAAGAGATCTACATAGGCAGAAGAATTCCTAATCATACCGTTTCTCCATTAAGATTTGTTCAGTAATAGAGGTTGTGATTGAGAATGCCTGGCCCAAAGCACAACCCTCAGCCTCAAATTACAGTCAAGTGGGTGCAAGGTGGTGTTGGCTAGAGCTCATGTTTGTTATGTGAATTACTGTTGGCTGTATTTGTGTCCAGGATGGGATAGCCTTGGCATCACATTTAAAGGTCATAAGAGGTGGCAAATTTTTCCCTTATTCAAGGAGGGACAGAACCTGTGAAAAGGGAAAAAGCAGCTGACATTAGATCTGTTTGAACCCACACTGGCAATTATCTAAAAAAACTTGCCAAAATATATTGGTAGGACAGTTCAGAAAGATTTATTACCACATTCCCAAACTCCCAAATTTTATACTTCTAATTTAAGAACAATAGAACTGCTCATCTCTTCTATAAAAATGTCTCACAAAATATATGTAAGTGCAGTCGTGTTCATTTCTGTATTGGAATCTGAATTGAGGGATGTGGTAGGATGGAACTGGTACTCACGGGACTGTTGAATCACAGGAGAGGTGGCAGAAATTTTTGGTAACATGTCACTAAATGGTTTTTTTCTGCATCAGTTCTTAACAGTATAATTACATGAACATGCATCCTTCAACAGGCTCTTGTTCCAAGGGTAGCTCTTCCAAGCATCTCCAAAATACCCTAGGACATCTTTGCTTCTCTTTGATCCAATGGTATCTTTTGCTATGCAGCTTCTGAATCATAGACTAATGCAGGTTATTTATTTTTTATTCCATCTATATTTTTATTCTGGTTAGATATGAAGTACAAAATATGTCTGCACAGAACCGGGCATCCCTGATAGCTGAAACAACAGCCAGCAGGAGCTAAGGGCATCGCTGAGCAACCAGTTCTTGTTGTGTCTGCTGTGGCACTGCTGGGGCTGTACAGCTGGACTCTATGGGGGTTATGTGGTAGTTTATAATACTGGGCTTTATATGAATGCAGCAGAAGGTCTGAGCTTGGCCTGCAACAACTGACAACAGAAAGGTGCAGCTGACAAAACTTTTTTTTTGTTCATTTTTTGTGGAAAAGTATAGTGGTAGGAGGACCTAATAAAGAAGAAAATAAAAGGCTGACACTGTGCGCAGAGCACAAGCAACAGCCTCCTACAAGATGATGGGTTGGGTGAAGCAGCCCAGGAGTACCCTGCCAATGGAGCTGGTTTGTGTTTGTCACTGTGCAACAAAAGGAGTGAGTATTGATGAAAAGAGGCAGAGATATGCACATAGGCTGGGGGCTTCGCTCCGGTGAGGAGATGCAGAGGGGGATGTGCAGATGGAGCGGGGAGTTCTGGAGTCATCTCATGCTCACTGAGAATTATGTCAGCCAGCTTTCCAGAACAGTTACTTTCGCAGTCCCAAACCCTGCCTAGATAGGAACATCTGAACCAGTTATTAATCCAGATTCAAAGATGGCCTTCACACCTGGCAGTAAAGTCTGTCTTTGACAGCACTCCTAGAGTAGGGCTCAGCCCCTGGTATTCAGCAACTTCCTGAATCTTTTAAATGTAAAATATGCGCCCCGAGTGCCTTGCTGATTTAAGGATCTCTTTTCCAGGGGAGATGCCTTCCAAGCACCATAAGTAAAGTCAAAGACACAATACTGACAGATAGGTATACCAAAAAATTATGAAACTTGGCCGGAGACTTTCCCAGAGACTATTTGTCTCTGAATGTTAACTGCTGTAGGAAACTCAGTGGCACTTCATGCTGGCCTCCTGAACAGCGTAAAATTTACCCCTGTTATTCTAGAAAAGGCTATTACCCTTTTTATTTTTTAATTAGGATAAAATATACCTTTAAAATAGAAAAGATAATTCTTTCTCTCTGAAAATTTCATTTAGAGCCATGGCTCAACATTTCCCTGACACATTTGCATACCTGTAAGTATCTAATATGTGATGATCTCTGCAGATGAAATGCACAGTTGATTTAGTTTATTATCCCAAACGATGATATTGTGGTTAAGTTTTGTATGCGGTACATCAGGAGAAAAATACAGAAGGGTTGAATTGAAAAAGATTTTAATTCTGCCAGGTATACTGCTGGAGTTAATGAAAGTCAGTTAGACATACATTTGGCTGCTGTTGCTAACTGAATAATACAAGTAATAACAGAGGCATCTATTCAATTCCTGATGAACATGAGTAATTTTCATTATCTTAAAATGTGTGGGAGTTATGAATTATAGGTGCAGTGATTGCCCAACACTTTGTCATTATTATATCTTGTTGTCAGTTACTTATACATTTGCCAAAGTTTAATGCATGAAGCTGAAATTTCCTATGCTGGGCATCAACCTCCAGCTGACTTTACTTGTTTAATTTGATTTCTGTTTTGCAAGTTTTATCAAGAATGGTGCATATGTTTCAAACAACAAGGTTAGGAGAAAGTATGTTATTTTGTCTATGGTAAGTCAAATTCTCTTAAATATTTCTCTGAGAAGACGTTTTACCTCCATGCATGGAAGGAAAGTGCAAAAATTTGTCAAAAGGAGTCAACCAAACACTAGAAATTTGTTTTTCAACACATTTGGGAAATTATTCCCAACTTTGGACCATGTCTAAGCATTGCTGTCTTTGCAGTTTGTACATGCTCAGTAGAGACTTGTTAAATTCTGACATCTAGAAATCCCATTTGGCCAGGCATGCTCCAGCTCAGAGCCACAGAAATCTCTCTGTGCTTGATCTCCAAATAAAAGGGCTGACTGTAGAGTTCCTCTTGTAACTTGTGAGATGAGGTCTGCTGTGTGTGCTTGTGCAGTAAGAGGGAAGAGAGGGGGATTTGATTTACTCATGGAGGAATAAAGAGAGGGTCAGCAGCTGTGAGAGCTGTAGACTGAGGAAGAAGATGGGGGCATATGGAGAAGGAACAACACAGTGGGAGACAGGTGCAGGGATGGAGAAAAACACTGGCACAGAGGGGCGAATGCCAGGACATGAGACCCTTGGTAGGTGATACCCATAGGAGCAGCAGGGGAGGAAAGCAGGGCCACACAGTGTCTGTGGTGGCAGGGAGGAGAAGGGGAAGGATATGGTCCTGCTGAAAACAAGATGATAACTGTCCATCATTGAACAGCTTCATTCTTCTCCAGACCTCAAAATTATACTGCCAGATGTAAGGCACATGTTCCTTTGCTGTCAGCAAATAGTGAAGGGAAGATGTCTGTTGGCCCCAATGCTTGGCATTGGCTGATCAGTATAAATAATAGGCTTTGTTGGGAGAGATAATGTCAGTAAGATCCATGCAGTGTTTTGTTGTAGAAGTTGAAAACTGTGGAGACAATGACACAGATGGCTATAATTAAAGATGGTATCATAAGGCTTTAGCTGCAAGGACAACCTTAATTCTGATGTTTCTCAACTCTGAGCACTTTGTTTTGTAGCTTAAATGTTTTTATAGCAAAGGTTTTCTTAATGTTGATCTTAAAATATAATGCCCAACATGTCCCACTTAACTAATTTCCATTTTCTGGTCCTGGAAATCTGTGCCCATATGAATAATGCTTGCACACATGGAAATCAATGCAATTAATTGACACCACTTACAACCTCCTAACTTACGGGAGTAAACAGATCTTGAAGTACTTGCCCATATAATTCACTGAACATGCTAAAGTTAGTCCAGATTTGTGTATAATCAATGAAAGTATTTTAAAACAATATCTGCTACCTCTTGCCTGCTCATACTTTATTGTTCAGATATAAATATATTTTAAATAAACATATATTTGAACAGCAAGTGAGCATCTGTCTATGTCAAGCGTTATCACAGCTATCTAGGGGTATTGCATTTCTGTTTCTCTCTCTATTGGTGTTGTTTTTACATTCTCAAGATGGAACTGGATCTGGAGCCAAAAGAAAAAAATAAAGATGTGTCCAGGTTGTGCATGTTTCAGCATATTTATTCCAATTTCAGGATATACATCCTGTGAGCATCAAAACAAATTAGTCTACAGTAAAAGGAGAGTCCATGGTCTGTTTCCAAGAGAAAATGCAGCTGGACTTCTCATGCTAGAGAAAAAGCTTGATTTTCATGCAACAAGCTTTTATTTTTTGGGTCTAATTGCAAACTCCTCAGGTATATAGAAAAGGCTGCTTGTTAGGGGTGAAATGAAATAATAACCAAGTCCCTCAGTTCTTGCACAACAGTCTCTAGGAGAAGTCTGGCACCCAGGTGAGAAGACCCAGCATCTACCACCATAAGATGATGCGGTGTGGGGCCTCTCCTGGCTGGAGTATCCCTCATTTTGGATTTCCTAAATCAAAGGGTAGCATACACATTCTTGATAATGACCAGCTTTCTAATGATAGTAAAATGGAAATTATGCAGGGCTGCAAGCAAAGGACAGATTCTGAATGAGAGAAAATGAGTTCAAAGCATGTGATTAAACAGTGGTAGGCTTAAGGTCTTAATTCTCCTCTCCCACTATGCGAAGCAGAAGTAACTCATTTGTAGTCAGTGAAGCTACAGAGATGTAAAACAGCATTGGAGGAGAATCAGGCCATTATTCTCTGCAAAACTCACTGATAAGACATTAATTACCAAAGAGAAAATGCCATCAAAGTATTTTAAATGCTTTGCAGAATTCAGGAGACAAACTCATTAAATGCTATGTCATACAGGGAATTAGTTCCAAATTTTTGAATACGGAGAAGGCGAATATTGCACTACAGATAAATGAATGATCATCTTGAAAGCCTTCTTCAGAAGGCTACTTTCTTTTGGAGGGGGAACCAACCCCACACATTCAGAAATGTGAAACAATTCCAGATAAAATAAATTGCCCTGAACCTTGGTCCATCTCCCAGCCAACTGTGGTTGTTTAAGGTTTGTAAAAGTTCACTGGACTCTGTTTCCTGCCCAGCCTGTCTACCCTTCCTCCCCTCCACTCATAGCTCTCGTCTTAGGTCAAGCCAGTCTTGGAAGCAGAAAAGCTAAACATCAGTCAGACAGCACCATGTGCGGTCTTTCTAACTGAACGCCCAGTTAAAGCGTAAGAAATCTCAGTGGGGAAAATCCCAACTCCAGGGATATGATAAAATATATGGTAAAATACTCACTTGATCTCTCCAAGGGCAACATTTTACCCTCATCCTTAGGAGATAATCCCCAGATAGTTTTTCAGACCCTGGTTGCTGAGATAGAGTGACCAAAGATTTGAAGATTCTGATGTCTTCTTGAACAAAAACTCTGAGCAGTTAAACCTCAATTAAATCCACCACGGAGGAGATGAAGTTTATGAGTATACAAGAAGGAACAGCATAGGAGTTATTAAAATGCCCATGTCACAGAGTACAATGCTGCATGCTGCAGCCACCACATGTGCTGTGTTCTGCTGGGAGACCCTCGATGCTGAGGGTCACAATTCAGCATCGTGGGTGTCTTGAAGACACATTTTTGCCTCAGGCTTTTTCCTTCAGGCATGGACAAAAGCCCTATGGCAAGATGCCAGGAGTCAGGCTTCTTGGGGCTGAGGTCCACATCTGGCTGTGTGATGGGACAAGGGAGGAAGGACATGTACTTCTCACATGATCCAAGGGCAAGGTGAGGATGCCAGGACAATATGTCCATAGTACATGAGCTGCGTGCAACACAGTCCTGTGATCTGAAGGGGTGACTGTATTCCTATCACAGGATTTGTGTGAAGAAGCATCCTTTTGAATGTCCCCTACATCCCATCTCTTTCTTGTCGCCGTTATTAAAACCCAGACACTTGAAGCAGAAGATTCACGCTATGCCATTGGCGTAATTGTGTACTGATCACACTTTGGGACTGGTGGCAGGAGCTCAAGAGGATTATTCACAGTCCCTCAAGCTGCCAAAGAGGCCATCCACTGCGGAGCAGCAGGAGTGGTTCCCTGGCTCATGTGAGGATGTGTCTGCCAGGACAGCAATGGCCTTGGCTGCAGGTCGTGTCTGACAGGACAGCGATGTCCTCAGTTGCAGGACTTGCCTTGTCATCCCCATCCAGTCCTGGCACCTGCAGTTCAAATTTCTGGGTGACAAGAAGCATAACAGGTACATAGCTATGGTCAAAATGGTCATGAGAACAGTCTCACTCCTTAAAACAGGGATAACTTGTGCATCAGCCAGAGACTGCTCCAGTTATGTCTCTCACTGAATGGTGCTGCAGTCTCACAGATGTAACTTTCAGCTTGAGTGGCACAGTGAAGCTCCCCCCTTTCCCTTATACTTTGGGATGGATGCTCTCCTGCTACCAGATAGTTCAGATTTCTCCTGCCCCATGAGTCTCTGTGATTAGGCTGCACTTGGTTTGAGCATTGTGGCTGTCAATCCTGTGTTATAATTCTGGGCAATAGTGGAGATGATGCACCTGCAGATAGTCAAAGAGATCGAGTCTGACCAAGTGAATGTAACCACAGAGGCACATGGGCAAAGTAACCAGACATGCAAAGTCTTAGACACGATATGGAGACTGACCTGGAGGGTGTCCCTCTGCACAGTATGAAGATGGTAGAGGTTTTGGTCATCCTGTTACAATGGTAGCTATGAGCACTCCAGTGTCAGACTGTGTTGCTCACCGAGGTGGCATGTGCCCAGACTGGCTGACTGCAGGTGTTTGAGACTGTGGGGGGAAGCTGCCATTGTCTAGAGGGATGTACAGCATGAGGTCCTTCAATGCAAGTGGCCACTGGCTACCTGGGGCCTGGCTGACCTGGCCTGTGTTACATGTGATTGATTCCCTGAAGGCAGCAAGAATACATGGTCATGTATTGGGGTAGAACCAGAGAAGGTATGAGCCAGAGGAACCACCTAGTGATTCTGGGCAGGACAGAAATCAGGACATATATCAAAGGTCAGGAAAAGGCTTAGACACAGCCACAGTGGGCTCAATTTAACAAGTGGATAAATTGCAAGTGCTGCCTGGAGCAGTCGATCATCATGCTAAGCCCCAGCTCCAAGGCTAGCCAGGAGAGTGTCCTTATCCAGCAACAGGTCACAGACGGGGGAGCCAGAGCAGAAGAGCATCTTTTTTTTTGTGAGTGATATATTTTGAATGCAAATCTACCTGGACCTATTTTAATAGTAAATTTATACAAAATGGGGGAAAATCTTAGAGATACCCTTCTACTGTGTTTGCAAAGGCATCTTTGCAAAGCAGGCCAAAAAGTGGATTAATAGTACAAAATGAAAAAGAATTAAACCAGTCAACGTCAAAGTCATGGCTGTGCTGCTGCAGTGTCCCATCACTGGGCATCAGCTTGCTGGAACTGTGTCTGTTCCAGAGTTTTGTTAAAATACTGCATTGGGAACAGTAATTAAACAGATACTGATGATGGTTTTTAACACATGCCAGCTGGCTCCCAGCCAGTGTCGAAGCAGAAACATTGTGCAGACTCATGGTCAATGATGACTTTGATCTTTGAAGGGCTTTGTAGTGGCGGAAGGAAATGGGAGGATAGGAGGGAGGGAGAAGGATGCAAGCAGTGGGGAAGAAAAAGACTAATATGTACTGGAATGGGAATTATCACCTTGACGAAGGCGGTGGGTGCTTTCTTCCTTCCCCTTTCTCTTTATGTGGGGTAGTAGGCACAGTCATAAACTTTATCATAAAGGCTCATGGTTGTTAATGGCAACCCATATGAGCAACAGAAATCCCCTTAATATTCACACGTGTCATTGGGATTGCTTTTTGAGTGCCTTCCTCTGCATGCTGGCTTGCAGTGGCTGGCCCTGACAGCACATTAATTTGCAGTGGACACCGCACAGTGTTGGAGTCCTTCAAGACAGAATCCAGGACAAAGGCAAAGAAGAGGCAGCCAACAAAATCGTAAACACGCATGCTGTTCAAATTATCTGCTTAGACATTGCCTGAAATGTTACAACAGATCTTTAGGCACAAGGGAGATCATTGCTTCTGTCCCACAAGGTTCACTGTTCAGATGTTTCATGAGTAAGGATCAGGAAAAATGGGCAACAACATCTGGCAGAAATGAACAGAGAGGGATGTTTCTACAGTTCTGACCAGTGTAAATTTGATATGACTTTACTATGTTGACAGCAATGGGCATGAAGAATCATGTTGTCCTTTTTAAGTCTTAGAGACATGCAGGTGTTTAGGTAGATGATGTTGTTGATTTCCAGGTGTAATGCCAGCTGTGCCTCAGTCAGCAGTTAGCCAGCATGTTCCCAAGCTGTGCTGGAGGGCTCTGAATACTGGCATGCTCTCTCTCAAGTAAACCTCACTTCAGAGATCACAGATGCTTTTACTCTATTGTTCTTAGGAAATTCCTTACAGAAGTAGGATTTGCTTGACAGTACAAAATGCAATGCTTCTGTAGCAGCACAGGAGAGCTGGAAAAACTTGCAAATATCTTTGCACTGAAAAAATATCTATTTGCCTTCCAAATTCTTCATTAATGATGGTGACACCTATGATTTTTCCTTCTTTCTTGTTTTCTGTAATGAACAACATTTTAAATTCATTAACTTTCATCTCTGGAAAGACACATTTAGCAGCCATGGGGGTTTTGGTGTGACTCCTAAGAATTTCAAAGAATGAAGTCCTTAATGAGTTCTTTTGTGCTTTTGCGCTTTTGCACACGCAATTTATGCTGTCTGTGAGAATAATCTTTATTTTGGTTCAAGGGCTCCAGCAGATAACTGAGTTAAGTAACTAATCTTACATCAGCTGAGCTCCTAGAGATGTCAATAATCATTTATGTGCACTCCTCACCTGTTCTAATTGCAAGGTGAGGCAACTTAGCATGAACACTGGTGTGAGCATTTTAAGCTAAAGCATTTCCTTCAAAACTGAATGACAGTAGTTCAGTTTTGTATCTGAGTCACAAGAAAAGAATAAACTGGAAAAGATAAGCGTGTTGTTTATAGGATAGTGTTTAGCCCCACTGTGAGGAGACCTTGAACTGGAATGCAAGTACAAGCAATCTGTGAATCATTCTTGCATTTTATACCAACCAGGTCCTCTGTGTGGACATATTTAATTGATTTACAACTTACTAATAGCAAAAAAATTTATGTCAATCTGTTATAAAACAATTTAAGTGTGCAAGAGGTATCTCATCCTTTTAATTAAAAACCTATTAATTAATGCTTTTTTTTCCATTTATGCAAAACATGTTGCAAAGTTCTTCATATAGTATAACTGAGCTCTGACAACAAAAATGCCCATGGCGTTGAATGCCCCAGCAATATGCAGAAATACAAATTCCATGCCCAGAAAAAAGATCCTGGCAATTACATCCACCATGAACTCTATGGTAAAATAATTTCCCATGTGCTTCTCCAATGTGCCTCACATAATCTGAGTATCCCTTCTTTCTGAATTTGACTGTATGTTGAGGCAGGCTTGCAGAGATATGAGAAAAGAGGGCAGCAGGATCATGGAGGCTCTCCCAAAACATAATGGAGAACCTCCTGTATGTACCCACTTGGTCTTCCTGTTGGCTTGCAGGAAAGAGACTTGAAATCACAGTAGGGCTAACTAAAATGCACAGCCTCTTGGTCATTATTTCAGTACTATGACAAAATCCTTATTTAAAAATCTGGGAACAAAGAGCAGCTCTAGCTGCTGCATTAAGAAGGACTGAAGCAGGTCAGCAGCCACTGCTGGAGAACTAACCTCTTCCTCCAGGGCTCCGAGCTCCCCCCGCTCCCAGGTCAGCTGCCACGGGTGCTACCAGATCCCTGACACAGAACAACGCCCCTGAATTCCACACACCCCACAAGGAGCCAGAAGCCAGGCCTGAAGCCCAAACAAAGGAGTAACTCTTGTTTCAGAGGGCACAGCTGGGACAGTGTGCCTCTGTCCCAGCACTGCCTGGTCCTGGGACACTGCTCCCAGCACTGTGAGGAGCTGCTGCTGCTGCAGGGCTGTGCTTCAGCTGAAGTATTGGCCACCTGCATTTTTAATTGGATTTTTCCCATGTGGGTAGACACATGTATACACAGAGAGATAATAATGCTAAATAAGCACCTTATAGGTCATTGATTAACCTTGTCTTTCACAGATACAGGTAGAATTTACAGCTTTTACAATAACGACAGGAGCTGATAATAAATGCTGCATCCTATGATGGGCACCTGCTCTCACTGCAGTAACACAGCTGCCATAACTGGTACTCACTGTGCTCTTTTGGGAATGACCCTCCACTTAAAATAAAGGTAATGTGTCCGACTCCTAGAGATGCCTATGGCAGATTCACTGGCTTGATGCAGCATGTGGAAAGGTATTTGTAGGCATTTATCCATCCGCAGCTCATTTTCTACAGCAAAGTGTGGTTTTGCTAAGTGAAGATAGCAAGACAGAGGATCATGGTTGGAATCAAGGACTGATTTACTGCAAGTGCAAAGGGGTAACAAGGTCAAGATGATCGATCTTCTACAGCCACAGCCAGTGAAGTCACCGTCACACCAGCCAGCCCTGAGGGCTGCATGGAGGGAGAGCCTCGTACCTGAGCAGAAGTACAGGCACAGTTGTGCTGCTCCAGGCAGCCAAGGCCATGTGTCACTGTGGGAGGCTGTTCATGGCACAGGTACAGGAGTGGCAGCCACATGTGGGTTAAAATAGTCTTGCCACAAGACCTCAGCATCAAAGTGGGAGCTCTGATCTCACACCTCTGCTCTGCCAGGAGCACCTAGTATGAGACTGAGCCTTCAGGTAGCTCAACTGCTGGAGAGAGCAAGGAGGGGAGCCCTACTCCATTGCACAAGAAGAAATGGGGACAGCTCACCAAAGGATGAGAGGATTCCACGTAGCAGGAGCAGTGCAGACACAGCTTTGTGTTTTGCTGGAAGGCCCAATATGTATAGCTAGGGACTCACCTCTGCATCCCAGTGGAGAGCTAGATAAAGCACACTAAGAGTAGCATTCCTTGATGAGCTTCTCTTCCTTAAGTATTATTTTGCAAAATACTTGATGAAGCAGAGTCACCATTTTGCTTGGAAAACCAGATTACTGCTACCCTTATTCTTCTGGAGTGCTGCCCTTTCTATGTGAGAGGTGAAAGGGAGATATCTTCCTAGGAGATATTTAGGAGATATCTTTCCTAGGAGATATTTAGTCACAGTTTAAACAGACCTTGATTTTCAGTGGAGTGTGATGGCTCACAGAAAGTTACTCCTCCCTTAATGAGCCCCTGGAGATCCAGTTGTGTATTTTTTCAAGATCTGTGATGCACATATGTATCTATATGGCATCCTCCCAAATCCTTTCAAAGATAAAATGTGAGATGAACATCTGGTTCACACTATTACAGTCCTTATTAAACACTAATTTCTTCTCCAGAAAAGCACCATCTGCCACAGCTCGAGCCCTTGTTTTCTAACATGGATTTTTCTTCAGAAGTACACAATGAAATAAATCTTTTCCAGTTATAGTCCCCAGAATTTCCTGAGATGAAAAAGCACAGTGACAGTAGTAGGCTCCCAGAGCTGATTTGCTTCAAAACTCCTACGTTATTGTTTAACTTGGTAAGAAACCATATTATCAAGGATACTAGCTCCACTTCACATTATGAAGAGTTCACTTAAGAATTCAGCAAATACTTTGCTGAAGGATTTGATACTTTTTCAGCAGCTTGGAGCACTGTGTCTTCAAGCCTTAATAGTCAGGGTGCAGATTTAGCAAAATCTCCCTTTTTTCTCACAAAAATTCTGGAAAAGAGAGACAGCTCATTATATATACTAGAAACTTAATTTTCATTCCAGTTCAGTCTGTCTTTATGACCTCTGTTCTTCAGCCCAGTACCACCCAAAAATCAGGAGAGAAAAACCATCTGAGGCATCCATCATCTTCCATCTTGTTCAGAGGCAACAGGATTCCCTGAATTTCCCATGGTCATGAGTCTCTCATGTCTTTTACATGACATTTGGAGATTCACCTCACTCTGCTCAGGAGCTTGAGTGTCTAAAAGGATTATAGTCTCCTGGGCTCTTAGGCCCTTATTCTTGCCTGTTACTAAAGCAAACCTAAATAAATGCTATTAAGAGGCTAAATTCAATTTGCTGTCTCTTGGTGTTCTGGTATCACATCAATGAGAAGTTGTGTGCACATCACTCTGTGCCCAAGGAGCACCATATAACCAATGCCTTCAAGGGTTTTGTGAAGAGCTGAGTCCTCAATGTTGTGCTGTTAGGCAGTGACAGTGCATTGCTCCAACCTCTGCAGTCAGTCCTGCTTGGGGAAGATAAAGCTGAATGAACACATTTAGCTTGATTTTAAACCCCCCAGGTACTGGCAGCTGGACTGCTTTGCACAGAAGGAGCTAGTGCTAGGATCATTGTTGGGTTTAGACTACAGGAAAGGAGGAAGACCAAGATGGACCAAGTCCCTCCACCTACAGCTGGCTGAGGATCTGACTTGATGCGGCTAGGCAAGCTCCTGCAGGGAATTCTTATCCACAACAGGCTACTATGGGTTCTTTCTCTCTAAAGAGACTCTCAAACCCTGAATTTACACCTGGTTTGTGTCAATGGCAGGAGAGAGGATGGCTGAACGCCACAAATGCCACACAATGATGTTTTGCCTCACATCAACACCCAACATCAACATCCAGTGCAGCTCCCTGCATTTCCAGCTCTCTGTGATGGTAACATGCAGCCACTCTTGTGTTTGCAAATTCTTGCTGCATTTTGGTGCCTCTGTAACTGCACTTTGTATTCCCAGGCGTTACATGGTTCATGGTGCAGCACAATTAATCACAGCCGTGGAGACTAGGCCTCCTACTCTTCTCTGCAACCTGCTCTGCTGGGGTGCCTGCCCTGCCTGAGCACCTCTCTGAGGAATGTGCTGGAGTTTATGGTCATGGCAGCAACATAAAGGAATAAAGAAAAATAATCTCACTGTGATATAGCTCTGTAGTGAAAATGTTAAAGGGTATTCTACATAGTGCAAAAGCCACATATTTCTAATTTGCACCTGCTCTTTGAGGAGTATTAGGAAGCTGTACCAAGTAGTGACAATGTAAGGGATAAGGAGTGTGCCTTTTTAATGTAAATTTGAAATTGATCCAAAACATGCTGCTGACAAAAGTGCTTAAAGAAAAACCCTTCAGAGGTATAAATGGTGTAGGAACTTTCATCAGTTATGATCTAGCGGGTGGAGGTTCACGTCTGTATCAGCTTCACAATAAATGTAGAAACTCAGATTTTAAAGAGCGGTTGAGCATCATTTGGAGCCAGAAATGCCTGTTCACACCATGGTGGACATGAGGAAGGCATAAGTGATGGTATGCTAACTTAAGGGAAACTGAGGGGTTTCCAGCAGAGATTTCCAAAATCCATACACCTAGGGGAAGGGAAAGGTTTAGCCTCCCATAGAAATTGACACCAGCAAGAAGGATTCAAGGAAGACACAGGTATGACCACAGTTATTTCAGAGAAGAATGACCTTTTCTTAATGTCTTCTGAATTTCAGTGTTCATCTAGCTTAGATAGTCCTTATTTGCCCTCTGGTACCAGAACCAGACCCTGAGGCCAGGTTCAAGAGAGCAGCTTAACCACTGCACCTCTGCTGTTGGACACTCCCTTGTCCTTGGTGCTGCCCATCCAGACACCATACTGGTGCAGAACAATTTCAGAAGCTCTGTTAATTATCTCAGCAGGAAATGGGGCCAAACCTGCAATGGGTACAGTGCAGTGGTATCTTCTCCAGCTGTGCCTATGGCATAAAAATCCTCCTGTTGTTCCTCCAGTGATACATCCTTGCCAAACAGCGGGGGTCTCAGTATATCTGTTACTGAAACTGAAACGTGGCCAAGTGGGAAAATTTGCTTCAGGATCACAGAACATCTTCTTCTTGAAAGTGGTGCTCACAGAGCAGCCCAGGGCTGACAGGATGATGCTCTGACCATCACCCAGTTGGGTTCTTTGGAGTAGTCAGGGTCAGAGGTGGAGGTCACCTCTGTGTAGCCCTCCAGGTCAGAGATCAATCCCGTGGCATTCCTTAAAAAACAGAAGAGTGAATGTGTAACGCCAGTGATGTCACCAAAATTCCTTTTCACCATTAAACAAGATGAAAGAGTCATCCAGAGCCACCAGAGCTGCTGTTCCTGAGAATTAGCTACACAACATGGTTGTGTGGCTGCTACCAGCTGATGGATTTCCACTGCAGTCTTATATAACCCAAGTGTGAAAAATGCAATACAAAACCAAATTCTTCAGGACTTATTTCACAGCAATTTTAATTTTAAATGTCTCCTGCACACAGGGAAGGCAGGAACGGAAGTGGAACTCCAGGAACAGGGCATGCAGTCATATAAACAAGACTTTGAATGAGAAGTGTGCATCCAGAACTGATAGCTATTGACAAGCGCGTGCACAGGATATTGAGAACCAAAGTGACAGACTCTAAATGTGTGACCTGAGTTGGTTGTGTGAGCCACTTCCATGCACTGAGATGAGAGATTACGGGAATTTACTGCACTGGATAATCCCAGCAGGGTACGAGGAGTTTCATCCCATTGCCTGAGGGCGGTTTGATTATTCTGTACTGCATGTTGCAATCCTCAATCGAAACGGTTCACTATGTTCAGCTCACCAAATGGGAACATCTGGCAATCTACAGCAGGATGTCTTGTAGCATTTAATGCCCAAGTATCTCTTTCCTACAACCTATTTTCATTTTACTGAACAGAGACCCAATTTCCTGAATTTTTAAACAGTCTTGCTAACATAATCAAATTACCATGATTACTCGGCAGTGATTTCAAAAAGTCCTAAAAGCACTGTTCTGGCTTTGCAGTGAATTCCTATTACATGTAGAAGATTTTGTAAACACTTTAAATAAAATGCTTTTAATTCAATCAGATGAATAAACAGTATTTGGTTTTGGCTATTCGATGTATTTGAGCCAGAAGCATTTTTTCAAGTGAGTGGCTATGGGGGTTTGTAATACAACGCAAAGCAAACATTGAGAATATAAAATCACACTTGTTCAAACAGGATTAGAGAGTTTATTTTAGCAGAGTTTCCAAGGATTTCAAAGAGAAAATAGCAATTTTTTAAAAATTTTTGGGTTTTTTTTTGAGGGTGCTTTTGTGGTTTTTTTGTTTGTTTGTTTGTTTGTTTTTTGGTTTGTTTTTGTTGCTTAGGGAGGTGGAAAATATGTGATGCCTGGTCAGTGATTGTACTTGGTAGGATCCCAGCGGTACCGTGCAGCAGTTCTTGCTGGGTAGCAGGGCATGGATGCCATTCATTTTTCACAGTCTCCCAGCCCTCTGCAGCTCTCTCCAGTTCTGCCTTTGCTCAGCAATCGCTTTCACTGTATTTTGTTAACACAAACTGGAAGCCAGCAAAGAACTAAAGCCTATTTCTGGCATGCATACAGCAGTTGCTGAAAATAGGAGCTACTCCGTGTGTCTCCATGTATGCTTTCTGCAGGCCACGTGCAAGACGGTGTTAAGAAAGGGAGCAGTTTCCCTGGCCTGGGATGTGGGTTAGAGCCATGTGGAAGGCACAGAGCCCCAGACCTTGCTTGGGCAGTAGCTCTGGCTCACGTGCTCACACCATTGTACCTCTCCCTGCACCCCTCCTCCCTCAGCATCCCTCTGTGCCTCCTGCAAAAGTCTTCAGTACCTACTGCCAGCATTTCCAGCAAAACATCGTGCCCAGTGCTGGAAACATCCAAAAGCATGGGGTGAGTATCAACCTTCCTCTGCTTTCAGCTGTGTTCAAGCACATGGTGGCTGGCAATCCTCTCTCCCACAGCCCTGCTCCCCAAGGCAGGGGCACATCAGTGTGGTATCAGAGCTTCATAGGAAATGACTGCAAAAACCTTGCCCAATTCAAAATATTAGGCAACACAGAGAGATCACTGCAGACTCCCATAGAAGTATTTCCTAGGTATCACACGCTAATTTTCCATGACAATAAAGTAGATATTGTGAGGGTGTGTGAACCCTTTGTCCTGGGTGGTGGTTAGCAGGTCATTTTGTAAGCCCCCATCCATTTCCTCAAATGCATTTGTTATTTTTAAGTGACCACTGAATTGCTTGGGCAGATAATTTGTAGAGTACAGGTTCTGCACAAACTTTTTTTTGTTTCAGCCACTCACTATTCAGGATTTGCTTTGTGCAATTGGCAATTTAAGTGACACAGTGTCATTTCTGATCCTGGATTAGATGGCTGAAGTATTTTAAAGAGAAGAGGCGAGAACAGCAGACAGAAAACAATGCCGTTCTGCTGTGAAGACACATTTCTTCTACAGCTCATCATCAACTTCTGTGGGATTTTTTAGGCATTGACAGTGGTCAAAATATTGCCAAAATGTCAGTAAGACAATGCCACCATACCCAGGTTATTAAAAAAATGCATTAAAAGCATAGGTTTCTTTTACCATCTAGCCTCATGTGTCTGCGTACACTTGTACAGATTTGTATAGGGACATGTGTGGATGCACAAACAGAAAAAGAAAATATTAACCTTGTGCAAATACCATATACACAAACAGTTTCTAGATGTATAACATAATATAATATAATTTTCCAACCCCTCTGCAAAGTTTGAAGAAATGTTTAGTGTCACTCACTATGGTACAGAATCGCTAAATGCTGCTTTTAGTGCTTTGTTAGCAGCCCAAAATCCTTGTCAAAAAAGATCAGAGAGATGAATTTTTACTTGTCATTGATTTCCTTAAAGTTGGTCTTCAAAATCAAATAACATTTAGACACTGCAGTGGTACCTAATTATTTCTGCTTTTGTTCAGGACACTGGACTGCTCTAGAGAGCCTGGATAATACAATTGAAAATGTATGAGTTATTATCTTCAACAGAAGCCCTGATATAATATAAACCCAGCTATTTCACATGCATATTTACAAAAAATGGTGATAGTTATCCCAGGCATTTTGGGTCAGGGCAGCAATACACTGTGCCCCTCTTGCTGCTCCACAACTCTTCCTGCTGAGTGGTGAGCAGCTTTGGTGCCCAGCAGGATTTTGAAGCTGTGGAAAAGCAAAGCTTGGCAGTGAGTCCTCCCCACATCAGCAGGTTCCAGTGCTAAAGAAAAAGTGAAGGTTTGGGTGTGTTTTCTTTTGAGAGTTCCTTTTCACCTCATTGATGAACTAATGCTCACATTCATTTGACCAAACTAGGAAGGATGTGCTTAAAATAGAGAAAGTGAATGCCTCCACTGCAAAATTTAGATTCTGAAGAGTTATCAAATATATTTATCACATGGGTGGAAGGATTTCCCCATACAGCTTGCAAGATGATATTGCGGAAAGACTACATATAAGGGTAATATTAGGCAATGGTCATATTTTTAGCAACCTTTTAGGCAATTTAGCATCTGGAAGTAAGGAGAGAGGATCACTCCCACATGATTCACACTGTAGGATCTGCTTTGTAGGCCAGAGTTTGAAATGCTCCCTGCTACCAGTAGTTATTTCTGCAACAGGCTCCAGTGTGACACAGTGAATCATTCAATACCAGTGTGTAGTGCTTTCTCAGCAGCATGTATCCTTGTCAGAACTTCCTTAGAATCCAACCCCAATGACAAATCTTGCACAATAGGATCTCCAGACATGAGATTGTGTCTCAACCTAGAAAATATCCTTATCCACAAATCCAATGGTGAGGAATTCCCTAATAACAACTTTTTTTCTTGGTTACCTACATGTCATTCCTTTGACACTGGGGGAATATGAGAAAGGCCCTAAGCAATGGCAATGGATGGATGCAAATGGTAACAGTTCTCCTACTGGAAGTCCTCTTGCAGTTTTTTGATCCCTCTTGCTTGGTTATTTTTATTTAAGTGAGTGTTATATAAATTAACAAACAAATTACTGAGCAGTTTGGAAACAGAGTTCAAAACTTTATAACCAGCTGATGTAGTCGATTATTTACAAAATGCTGAAGCAATGAAACTCTCATTGAATTTGTTGAGAAATGGAGGGCCAAGGTATTTATGGAATTCATTTTTCCCTTACCAAAACCATGCTCACAGAACATTACACCCCTTGCATTCAGGTATCGATAATATTTTTTTTTCCCAGATGAAAGCCCTGGTAGGGTAGTGATTGTACCATATCAAAAGCACATAAAATAAATGAAACCCTCCTTTTCCACAGCTGGATGCTATACCATCTTTGGTGCCCACAGCTGGGGCCTCCATCCAAGCCCAGCAATTCACTGACTTGACAGATCAGTTGTGGACACTGGCAGCTAGTTAGGCACAGTGTGAAAGCTTCCAATTCCTGCCTTTTATCGTTTTATCTCATCACCTTGTCATGGAGGCAGCATTTTATTGGTAAGCTTTGAAAGCCAGTGAATACCACTGTGTAGAAAAGTGGTGCAAGTTAAGTGCTGATAATTGTGAGTGGGCTGAGATTTCAAATACCTCTGCAGATGGTAGATAGAGGCAGGAGATGGGCACTGGGATACTTGCTTTTTGTTCTTTTTTGTTGTTGTTTTTTTTTTTTTTAAACTGCTGCAGGTTGTGTAGGTTGTGTAGTTCATTTGCAATTAAAATACCAAAGACCAAGCAGCCCCAGGAATACAGTCGTTTTCGATTGCTGCAGTGAAAGACAAGAATGTTGAAATTTCAGTGACTGCTTTTCACAGCCTCTTACTTATCAAAAGAACCATGCTATTTAGAGGTAACTAATGGATAAAATATGAATGAAGATTAGACTACAAAGGCTAAAAAGGATTATTTAGACCATTGCCATTATGCAGAGTCCTGACATTAATATTTAGACACTCATGAACACTTACATAACTGCAGCTTATTTCTAATGGTCTTGATTTGACAACAGGCTGACAAAATGTAATTTAGGACTATAAGCTGTGAGCCCGACATGGAGAAGAAAAGCCTGTAATTCACATCATGCCCTGCCTTTTAAGACTTAGGAGACGATGGCAATTGTATGACAGAATGCAGCTTGCAGGGCAATATCCATTTACATGCCATTTGAGCCCCTCAGGCTACACGATGGCTGCAGAGTGCATCATTAAGAACAAAACAGGAAGAAAAAAAGCCGGCTTAGTTACAAGTGAACTGACATGATGGTAAATTAATTCATAAGGAAAAGAGAAGAAAGGAAGCTCCGGTTCTGTCAGTGCGGCCACATACCCACTGACTCGAGCATGTCTCTGACTTCACTTTGCGTTGTTGATCCATCACTCCAGATTTTCTGGGCTTCCCTTGGTATAAAACTGCAGGAAGAGGGTAAAGCATCAAATCAATATTTCCCAGGCAAATAGAAAGTCAAGTAGAGCCAATGTTGAAAAAAACCCCTGGTTTGTGTATACTCAGAAATCAAGGTTATTAGTTAAAATTTGTTTTTTTCTCATCCAGCCTGAAGTTAATAATTATTAAGCCTGTTTTGAGAAAGGCAGGGCCAGGGCTTGACCTGTGCTAAGTGCAGATGTCACCAGCAATTAACCAGGGCTGCCCCTGATATGCTCCCTGGGAACACAGTGTGGGTCCTCTAGAAGGTGTTTTGGTGTCTCACAGCTTGTCCAAATGAATAACAGATACGGTATAGCCCATCTCCATAGGTAAAAGAAGCCTGGTAACAGTGGTGGCATGCTAAAGATACAGCAGTAGTGGTCTCAGTGTCCATGTGAACTGGGGGGGGGGGGGGGGGGGTAGAGGGCGGTTCAGGACAATCTTGGTGGATTAGTCTAGGAGAAGGATGGGCACTCAAGCTGTCTACTGGGGCTGCTGGAGAATACTCTTCCCCCGAAGATATACGTGAGATTTCCCTAGGATTACATCACTTGGGTCATGCTGAACCTCGCTTAGAAGTCTTTCAGGCAGTTAGCCCAAGTGTGTGCTCTTAAGAAATGACGTGATCATGTGGCTGCCTCCTTCAGCTCTTGCTTCTAGCAGGTAACACGGACATCTCCTGAAGGACTGACCCTCCCCATGATCCATCACTACTACAGAGGGGACACTGGGCTAATGGCTCTTTGGTGGTGTTAATGCAATAGTGTGGTGGTGTAACTTCATGGGTCAGTGCATTTGTGTATAAAATAGCTGTGAGAAAAAACCACTTCAGCTGTGACAATTGTAATTTCTTTCTTCTCTCCTTGCTATAAAGATAAAACCTTTCTTTCCCACCTTTTCCTGATCTTTACTGAGAGGACTGTGTCTTGAAAGCATTTGTAATAGGGAGCTGGAAGCCTTCTGTTTGACCTGTGACAGGCAAAGGAAATCATTCTATGCAGAATTAACTTTGCAGAGGACAGGTGTCGACCTGGTCCTGCAGGCAGCGCAAGGCACCCCTATGGCTCTGTTGGAAAAGAAGCATCAGGCAGAAAATCTGGGGGGCCTGAATTGGGATTGCACACAGAAACTGCAACAAATGGTACAAGCTGGGAAAAGCCACATTGCCCTGCAGAGAGACGTAGGGAACAGAAGGGACGCTACAAGTTCTCCACCCATCAACAGCATTTTGAAGAGCATGTCATGAGCTGGGAGGGTGTCTGTCATGTTACTGCTCAGAGGGTTGATGGTTCGGAGCAACAAGGTGAACAAGCCATCAGCTGGAAAGAAGATGGACATCTCCTGCACTGAAGGTGGAGAAAGTGCTTGGGGGTCATTGCTCAGGCTGTATGAGGATGTCACCTCGTGGGTGGGCAAAGTTTCAACTTCTCCAGACCCCAAGAGGGGGAAGAAATGCTCCTGAGACAGCCACTCTGCCTGAGAAGTCTTTGGAGACAGCCATGGCTGCTGGCGTCCTTGTGCCTAGGAACATGATGTGTGTGATGTGACTACAGAACTGAAGTAATGAAGTCTCTCCCCAGAGACATGAGGTAAACCTTGCAGGTCATGAGACTGGGTAGCTGCTGCCTGCCCTTGGTCTGGGAGCCTGAATCCCACCAGAAATACCAATGCTGGGGAGGAAAAGGCAAGAAACAACTGAGCCTTCACTGACATCTTGGGCAAATATGGCAAATTATAAGGCTTTTCATATGTGCTACGACTTCTGTTGTGTTAATAATAATAATATTAGTGACCTTTTGGTTAGACTGGGAAAGGCGAGGAAGAGGTTGGTGACTGCTCTACAAGAGTCCCACCAGAGCTAATTGCTGTCTTGTGCAGTGGCTCGTGTTTGGTTGCCCTTGTTAAGTCACTATGACTCAGACCCAGCAGAAGCACTTCTATGCTGATTGTTGTTAAAAGAGGTTTCTAAGTAGCACCTCTGTTACCTGCTTTTATTTTTATGTCTGTAAATACATAAATGTATCACTCCAGCTCAGAACAAACTATGCAAAAGCCACAAGTAGAGCATCTGTTAGCCCAAGCACTTCAGCAGAGTTGGAAAAGGGATGCGACAAGAGATGCTGGGGACTGCACTCATTTTGCATGGGCTCTTAGAAGGCTGGTTGTTGGTGCTCTTTGTAAAGTTTATGTCAGTGCCATATTCTCAATGCAAGGTAGTCCATTAAATATCAGATGACAAATTGATGATTTGTAAATGCTGTGTGCCACAGAGAGACTTCTGCTCATTTCCTGTGTGAAACTGTTTATTTATTTCCTATGAAACCTGTAGACTGGAAATTCAGGCTTTTAAATTGAGCGTAATTCTTCCATCACAGCAGGAAAGCCATCATATTCCCCACAAAACCATCCGTAGTAATAAAAATACAACATTAAACCCAGGCCTCACAATGAAAAGTCCTCCTTTTCATTTTTTAAACCTTCTTTGTCACAACAGTGATATTTTTCACTTCCCTCTTGCATCAGGGGAAGTTTATTTTGGATATTAGGAACAACTTCTTCAGCAAAAGGGTTGTCAGGCATTGGGATAGCCTCCCCAAAGAAGTGGGGAGGTATTTAAAAGATGTGCAGATGTGGTGTTTAGGGACATGATTTAGTGACTTACTTGGCAGTGCCAGGTTACCAGTTGGACTTGATAATCTTAGAGGTCTTTTCCAACTTTAATGATTTTATAATTATATTTGTTTTAAACTTTTCTTTTCTTGATCACTCTTCAGCTCACAGGTCAAAAGGCTGCATGGAGCAAGGAAACTCAGCATGGGTCTTGTCCCTACTGTGCACTGCAGAGCAGCCCAAGTAACTAGTGAGAGCCCTCACTGTCTGCAGGCAGCCCATCTGCCCGAAACTTCACTCCTTTCTAAGGTCCTGAACCCAGCTGGGGCATCCTCACAGCACAAGCTTGAAGCTTCACTGTGTCAATGAAAACTGAGTCTTTTGAAAGGAAAAAAAATCTTGGATTTGTGTCCATGAACATCTTCTGACCCTAGTTCTTTATGTTTCCGGTAGGCAATTTTGCCTTGTATCTCATCAGGGATTTGTCTTGATGCTCTCTGGGTGATTTTCTTGGCTTTACTCACCGGCGTCGGGACTGTGGCTAGAGGCAAATTGATTCTCTGATGTCCTTGCAAATGAATTAAAAATCATTTCAAATACAGTTGAGAAAGGTTTTTCAGGTTCCTGTGAACAGTGACCTTTCAATGCTAAATGATTCTGGCTCCAGATCTTTTTCCTGAAAATACCTTGAAAATAAACATGAAGAGTCCCATAAAATCATTTAACTTGATTAAGGCTGAATGCATAATTGCAATTCATAATAAATGAAATGAATAAATGATCAACAAAGGAAATTTTAGCATTAGCTCTGTTTTAATTTTCAAAGTAGAAAATTGTATCAACGAAGAGAATGGGATTACTTTTCTAACACAGAAATTACAGGAATGGATTCCTCCCTCCTTTGCACAGACCTGGAGTCCCTCCGTGTGAGTGTGGTATCAGTAAGAGGAGAGCCTAACTTACAGGTTAGGCTGTAAGTTAACAACCAAACCCAAGCCTGCTGCAGTCAGTAGAACATTATCCTCCACTTCAGGATGTGTAGGCTTTGACTTTCAGATGTGCATTTTCCTTTAAAGTAATTGCACGCCAGTTAATTGTTTGTGTGTGTATGTATCTGTATGTGGACCAGATGCACAGATTTGCAGACCCCAGAGAATTTCAGAGCTTTCAAAGGATGTGATGTAAAATTCTGTACACTAAATTTATTTCTTCCCATGCAACTGTGTACAATTCATTCTAATAGGAACTAGACACTTCCTGCACGTCTGTTTTTTAATGGAATCTTCTAAGTTTTATAAGGGCCATATTTAGCTGTACATCCTCTCAACTGTTAACCGTATTGTCCTTTTAAGGAAGTCATTAGCTGCTCACTAAACACTCTTCCTATAGTGGTTTTACAATGCATGCACGTTGAAATGTGGTTCTCTGAATGAAAATAGCTCTCTGTAGTAAAAGAGTGTGTATGTATGTGACTAGAATAAATGAGGAGAACCTCTAAAATGTATGGCACAATCAGCAAATAATTCCTTCTTCTCTGCCCTCCAACAGCTCCTAACACAAACTTTATATGTTTAAACAATTTACTTTTTTCTACAATTGATCCCAGGACTATTGCTCATGCCTCCCAGAAAGTATATTTTCTGCTACATTTTTGTTTCACTTTGAAGGAGGGAAATTATTTTCACACCCTGACTGGTTCAGCATTTGCAGCTGAAGCTGGTTTTTTCCTTGCATCATTCTGGACTAGCTCCTACATTTCACCTCACACCATTCTGTTATGTTTTCCATGTACAAAGTGGAACCATTAACTTTCAGCCTAAAAGGTCTATTTTAAGATGAAGGGGAAATAGAATGAGGAAGATCGTAAGTGAAGGCTGCATGAAGAAGTTCATTACACTTCCTTTTTATGAAAACAAGCTGGAGACTGCCTCTGGCAAATATGAGGTTTGTTTTAATGTAACTGTACCGAAAAGACCTTACTCCTTGAACCTGCCACAGTCCTGCTCTGTGAAGTCTGCATAAAGTTTACATGGGAGTTATAAATCAGGAAGAGATAGCACTGAAATAAATGGTCTGTACTTCCTATGGGATAATAGTATTGTACTCTGCCAAACTGTGGGTTAGATTTTTGCTGTATCTCTAATGCACTTGAATTATCAAATGCCAAGAAATTAGAATCTGTATTCTTTTATTTACCTGCATCTGCTTCCTTTACAAGAGCAAGCAAACAAACAAAAGACCCCAGCAATTCTTACTTTCCAATGTATGTGTTTTCTTCCTATGTTTTTTGGTTCTTCCTTCCCCTAACCAAGACTTGTGGAAGTACGTGAGCAGGTGCCCAAACAATTTCAAGCATTCCCACATCAGAAAAACTTCCCTTTCCAACTCTCTGGGAGTCTGCAGCCCCTGCAGATGGGTCAGTGGTAATAGGAACTGCTCGCAGGCTTGAATAATCCAACTACTCTGTTCAGTTCTGTCAACTTCTCCTCCCACAGCAGTGGTAGACTCCATACAAAAATAAATGACAGGAAAAATAACTAGTCTACCTTACATTTTTGGGAATTTTGATGTTTGGGCTCTTTCCTCCTGTCTGAATATGTCACGGGGAAGTCAAGGGTGGATGGGGTCACAACCCCAGTGCTGAGGCATGGACATCTAAATAAGATCTGCCATCCAAGTTGGCTGGCAACATGCATTTGGAGAGACAGAACCAAAGAGGTGGCCTTAGCATGAAAGCCTGACAATGTGTGTGCTGAGTAACGAGCCGTGGGAGGGCGCTCACATGTGTCTGCATATAGTGGAAGAAGAGAAACATGAGCAACCAGGTAGACCGAGACCAGCCCAGCAGGACCACATTTCCCAGACAGTTCCCCAGCCCAGGCACCCAGGTACTTACAGTCATTGACAGGCTTTCTTGGCTCATCCTGGGATGCTGGTGGCATTGTGACCTCAGCCTCACTTGTGATCGCTCTGTGTGTTCTGACTAGCAGGGGGAACAGGGGAGTGGGAATGAGGGGGTAGGTCTTTACTGGCAAAAGGACACCTCATGCACTCTATGTCTCTGCAAAGTGAAGGGGCCACACCACAACATTCTTCCCAAAACTGGACTCCCAGGAGTCTGATAACTGGAAAAATCCAGAATAAAACATGAAAAACTTAGAGAGTTTTTCCTTCATCTGCATTTTTTGGAGATGTGACCAAGCTCTCAAGGTTGTTAGCACAATATTTGGAATCCATTTAAAAAATTATATTGTCACCATCCATATAAACAGGATCTTCTTTTTTCCCTTCCTTTTGAAAGAAAAAAGATATTGGCTGATATGTTTCTGGGAAGCTAACTAAGAGTGAGAGTGCATTCAAAGCTGGATATATCTGCTTCCCATAAAGCTCTCCTGTGTTCAGGTGTTTGTAGGACTCAGTCCTTTATGAATGAAAACAAAAGAAATTAATTGAATTCAATAAAATGAAGATTTCTGAAGGAATAATATAAGAACAATGAAAAGATTTCATTTTTTAGAGAAACTAATGGAAAAAAATACTTTTAAAAAAAATTCCCAAGCTGCTTTTTGAGAACTAATAAGATCTTAATTTTTCAAAAATTCTCCTACATTTTGTTATGCTAGCTGGGGACTACATCTCTTGATGGAGCAAGGAAAATGTCAGCAAGGCCATGTGTGTAGCAGACATGATCCCAATTGCACAGAGGGCTGTCATCTGCATGTTAGGTTTCCAGGGGAAAGAAACCCAGGGGCCTCATTCACAGTTTGGACCAAACAAGGCCCTGCATAAACTCCCTGAGACATGCACAGCCAATTTACTTTTAAGAGCAGAAGTATACAACAAGTTGTTCTTATTATACAATAGGAAATGGATGCGGAGGGTATGGTTTTGATTAAGGAACAGTTTACCTCTATTACATGTAGGAATAAATAACTATACAGAGAATGGAGCAATGGGGGAAACAGTCCTTTTAATGGAGATCTTCAGTTTAAAAGCCAAAGTGTGGTGTTTTGGGTAAAGGCAGACCCCTGCATTGTGGAGCTGGTGCAGGAACCACTGCGCACTGATTCTTGGCAGATGCAGAGAATCAGACCACTTTGCTGCTTGACCAAAGGTTCCTGGCAATACTCCTCACCAGAGATTTGGGTAGCTGCAGGTTTGGTTACATCATCATCATCATCATGGCTGGGCTTCACGAACGAAGATTAGGGAAAGGTCTCTACCCACGTTTGTCACAAGCGTGCCAGTGGCTAAAAAGGCAAATACGAGACAGGCATGTCCGGTTGCAAAAGGCACAGCAGAAGGACTCCTCAGGTGGTAAATTCTGCAAGGCACGATTCTTTCTGCATTGTCTTTTCTCCTCAAGGGTGATCCTGCGGGCGTTCTCAAAGGAAACAGCAGCGTTATAGATGGTGTGTCTCCAGACCTCCCGGTTGGAGTCCAGAGTAGACCAGTTATGTTGATCAATGTGGCCAAGGCTGAGATGTTGTTTCAAGGAGTCCTTGTATCTTCTCTTTGAGGCTCCTCTCATGCGGCAGCCGGTGGCAAGTTCACCATAAAGCAAGATCTTAGGGAGGCGGTGGTCCTTCATTCTGGAGACGTGCCCTGCCCAGCGTAGCTGTGGTCTCAGCAACATGGCCTCAATACTTGTGACTGCTGCTTGTTCTAGAACAGATGTATTGGTCACATAATCTGACCAGTGGATGTTTAGGATTGTACGGAGGTAGCATTGGTGGAAGTGTTCTAGGAGTTGCAGGTGGTGACTGTAGATGACCCATGATTCCATATAAGAGAGTAGACAGCACTATGGCTCTGTAAACACTGATCTTTGTACTTTTCTTCAAGTGTTTATTTTGCCAAACTCTTGTATGAAGCTTTCTGAAAGCACTATATGCCTTTGTTAACCTGTTGTCTATCTCTCCGTCAATCTTACTGTCCAAGGAGATGAGGCTGCCTAGGTAATTAAACTGCTGGACTGATTTGAGCTCTGATTGGCCAATGGTGATATGGGGATGATGGAAGACTTCCTGAGGTTTGGTTACAAAGAAGGAAATAAACTACAACTTTTTGCAATGGAGAAAGGTTACCAAAAGAATTTAGCAATTTGTGGTGGGACCTGCTGTTCAACAGACTCATAAATGACCTAGACAAAGAGGTGGACAGCAAGATGAGAACATTTTCTGTAAGTATTCAGAATAGCCAGGCACACTGCATTTCCCCAGGGCAGAATTACAAAGTTCAATGTGATGCATAAAACACATGAGATGTAAACCCTTGAACATGTATCTCCTAGCAGCAATGCTGGTAGCTCTAGACTGTCAATAGTGTGTTGTATGCAGAACTACACTGTAAATAGATTTATTTCAGTTTATCTTTTAATTAAATTCATGTCTGTAAGCTGTAAAACCCAAACACTTCCTGGGGACTCAGAAGAGCTGTGCCGGATGGAATGACGTTCTTCAGCTTTGAATCAGATCTCATGGCTAGTGAAAGAGTATGATTAAGAAAGACGAAAACATCTGGAAAACAGCTGATGATGATGTCCCCCCAAGGGACATCATCAAAATATCCTGAAAGAATATTTTTTGTTGCAGAAGCAAGTCCAGTATTGCACACACAGAAGTAATTTTTCTTGGGAAAATAAAAAAGTGTCCCGGTCCAAAAGTTTTTTTCTTCTTTGTATTAAAATTTAGCAAAAAAAAATGGAAATAGCAATTCCTCCTTTTTTGGACAATGAAAATAAATGCTTACTAATATCTCCATCTTTAGACAGGGCAGCATACTTGAGTGATATAGTCACTCATTTGGTATCAAGGGTTCCTTTGTTTGCAGAAGCAAAAATAGCATTTGAACAACCCTCGTGGACACTTCAGCCTTCAAGCATAACATGGCTGTAATACAAAATTGCAAGTAATTCAAACCTCCCTTGAAATTTATGTTGAGATCCAGCTCTTTAAAAAGTTGCTGGAGATGTTGATTCCGGATGGGTTTGCAGGCGTTTGGGTGAACATCAGTCAAGTCTCCTTGGGCTCATCCCTGGAGCTGCACTTCTGGGTGGTGCACAGGCTCAGGCAATGGCCAGCAGCCTTCCACAGGACTGCCTTCATTAGCCTTGCCTCTTAATTGGACAGAGAGATAACTCCACATCATAACTGCACATCATAACTGCGCATCAAAGCTCCTTCCCACAAAGGAAGAGTGACCTGTCACTGCTGTCTTTAAGGCCTGAACTCATTTTCTCCCTGGCAGAGTCAAATGTTTGCTCTTGTTCAGTCACACAGGGCTGGCTCTGCCCTCTGTGGCCATGTGCTGTGTGGGATGACACAGAGCCAGGTGCATCAATCTCCAGCACAGCTCAGACCAGGACGACGAGCAAAAGTGGTGGATGTTTGAAGGTGGCTCTCGGCTTGCCTCTGCCATCCTGACAGATCCATGTTCTTTCCTACCCTCTCTGTGCCTTGTCTTTTCCCTGCAGGGTACAAACATCCCCTCCCAGATGCCAGTCAACCCACGTTTTGCATCATTTAGTCACCCTCATTATCATCAAATACTGTGATGTGTCAGGTGAGAAGCAACACTTGGAGAGCAAAGTCTTCTTGAGTTTTACTTGAAGAGCCACTGTACAAAAGTGAAGATTTTATAACAATGTAGAGTTGTAATAAATACCTCGCATAAGGAACAGCAGTGGACAGCTTCAAAATTAAGAGAATGAAAGCCCTATATTTAAAAACGGAGCAGAGAGGAAGACAAACTAGGTAATCCCCAGACTACTTCCCTAACCTCCAAGAAGTCCAGTTCTTGAAGGCTCTGGACAATTTAAAACACATTTTGTGGGGGAAAGTATTACAAGCATGGAGGTAACTGAAAAATGGGATAAAATGATAGATGTAGAGATATTTCTTTGATAAGGAGCTGATTGGATAGATGATGGAAATTTTAAGGATTATAGATCTCATCTGTCTGGACTTAGTGAAACAACTGATGGGAGGACAGAAGGGGAATTATTTGTTGAAATGGGGAAGAGGGGAACTTAAGGAAGAATCTCAGTGAGAAAGACATAGAGCTCCAGAATATTGTCAGGTTGGAATGGGATATTGGATGGAGAGAATGAGGTGACTCTTCTGAAGGCAAAGGTAACAGATGGAACTTAAAGAAGTGGAAAGAAAAGTGAGAATCCAGGATTTCAGGGATAACAAATGAGGATTCCTACAATAAATGGGATATTAAAAGGGATAGAGGAAGGGAAAGATGTAGGTGCCTCAGTTATTGTCAGGCTATAAATTGCCAATACAATGTGACAGACAGTGCAGGACATTTCCAGTGGAAACGGGAATTGTTGGTACTATTTTTCAAGGCACTGGTAAAATGTAACCCAGAGGTATGTGTTCAGTTCTGGCTACCAGCACTCAGAAAGGATGAACGACGCGTGAAAAAGTGAAAGGAAGGAGAAACAGGCAATGTCTAACTTGTCTAAACCAGAAAGACTGCAGTTCCTGGGCATCAGTACGTGTGCCAGGTGCATCCTGACCTGCAACAAGGCACGAGCTGGCAGCGCAGATCCCTCCTCTTCCCACCGTGGATTTAGTAGGAGTGAAACCTGGGAGCATGGTCAGGACAAATGCAGCACAGATAGGCAGCTCCTTGACCTGAGTAATGAAAGGAGTAACACCTCAAAAGCTTCCTGAAGAGCATTCCAACGCCTCTGGGTTTCTGGCTGTCCAGCTGTCCCAGTCTATTCTTACTCGACAGAAATGCATGGGGCCAGCTCCTCCAGTTCACCAAAGCAAGGTCCGGGAAACCACATTCTCTAAATCCTTTCCTGGCCATCCAAGGACATGGAGGCTGTGGGTCAGTTTCCTAATCAGGGCAGTGGGAACTAAATAAGCTGATGAGTTTTAAGATGGAGTTTGATTCATTTAGTAAAGGACTTTAATGAGTTGTTGGACCACTTCTTAGTGACCTGAGAGACCAAAGTTCCTAGAAAGCTATAGGCTCTGTGTTTTTCCACTCGTGTGGTACCAGCTGTGTTCCCAGAGGATGTCTGGCAGCATCAAACGGTTGACTTGTGGAATGTTGTACAGAATCACAGAAATGCTGGCCAGTACTGTTTTCAGATATTAACCCTTGATGATGGCATTTAGTCAATCATTGCCCACACTATGGCAGCAAAAGGTTCCTCCTTATTCCTGAATATGGATATGGCTTAGTTCAGTTCCGTTTCTAGGGTAGTTTTCTTCACTTCTTTTACATTTCCAAAGAGGAAACCAATGAATCAAATGGCCTTAAAGCAACTTTTTTTCAGCATAATATTTTTCCATTACGTCTCGTTGTCGGAAGCTTCTTGTGCTTGCCCCTGTGTGATTTGTTTTTCCCCTCATGGCAGTATTAAGTTAATACAATCCTGCCATTACCTCCAGTGTTTCCAAAGTGAGTCAGGTCATTTTGGTGGGATCTCAGAAACAGGCATGCTCTGCTGCAGCAATTTCTGGCATATGACAAGTACCACATTCCAACTTGCCAGAACAAATTAGCTCCATAGTGCAAAGTTAGTCTCCAGTCAAAGTGAGGGAAGTGAGAAAATGGCAAGGAAATAGGAGAGTTGCAATCCAAAATTTTGGGTAGTCAGAGCCATCTGAGATTCCATGCTGTGAAGATTGGGTGAGATATCTAAGGCTGGATGACTCAACACTTCAGTCCCTCTTCACAGAGACTCCACGTGCAGCCGTGCTGAAGTCAGGGACAGTCCATATGGCTTCTGCTACTTGGAGTTTCAGGATTTTTGCCTGAATTTCAAACAGTCACCAGAATGTAATGGGAAATGTGATCACACAGGGTCCGGAATTGGTAGCTTTCTTATTTAGTTAATAAACCCGTTTATTTAGACTTAGCAATTTCCTGTGGTCTACAGCATATTTCCAAAAAGGAAACTCTAGTGCTGCTGTACAACTGCTGTCTATAAGCACCACCACAGAAAGACAACATACAAGCCACTTTCATTTATTTCACAATTCGGAAGTAATCACCCTTCTTTGTAGTCATGTGCCTTTTACTCAAAGCTCTTTGTGTACTTCCCCTCAACAAAAGTCACGTTCTGCTGCTAAAATTAATGCTTCCTGGATACTGATCTCATGCCAGAAGAGCTGGTAACACCACTGACTCAGAGCCACCCGCATACATCACTCTACCCAGCCAACACCTCACCAGAAGTCAAACCTACCCTCATGTGCAAGCTGGTCCATGCAGAGTCCATTCCCCAGCACCCTACACAAGGTTCCGAATGACCTGTTTTGCCTCCAGCTCCTTAGCACTGCACTCACATTGTCATATTCCACACAGAGTTACTCAAAAGATTTGACTCAGCCTGTCTAAGCTGGGCATAGAACTGATGGCCTCTTGATTTAACCATGAGTTAAATTCCCACCTGGCACTACAGTGATGTTTATTAAAAACAACAACAAACTCTCAAAACAGAGTGGCATCCTGTTGTTGTCCAAAAACAATTCACTTGTGAAGAAGAGCATCATCACTCAAGACTACAAAAATAAAAAGAAAAGGAAAACTACTTGGGGTATGTTACAACTGGTTGCCAGCTCCAGGCAGTTCATACTATGCCATCAGACTTTCTCAGAGTTCATCCCTATAACACCAATCAAATCAGCTGTCAATAATCTGGCTAAAGACAGCCTGTGGGGCTGTGTTAAAAGAGAGGAAAGAAAATCATAGCAATAAAGTGAATCCAAGATAATATGCATAACAGTAAAGAGTAAGAAACCTGGCTCCTCTTTGCAACACCCTTAACAGTTATTACATTTCTGTGTGATTATTACAGGTGTATGTGTGTGCAGGATGCAGCAAATAGTTACAATCCAAATTCTTCCAGAAGCTTTCAACTGTTAATGTAGGAACTGGTGAGAATAATCCAAAATACTGTGCTGACTTCCCTTGCTGCTGGCCTTGCACGAACCTACACCCTTCAAAGTACTGGGTAGTTTGGCATGGGTAAGTCTGGGAAGGGATCTGGAAAACATGCTCACAAGGATGTTATTTGAGGGACAGAAATTCAAACCAGCAAATTTGTGGTCAGATTTTATCGTAACGTGTATTTATTCTTACCCAGAAAATTGACTAATTAACAATTCTTCTTGTAGCCACAGCAACTGAAAGTATTTACGCTGCCCAGGGTATACACAGTGACTCTGAAGCCAAGCTGCAGTCTGAATTTTTCCAAGGCTCTTCACTGAGACCTTTGCCAGTGGAGGTTTTGAAGAGAAACAGTTTCTCTGTCTTTCCTTGGAAAGACTATCTCTTAAGCCCTGAAAATCCCTTATCTCTTCTCTTTTCCCTGTCGTTCCTACACCGTCTCTGCAAGACTGTGGTTCCTTGCTTGTAGCAGCTACTGCTGAGAGGGAACCAACAGGAGTGAGCAGAGCAGACCCCAACTGAAGGGGGAAATACTGTGCAGTGTCAAGCACCTGAGGCCAGCCCCAGTCTTGCCCATGCTGTTCGAAAAAAAAGATGCCTCATTCAGGTTCACCAGCAGGGGGATAGGAGTGGTTTAGGTACCTATAAAGTTCCACAGGCTGCTGTGGATGGCACCCAGCTGAGCAGGTCTTGCCTCCATCCATCCTGGCAGGCACAGACAGTGTGTGCTTGCTCACAGCAGCCGGCGCCACACAGAGCTGGGAATAAGCAAACATGCTGGTGGCCTAGAAATTGGAGAAATATTGACAGATGGGTGGACTTCAATTCGTGCAGGCAAACTCTAATATCACTGTATTGAGGGCAATTGCATACTGTTCCTGCTTTTCCAATTAGTCTGAGGTCATTTCATTGGAAAGCACTTGTTTTCTCACATGTGGGTTTTTGGGGTTTTCTCTGAAGCATGCAATGGGGGGGGGAATTTTAACTGGCTTTTTAGGGTTTCCCAAAGGGAGCTCCATGGGCAGAGAGTCCAAAGGCTGTTGAGCAGTGCTATGTGGGTGCTGTTTAACACACACATGGTGTCAGCAATGTTATCCTACCACATGCAACAGAGCAGGCTGCCTTTCATCTGCCCTTCCAAGCCATCACAGCATTTTATTTCTGCTTTTAGCCTAAGAAAAGATTGGAATGGTGTCTCCTGAGAGCCACTGGGCTACGGATCTAAACCTAAAGCTTCATTTGGTGCAGAAGTCCAGCCAAAAGGAAAGTGGCATTACAAAAAACTTGTCCTGATACTATCATTGCTGTCTCCTTTTCCTCCCAGGCTAAAGATTTGTACTTAGGTTAACTCTACATTTCTAACCGTCTTTCTTATTTAACAGGGTTGGCAGGAGAGGGAAAAGCTCTAAAAAGTCATAAATTGTCTCACTATCCTTTTTTTTCTTTTAATTTTAAATCAAACAAAGCCTGGAGGAAATTGTCTTACAAACAAAAAACAATCTTCAATGAAGCTTGGAGACCTGTTTTGTCCCAGTTTCACACTGATTCCTGGAGCAGTCACTCACATAAAAATATGGGTGTAAAATACTGAAAAGGATCTGGTTCTGGAAAACTTCATCTAATCTATATAATGAAAAGTATGTTTATATTAGGAATATTAAATATATAAATATATATAAAATATTCAGGCCAATATTAAACCCCAGAATGTTAAAGGTAGTCCACTCTGTCCATTTCATGCAACAGAAAAATCGACTAGTGATTGCTACCAGCTTCCTCATGCTTAGGTCTGAAATCACTTCCTCTCTGTTTGTAAACACCTTGGGAGAAGTTACTTAAGAAGAGAAGGTGTGAAGCAAAACCCAGCTTGTAAGACATTAACGCGTATTGGCTCCAGAAGAGAAACTACAATGACAATTAGATTTGGCCATTGACAATGGAGCAGCTAATCACCAAAGCTCAAATCAGATTACCCAAAATGAAGGTCTGTTGCCTGGCTGCAGCTGAGTTTCAGATGTTCTTACTGTAAGTATACCAAGAGGAATTGCAATCCCATTATTCAAACAAGGACCAAAAGCCCAAATCAAATACCAGACAGATTAAACAGTGGCTTCCCATGTCCCCTCCCTCATGCTGAGCCCAGAGCCAGGCATTGCCTCCCCTTGGACACCTCCTGCCGGGCACTGCCTTTGGTTCTCCACCAGCAGCCTCTGAGCCGATTCACAGCACCCAACCTGCAGCTCCATTTTAAAAGACCACGTAAATGAAAGCTGAGAAGTCTGGGCTTTTCATCTCATTGGTCTCTTGAACTTTTCCGCTCTTTGTGTTCACACATTGGTTGCAAGATTGCACATAAATTCAACAACAAATTTTATCCTCTGCTGGACAGGCACACTGTGGTCAGAGGTGGTGCAATATCATGCTGGCAAACATTTGGACACCCTGGTATTTTTGTAGATTTACTAATATTCAGCCAAAGCTTGCAGAAAGGTTTAACTGAAAGGTCAATGAAAGAATATCTGCATATTGTAAATCTAATAATCAGGGAAGATGTAATTTGTGTCAATTTAGGAAAAAGCCAAAGCAAACACTTTGAAGAAATTGCTCATGTAGTGGGGTAATAAAAATTATGTACATAAGACCTATTGTGGTATAGAAACTTAGCCTCAACATATTGATTGAGGCAGTTCTTTTCCCTAAATTAATATACGCCTACGAGTGAGTATTTGTTTTAGAAAAGTTAAATAGAAAGGCCGTGAATAAATATAAAGGCTGAGATGAAATAGCCATCTGGACTACATTAGACCAAAATGCGTAATTGAAGGAAAGAGAGCATACATTCTTTGATCCAGTCACGCACAGCTGAAATGAAAGTAAATGGGCAATTCCTCTTATCTAATCATCGGAGAAGAGTTTGCAGCACATGTAAGTGAGAAGGACTGCTGGAGGGCTGCAGATGGGGCTACGTCTGCAGCAGGAGGACCCCAGGTATTCCAGCCACAGGTGTCCTTGTGTCCAGGACTACATCAGGGGCAAGACTTCAGTGCAAGCCCTAGCTATGCTTATATTTAAACTGCTAAAACCATGTATCCAGCCTTAGCATCTCTGCTGTATCCACAGGATTAGCAACAGAGCTATATGGCAGGGCAAACTTGAGCTTGGCTCTGTGCATCTGGAAGAGATGGAGTGGCTCCGCAGTGCCCTGTTCAGCCATGGTGGAGACACCCATACAGTGAGCCAAGGCAGGCAGCCAACCAGGAGAACACAAGCCCCTTTTAATCCAGATTGGTTGTGCAAGAAATAGCATAGAGAAGGGACATGCCTCTCTCTTAAGTATTCTCCATTTGGTTGAAGGTGAGGACATGGGGATGGAATTGTCAGAAAATGCTAACGGGAATGAGAGCCTGTACTTCCAGAGCCTGAATTCTGCTTTAGCCTTTGAATCCAGGGCTGGCACTGGTCTTTGAGGTGCACAGATGTATTTAACACTAAGGCAAAGGAGCAGGCAGAATTGAAGTCTGATGAATAGCATTTGTAGCCCACTGTTGAAATCCCAGCCAACCCCTGAATGAGCTAAAAACCAACCAGAAACTGCCTTCAAGAAGTTCTGCTTTCCTGAGCACTACCACCTCCTTGCCCAAGCAATACGCTGCCCATCATCAAACCAAAGCATGGCTGTGTCTCGTGGCCCCTTGGTCTCTTGATCAAAGATTTATTGTTTGTAAGATCTGCAAGTACCCCTGGTCCTAGATCAGTCATGTTGTGCTGGCAGAAATCTAGTGGGTAAACCATTAGAGCACCAGAAATACTTCACTGCTGTAGATGATTGGAAGGGGCTGAGTAGAGGGGCAGGGAGGGGTGGGGGGGGCTTACAAACAGGGCATAGCATGGGGCCAGGAGGTAGAGGCACCTGCTGAAGGACCAAGCAGGAATAAGATGCCTGTTGCTGATGGGCAGCACGTTGCTGGAGTGAGCAGACAGCAGTGCTTGGGAAAGCAAAGCTTGCTGAAGGCAGCTTCTGATTACTTTTTCGCTTGCTCAGGAGCTGGCTGGGATTTCAACAGCTGGTTCAACCACAGTGAACCAAGCTGTCTCCTAGCAGAGCCCTGTCTGGAACAGAGGAAAAAGAAATTCAGTTGAATCCAAGGAAATAATTTTTCAAGATCCCATTGTCAACTGCCAGCTTCTTGAATAGCTTTTCCATTTCTCCCGTGCTCCTCAGTTCTGTGCCTGTGGTTTAGTTCCTGTGTTTAATGTGATGGGTTCGGGAACAAGCAGACTGTAAAGTCAGCTCTTCTCTGCTGAGAGCAACAGCTCTGTGGGCAACAGCATAATATTATCTAATAATTTTTCTTCATTATTTTCCCAGCTCACAGAGCAAGGGAAACGATGTGCAATTGTTCACATATATATATGCACGAATATATGTATTTTCTGACATTGCAACATTTGTGTGCAGAGTTCTTCCACATTTCCAAAGCTTGAGCAGAAATTTCTTGGAGTAGTTTGTCTGGCTGACATTATATAGGTAATTTCAAAGTTTTTACAGGATAGAGATGATAATTCCAGGAAAAAAAAAAAAAAAGAGGGTGCTAGAGCCTGCAAATTTTGAGAGAGAGTGGGAAGATTTTAAAAATTAAGTTTTCAAGTCCTTGAAAAATTCTTAATTGAATAACTTCCAGACTGAGACAGACCCATTTCAACTAGCTCTGCTATGCAGTGCCAAAGCTGCTTGATTATCTGAAAGATGGGTCTGATATGGCTCTCTTAATACTATCAAAAATTATAGGATAAGTCCTGTGATATGCTGGTCAGGATGGATGCTCTTTGGTAACAACCTTCAGTCAAGTGAAGGTGGGTGTTTCCTACCAGTTAGTTAGGAAAATCTGTATGCCAGGCCATTACATCCAGAGTAAAGACCTAGCAGTACAGGAAGGGCAGCTGAAAAAATACACCCCACCTTTGAATAACAGCTCTGAGTCCTGACAGATCCCTTGTTTAAATCCAATCTCCAAGATGGAAAATGGCTTGAAACAAGCTTTCTCTCAGCGATTATATTGCCCACTATTCTGTCCATCCTCTCACTGGAAGATGTCTTCCTTTTGTGCTCAACAGTTTGGAAGAACAGTGGTTTTTTCCCACTTGCATTTCACTGTATTAAACGAAAAAAACTTGCACAAGAGTTCAGAAAAAGAGGATGCCCTGTATCCCAGGCACTCACTTTTTCCCACGCAGGCTGGCCACCCTCCTGCACTGTCCATCTGCCAAATAAAATTCAACATCTTGGAGACAAATGGCAAGGGGAAAGATTTTGCATGAGAAATGGTGAATTTTCAGAGCAAATACCATATTTATATTTGTCAGGAACAAAAAGTACCATTTATAGCCACGTGCAGCTGAATATAAATTAGTTTGCACAGCTGAGTTAACTTTAACCCTGTTGAGGAGGAAGAGATTTAGCTTAAATGGAAAACCCCACAACACATTTCTTCAGCCGTGGCCCCATGCACTCCTGTACTGGCTGTTTTGGTCACACCACTGCAACCTGTCAGCAGCCACCTAAAAGATTTGTAAAGGAAACACCATACTCCAGGACCAGGGGAAAGAAAAAGGTTTTTTCCACCACATTTAATCCAAGCCTAACTGCATATGCTAACCTACTTGGAAAGCCCTCTGTGCTCTTCCTTATCCGGATTTCATCGTGACTCCATATGAAGTCTGAAAATATTGTCTGAAAATTAGGTCAGGGTGACCCATCTGAAACAGGAAGGGTGAAGTCAGAGGGCGAGGCAAACAAACACAATTGCTACCTTTTGTCCCATTTCCGAGTCAGTCTCTCAAGGTCTGTAGTTTCTCATCTGGAGATGTGGCTTCAAGTTCCTGCTGGAACCCAGCTGTTCAGACAGGCATTTCTGATGGAGGTGGTGTCCTTTTGGGCTGCTCTTAGCTGTACTCACCCAGCACCTGGAGCACCTCTGCCCCTCCCTGAGGTAGCTGTTTCTGTGCTTGGTCAACACAAACCCCTGTTTCTCTTCTGCAGCCTCCTGTCAGGCCTCAAGAACAAATCAAGCCTGGTTTGGGGCTCCCTGGTAGGAATTCTCATTGCTGATGTGGTGCTGCGTGTGCCATGCTGGAGAGAGCATGTCTGCATGTGACAGTGGCTGAGCATTCCACTCCCTGCCCCCATGCCCTTATGGGGAAGCCCAGAGGTCTCTTTGATGAGGTCCAAGCTCTGCTACTTTCTTCACCATTTGTTGAGGAGCAGCTGGAGGTACTCAGGACACACTGAGTGAGGACCAATTAGCTGATGTGGACTCACTATTGATCAAACACAGGCTGCCAGAAGAAACATTCAGGGATAGAAAAGAGGGGAAATACCATATGTCTGAGATTGTCCTTTTTCCACCCCTGTGCATGTTGCCTGAGTTGAGTTTCAAGGCTCTGTAATGTGCCTGGCTGCTGACTGAGAGCAGGAGCAGCAGCTGGGCTGTGACATCCTGCAGTGCCGGCGGTGGGCAAGCTCCACAGCAGTGCAGGAAGAACAGGTCTCGAGCTTTCCAGGCATGGCTGTCTCCTGCACTCTGATTGGGCCAGCTCAGAAAGGTAGCAGCTACTCTATAAGGAACAGGTGTTTATGTGGCTGTAGGCTGGGTGAGATGTTGTATTCATCCCTGTTGAGCTGGTAGGTTTGATGATGCTGGAGGTATTGAGCTGTAATATCAGCCAAGTGTCACAGGGGCAAGGTGATAACCTTGCATTAAGCAACTCTCCTCACAGTGAGAAACAGGTTTAAAAGAGATTGTCTCCAGGATAGTAAATTTTCTAGTTCATTCTTTGAATCAAACCTAGTAAATTGTGGGTGTAAATAGGCAACTTGAGTTACTTGGCCTTAGAATTCACTTAAATGGCTGGCTGGCTGGCTGGATCCGGCTTTGGTAAAACTCCCCCAGGTTTGGTGACCTTATCCTAGATCAGCAACTATCTGCATCTGGTTCCAGCTTGCTGACAGCTGAAAAGGCTGAAACAGGCTGTGATTCACTTAAGAGTCAGACTTGATAATCCTTGTGCGTCCCTTCTAATTCAGAATATTCTGTGATTCTGTGTTCCTGTGATTCTGTGATGGAGGAGCTTCTCCACGTTTTTATTCTGTCCAAGGCCACTTGAACATCAACTGGTTTCCTAAAGTACATGCAGTCCCTGGAGGGAAGGTGGAGCCCTGGACTCAGCAGGGGAGCTGGCAGGCACATGTTTAGTCCTTGATCCCTAAACAAGAGAGTAAATACAGGAAGGCAAAGGAAAGTTTTCCATAGGAAAAAAAAAAAGGGGGGGGGGGAGAGAAAAGTCAGCTTACACACATGATTTTTATATTGAGATGCACTTGTCAGAAGCCATGAAACCAACACTTCACTAAGAAAGCAGAAGCCATGAAGGGCTCATTTGCTGACAGGCTCAGTCTCCTGTGGCTGTTGAACTTGAGACCTACAGGGAGGTACAATAATTTATACTGTTAAAAAACCACTGGGCTTTATCATAGCCTGCCACAGGAGCACAGACACCTATAGATCTGGGGATGTAGCTCAGATCAACAGGCAAGACTGAAAGGCGGGAAAGCTTCCCTGGGGGTACTGAAAGCAAAACAACCCCCCAAACTTCAAAGGCAGCTGATTTCTGTAGACACTGCTTATCTTTTCCAGTGCTAGAGGTTTTACACTATAAAGGCTCACTTCCTCTACAGTGCTCACTCAACATCAGTACAATAATATTTCCCCCTCCTTCCCAGTGTCAGTCATTACCTTCCAGCCTCCCATATGTCTTACCCAGATCACAAATGCTAACTGTGGGCTCTTCTGCAGAGTCATCCATTCACACAGATGAACAATAAATAACTGTAAATCATTCCCAAGGTTTGTTTCCCCAGTGCTGCCAGATTTTTTTAAGACTCTATAAAAACCATGTGAAATGAATGGTCCTGACCAATGGGCAGTGGTGCCTATAGCTCATGGCAATGGAGCTGTTAACTGCAGCCTGCCATTCTCTCCTCTCTCTTTCCATGCACTCGGATCTCTGTCTGTCCTGCCATGGTCTGTCAATGTGCATCCCCTGGCTTGCTGGCAGCCAGGGGTCTGGCAGAAGTGGCATAGGAAACAAGGCAAAAATCCTGGTCTCCACCCCTTCATGTGCATCCCCATGCATGCAAGCAAAGAAAACAGGACCAGACACAAATACTAAGTGAATCCCCAGAATTTAAATGCTGTTTTTTACTATCTGCTGTTTATTACAGGTAGTAGTCTTGACATGTTCCTTATTTTCAGAATGCTCACATGGTCTGGGAATGCACGGATCTGCATCTTTCTAAGTCATCCTTACATTAAAGAAAATTGAAAGCCCACTGCTTTGTATTTCACGAGCAGAGACAGGCAGAGCAGACTGGGTCCTCTGTGGAAGAAAAACAACACATGAAAAATAGTAACATTTGGGGTGATTTTACCCAGCCTATTAAGAACTATAGTTCTGACAAAAGATAAATTGCCAGTATCCGAAGACGGCATAACAAGGAGGACCTGAAATACCCTATATTAGCATGTATATTTGCTCAGTAAATGATCTAATTTCTGTTTTTCTATTTTTGGTCCCTGCCTATCCACCACATTACTTTATGCAATAATAAAATGTTTTCTAAATAAAGCTCCAAGCCCAAAGACCCCACACTATGTAAATTAACGGAAGTAAATAAGCAAGCAGCTGACTGGAGCTAATTATATATCTGCCAGCAGACTTGCTTTAAGCACCTTACAGGTGAACATTTTAATTACTTAATGTGCTCTATTGTTTCTCAAATTAGATATAAGAAAAATAACATTGATGCAATCCTTTTTTTATTTTTACGCACTGGAGTTGGAAGGCAAGTGTCTTTGTAAGGGGATTATGTGTGTGTTAATCCTCTTTAGCTATGATAAAGTTCTCTGCTTCCTAGTGAGATTGTTTAACCCTCTTCTAACAGCTGCAGTGCCTAAAGAAGGAAGCTGGAGAAGATGAATTACAGCTTGAGAGAGTTGAGAGAAGAAAGAAAAATAGGTTTGTCTCTTATCTTTTCTGATGCTGAATATTGCTTATCACACTAACAGGAATACAGCCTCAAATTTAGCAGGTCCTGTAAGAAAGCAGGTGAATGTCATGTTTGTTCCACCATGAAACCCTTAGTTTCCTTTTTGACACCGTGATGGGCTCAGAGTACCAGGAGCATCCTAAAAGCACACCATCGGGAAGAAAGGTGACAAGTAATTCCCACCCCATTAGATGGAATTGTCCATTGCTGAAGTACATTTGGAAAACAGCGTCATGCTGTGAGAACCAGTGGGGAAAAGGGATGAATGGCTCAAATCAATGGAGCAACAGGAGCAAGGGCCTGGACTCATCTCTTGTAATTTAGGTGCTACCAGGAGGTGATGCATTTAGAAGGCTGGCATAGCTACACACCTGCTATCAGCAGTGGAGGATCCTTTGGAGGCCACCTCAACTCCAAAGGATGATTAAACCATGTACAACCTCCCCTGCTCTTTGAAGGGACCTATTGAATATTATTGACTGTCAAGGAAGCCTACAGGGACTCTGCACCTAATAAAGGCTCGTCTGTCAATTGTCTCAAGCGGAGATGAATCCAGGCATCCCATCCTGCTGCTAGAAGGGGAGAGACTGGCTGCCTGTGTGTGGGAAAGTGATACGGCTGCTGAGGGAGAGGAGTGAAAAGTAATTGTTAGGGGAGCAGAACAGAGGCTGAACCAGACTGTCACCAGAACACCTCTGTCACCCGCTGAAAGCTGAAGTCTTGTGGGGTCACATTAGGTAGAAGGATAGAGATGAGCCAGGAACCCTGCTCAGAGACAAAAGCTGTATTTTAATTCCTTTTTCTTTTCATTTTAAAATGACTGGGATTGTCCCATCAAGTTCAAAAAGTAATTAATCCTTGATGAAAGATCTCTGACGTATCAAGGCAGAGGAGCAGGGCTGATGGAAGCAAATTCCAGGATCTGGACAGGTTCAAGAACAGAATTTGAAAAGCAGAACGTTTTAACCTGGTATAAAGACACGTGACATCATCTCCTTAATTCTTGCTATAACAAAACAGGGAAAACAGCATCATGCAAAGGAGACCAGCTCACTTAGCAATTACAATAAATGCAGAACCAAAACCATGAGGGCCATAAGGTCCTGCTGTTAAGTAGCAGGACTGTACCAAATCATCCACTTCTACAAATTACAGTTTCTTCGTGCAAGAAGGCAATGCATGCCTGGGCACACAAACTCACAGCAAACCACTTTCTCTGGAGTTGTTAATTAAAAAAACAAAAAAGTGGTGGTCATATTCCTACCTCATCCCAGCTTTGGACTCTGCAGACATCAGGGTCTTCAGAGAGACAACTGATGTTTCAATGCTTGGTGCTCCAAGGGATCTATAGCAGTGTATTTCTGAGTCAGCAGTTGCTTGGAAATATTGTGGTTATTTGACATGGAGCCATGACCCATGCCAGTTTTAATAGCCAGCAGCACACAAGGACTATTCATAGCCATCTCCATAACCAAGCTAAGGAGAATGAAATCTGAAAGATTTGCTGTTGGAAGAGACACAGGAGGAGTGTGCTATCAGCTAATCACAGCAGCTTTTCTCAGAAAGGTCCTCTGGAAAATTGCTAGTGTTCAGGTGTCAGATAAGCAAGAATCAAGTGATGGTGACTGTGGATGCCCAAATAAGGACAATCTGGCAGTAAGCTGAGAGACAAAACTGATTTGGGCTCATGAGAAATGGACACATCTGAGAAAGGCAAAATAACCTCAATACCCCAAGAGAGATGTGGAGCATCTCAACAGAGAGTGCAACTCTGCAGGGAGAATGGGTAGAGCACCTGCATGTGCCCAAAGAAGTATAAGGAGCTGTGAGATCCAAATAGTTTGTCTTGATATTAATTTCAGAATAGTTCCAGCTGCTATTTTTTTTTCATGTACATGGAGAATGAACAGTCTTCCAAAGGACTAAGTTTTCCCTTTGAAATCAGTTCCAACTCCAACACAGAACAAGAACCCCACTCACAACCTCTGGCTGCTGTCCCTTCTGCAGCCCTGGTTCAACCAGGACCATTGGACTTTGTGAAGTGTGAAGCAGGCAACATAGCCTGCCTGTTTCATTCCCTTGGAAAGTCAAATGTATTGGACTAGAAGTGCTAACAAGAACAGCAGAGAGTCAATACTTTGATTCAGAACCATGGTGCCCCAGCACGCCTTTGAGATCCAAAGATCACAGAATCACAGAAGAGCTTAAGTTGGAAGGGATCTTAAAGAACACTCAATTCCAACCCCCCTCCCATGAGCAAGGACACCTTGCACTAGACCAGGTTGTTCAGGGCCCCATCCAATCTGGCTTTGAACACTTCCAGGGACCAGGCATCCACAGCTTTTCTGGGCGACCTGTTCCAGTGACTCACTACCCTCACACTAAAGAATTTCTTCCTAACATCTAATCTAAACCCGCCCTCCTTTAGTTTAAAATTATTCCCCCTCGTCCTACCATTATCTGCTCATGTAAAATGTTGCTCTTCCTCTTTTTTATAGGCCTCTTTCAGGTACTGGAAGGATGCTATTAAGTCTCCCTGGAGCCTCCTCTTCCCCAGGCTGAACAACCCCAGCTCTCTCAGCCTGTTTTCATAGGAGAAGTGCTCATCCCTCTGATCATCTTTGTGGCCCTCCTCTGGACCCACTCCAACATACCATGTCTTTCCTATGCTGAGAACCCAGAGCTGGAGGCAGCACTCCAGGTGGGGTCTCACAAGGGCAGAATACAAGGGACAGAATCACCTCCCTTGACCTGCTGGCTACGCTGTTTTTGATGCAGCCCAGGACACGTTTGGCCTTCTGGGCTGTGAGCGCACATTGCCAGCTCATGTCCAGCTTTTTGTCCACCAGAATCCCCAAGTCCTCCACAGGGCGGTTCTCAATTAGTTTTTCTCCCAGTCTGTATGCAAGATCTTCTACCTTGCCCTACCTGACCCACCTTTAGCAAACCCTACTTTTAAATCAACAGCCAAGGTGTTGGTCATAAAAGCTCATTGGAAAAGGTAGGTAAATTGAAGTAAGTCAGTGAAACAGAATATATCACCTCCTGTTCCCTCTTGCATTATATTTTCATTTGTAAGGACTAAGAGATGTGGATAACATTTTTAGATTTACTACAGAAGCCCTTTCTTAGCAAATCCCATAGTAATTTCCTGGTAACAACATGGGAACCAAAGGTCTGGGATTTTACTCTTCTCTTTGTCTTCAGCTTCCTGAGGAAATGTAGACAAGTGACTTACCCTTTGTCCCCATTTCTGTTCTTTAACATGAACTTACTGACTACTCCTCCAATCAAGTTTGCAATATCCTATGCATTGTTTCAAAGAAATTTCTCCAACAAGAAGAAAACTCTACAGCATGAAAGATCATTATTGGTAATCATGTTACCATCCCTGTGAAAAGCACCGGGACTGAATGAACAGCGTGTGCTGCTGAAACCTGAAGTCAACAAGTGGAACGTTTTACTCCGAGAGATATTTTGGGATGTTTCGAGAACATGTCACCAGAAAGTTGCATTCAGCTTTATCTGGTTTCTCCGCCCCAACCTCTATCCTGCTATTCCAGATGCATTTTAAATGTGGGCAAAGGTAATGTGCAGATTTGGAGTTGGGAGCCAAATATGGAGAAGTCAGCAAATGGGCAGAAATAAGAATATTTTAAAAGTTGTAAGCATCATTTTGCATCACCTACAACCCTTAGAGTACATAAATAAGAAAAAAACCCAACCCTAAATGTCTTAGCTAATTTAATAAAAGGTCTTGGTTTTCTTCCATATTTAATGGAAATATGTGCATTTTAGTGAAATTTTTCACTGTATTCTTTTTCCTCTCCATTAAGTACTGAAATCAGGTTGCAAAAAAACCCCAACACAGGCTTATTTAGATTATTAGTGGCTACTCTATAGAGACCCAGACTGAGAAGAGCAAGGACACTGTTTCCTCCTGCAAGGAATAAGGGCTGCAATTTCTTCTTTCAACTGATCACATAAAAGTTAAATGATTTTTTTTTCCCTGAGCCACATGTTAGTGTTAACAGACAGAAATCATAGTAATTGGAACAAGTCGGATGCCCTGCTGAGGTTTGTGGCTAGTAGAATTTTCCAAATCTTTAGAAAAAACACTTAGTGACTCTTAATGGAAAAACGGGAATTCTTTGCAGATGGCATGAAGTTCTGAATGCTTGCTGATATATACTCTGAACCACACAAAGATATGAGGCAATAACACTCTACACACAGTGGCTTCCCTGTCTCAAAGAGATTGGCAGGGATGAGGGACAGGCTCATCTGAGCAAGCAGATAAAATTCACAACTTCATGGCTACAGCCAGAAACTGAAGCACTGGAGATTGTGCCCTGGTCCAGCTGAGTTCCTGGGAGCAAAAACCAAACCACCGTTTCAAACAGCAGTCACCCTGTCCCACCCCAATGCCGTACACAAAGAGTAGTGGGAATAGCAGGAAAGCCAGGAGAACCCTGCCCAGAGCTTCATCCCAAAAGTCCTCTGGAGAAATTAGTGCTCCCTTCAAACGGGGAAGGTACCCAGACAACAAATTGGTAGTCTGTGTATGGTGGAAACTGAAATAGAAGTCTCTTGCCCTTGCTCTCCAAAGACCAGAGCTATCATTTAACTAATTGAAAGTCTCCTCAAAGCTACTCATTCGATTTTATTATGCTTTGATTGTTCTGTAGCAAGTTTGACAACAAGGGCACTTTGCGGGCCTGTGTGTACAGCACGTGTAATTAAAGTCAACAGGACTTATGAAATCTTTAAAATTGAGCCAGGGTGGCTAAAGCCAGTCACCCAAAATTAGAAGCAACGTTTGAAAATCCAGGTCACGTTCTCTGTGGGTTTGTGTTACAGCATCCCCTAGGGGCTGCAACTGAGATTAATGCCTACTGATCCTGGACTTTACAGGGTACAGACAGACTTGGATGCTTCCAAATGTCTAGATGCACAGTAATCTTTGTCACAGAGACTACAGTGAACCAGGCCCTGAGCATTTTGATGAGAAAGTTCATCTGGTAGATTTATATATATATATATATACAAACACACAGAAGTATTTTATGTATTTTTTTAAGCAAGAACCACTGAAATACTGAACTGCAGGGCACAGCATTTGTAGAACATACTTGGATCACAGCCATAGGAATGCTACTGCTGTAAATTCCCCTACTCTAAAAACATTAAATAAGCCAACCAGTTATTTCATGATCATCAGCAAACTGAGATCCTCAAAAACGAAGAAAATTAAGCCCATGTGTATCCTTAGTATAGTCTGGCAATTACATTGTTGCTGATTATAGGAATCTAATGTTTACAATTTGCATTCTTTCCCACATTTTCTTTTTTTTCTGCATTGAAGTAAAAACTCACTTGGTCTTACCATAGTATAATTTAGACTATTGAGGGCAGGACTACTCCTCTGTGAGAGAAACAAAACCCAAGGATGAGAGACCAATTCTGGTCTTCCGTCGAGAGATGATGGAAACACAAGAAGATACAGTCCAAATTAACGACAAAGGAAGGAGCTGGAAATAAAAATTGATATCCAAAATTTCAAAAGTCCTTTGAGATAACCATGACTTGGATTCATCTTCAGAGTATGAGAGAACTTGATGAATTTTCCTGAGCAGTTCTCCAAAGTGAACAGAGAGGTGAAAAACACACTACAGACTTGTGCAGAGTCTGCTCTTCATGATGTTCTGGAAATGTATAGCTAACTGTATATTGCCAAAAGCTATAGCGGGTCTCAAATTGTCCAGAAACAAGAACAAAAAATAAAATAAAAAGTATTTTCTCCAGACCCAAACTGGGTTTCTAGAGCCAGCCTTGTTTATACATAGAACTCTCACATACAGGCAGGTCATTAGCTTGATTGGTACCATATAAAATGTAAGCAAGCCTGAAAACCTACTCACTATCTTCACACTGTCAATGGTAAGCCCTCTGGTCCCAGATGTGCTGAGAAGTCTGAAAGGTGTATCACTTACTCCAAAGAAACCTGGGAGCAGCAGAGCTTGATTATCGACTGGCTTCAGAAGGGGCTCGTGCACATGAAACCAGCACAGGGGAAGGCACCTGAGGTGTACCTGCAGTCACAGACACAGCTCTGATAGATGAGCGAGCAGGCATAAAGATAACAAACCATGCAGCTTGTTGGGCATAAGCCATGAGTGTGATTCTTCTTGTGCTTTTCAGCCTAGTGTATGAAGAGCTTGTGGTTTTTTAGTTCCACTTTCTTTAAGTAACGATGTACATCCCCAATTCCTGACCAGCCATTCAAAAGCAAATGCAAAGTGAGTAATGGGGGCAGGTGTTTGTTCAAAACACATTTCCACTTTAAGAGAACTACCTTAATTTGCTGAATTAGGACCTGGCCCTGACAGGGCTCCAGAAAACAGAACTATGAGGTATACATAAGGCAGCAGATCAGACCTGCAGGGAGAGGGAGCCAGAGTACTGCAGGAGGTATTTTGAGCATACAAGGCTTAAAATCAGCTCAGAAACCTCTGGTTAAACCTAATCATGTAGTCCTTATAGTGCTCCAGCATATACCAGTTGGAACGTAGTAGCACAGGAGAGTTCTTAGGCCTCTGCACATGCTAGTAGGATGTAGCTGAATGTGAGCAGACACCAAAGTAAGCATGGACACCAAAACCTACTTCAATCGCTATGACGCCAGTTTTTGGCTCTGGCTTCCAGTCTGTGCCAAATCACATGATCTAAATAGCATGCAAGTTGTGTCACAGGGCAACCAAGCAGAAATTGAAGCCATCTGGCCCATTTGACCCTATCCTGACACTGTTCATTAGAGCTCCACCCACAACAGCAACTACCCAGACCCACAACAAAGATTGATCCTTCAAATATAGTAGAGCCCAATGCTTACAAAGGAGCACATTTTTCAAGTGGAAGCAGAGGGGCAGGTATCAATCTCTTCACCCTCATGACCAGTGATAGGACTCAAGGAAATGGCATGAAGTTGAGTCAGGGGAGGTTTAGGTTGGATATCAGGAACAGAGGGTGGCTGGGCACTGGAACAGGCTCCCAGAGCAGTGGTTACAGAACTAAGCCTGACAGAGTTCAAGAAGTGTTTGGACAATACTCTCGGGCACATGGTGTGATTCTTGGGGCGTCCTGCACAGGACCAGGAGTTGGACTCGATCTTGATGGGTCCCTTCCAACTCAGTATATTCTATGAGTCAATGTAGTAAGCAGTGTTCTGTGAGAGGGGTGGTTCTTATAAATTGTTTCATCAGGTATTTTCCCACCCTTCAGAAGAGAATTACAAGCCGAACAATTGCCTCTTAGCTGTTTTTCTCAGGGAATGAACAAGATAAGTTCTGGCTATTCCTGATTTTACTACAACCTCAGAATTTATGGGCTCTCTATATATCAGTATTCAAAAAGATAAGTCACGTTGAAGAAAAGCCCTTCCCAGAAAGGCAGAAAGTCCCAGTATTCAATGTCGGTATAGAGAAGGAACTGAGGAAGAAAGGGAAAGCTATGCTGCTTTACAGACTAGACAACAGGCTAGTGCCAACAGCAGAGGAGCAATCACCAGTTCACAATAGGTTTTAGGTATTAAAAAACTTGGAAATTGCTGTTGTGGAAACTGTGCTAGTAGTAAAAACCAAGGTAAAGTGTTTCTGAGACTCAATGACACCTTTATATCGGCAAAAGTTTACTTTCCACTAGCCTGTCTTACAGGTCCTTCTACAAGAGGTCTCATTTCATCTTTGAAGGTCTGCCATGAGATCGTCTCGCAACTCAGCTCTCCCATGCAATAGTAAAACAAATCCAGAAAGAATAATTAAGACAAGAACTTACCCTATATACTAGAAAGACTTCAGAAGGGGTAACATAACTGTTCATATTATCAGATCTGCTGCTCCGAAATAATAAATTACAGCAAAACTTTAGAGTTTACTGTAAGCTGCTCAAGAACCACTGCATTTGTCAGAACGCAATTACTTAGAATAAAACATAATGGCTTCTAAAAGCAGTATGTAATCATTTCCTATGCCTTATAGGTACAGACAAACACACATATTGGTGACATGGTTTGATTTACTCAATTATTGCAAAAAACAGTACTTTGCAATCAATACAGAGCAACTCTATTCAAAAACTACTAAATATGTGGCAATATCTGTGTCCTCTTGCAATAACAAAGTAAAAAATATTAAAATTTTAACAGCTGGAACATGAAATTATGATCTTCACAGCAAAGTAAGAAAAGAACTGATTGAAATCACACTCCAAATATCTAATTAGATGCAGTGTATGATCCACGCAGCAACTTTAATACTGGAATTCAGTACTCAAGGCTAGCTCTAGTTCATTGTACACCTGCATTTTAAAACTTTCCATTTTTATTTAATCCACTACTTAAAGTTCTTGCCACTACCCTCTGCTTACACCACCCTGCCTTGAATTAGCCTCCCTTCAATGACTGACACTATTGATGGTCAGCCTCTGGAGAGCCAATTCAGATCTCTCCATAGCAGCAGGGGAGATCACTAGAGGACAGAGAAAGGAAAGAATGCCAGAAGAAGGAAAGTAGGAATGAGTGGCTGTGACAGAATAAGTAGTTGAAAACAGGACAGCGCATCCATGACTGTTACAAAATACTGTTTAAGCAGCAGAACTCATACATGGATACTTGTTGCTAAACAGCTCAGTGATTTGTCATTACAGGTGTTACACACATACAGAATTCAGCAGCAGCACAGTAACTGATAAAATTGAGATCACTAATTTTACAGCAGTGATCAAAAGCACCTTTCTAATGCCTTCCAGTGCAAAGCTCATGTCTGAAAATACAAAGCTCATGGGCTGAAAATACAGTTGTCAGTCAGTGGAGGACTTGTGACAATTCCAGCCAGAACCGCTGATAGAGGAGACAAAGTGACATTTTCCAAGCAGCACTTGAATAGTTTACTTAAGTTTCACCTCTCCGTAGCCATCCCTCTTTTAAAATAAAAATAAAACAAAACAACAAACCCCCAAACCAAACAAACTAAAAAAAAAAAAAACCAAACCAAAAAACTCCAACAACCACAAAACCAAAAAAACCCCAATCAAACACAAAAGAATTAAAGTAAAAAGACTTCATTGGAAATATCTTTAAAGGTGTTGTCAAACAACATTTCTTCAAGGCCAAGCTGTTATAACAGTATACAGAAGTCAGCTTCCAACAAGATGACACTTCATATTGATCTTTCCAATATTTTTAGGGTGCAGTTCAGCAGTGTGAGCACCAGGTCTGCATTTACAAAATATGTGTTTGTCCCCACAGGCAAGTAAATATGGTACTTCAGCATGTGCTTACACATGTAAGCTTTGTATACATAGTTGGTGTATACACCTTGCAAGTACAAAACAGGCTCTCACGTTTGAAAACCACAATACTTAAAATATCTAAACCATTAGACTTCAAATCTCTTGCTTTGGTATTGAATCAATAGAAAATTTACAATGCCATTTTTCAGTCTTACGCAGACTGAGTTATTAGCCAAGGAAATAAAAAAGTAACAAGTCTCAGTATCCAAAGAAATCTACAAATACATTCATCAATATGTAGTACATTATGAATAGGAAGGCAATATGTGGAATCGTTATAGCATGAATGAAAACCAAGTAGTTGTAGAAGAGCCTGAAAATCTTCCTTACATTTTTCTCATGTTACAGTTAATGTCACTGTAGCAATGATGATATTGCAGCTTCTACTGTGTTACTTCCCAAGTTGTACACTTATGTTTGATTGAAGAGCAGGATGGGAAATGAAAGGCCTCTGAGGAGTTCAGCAGCAACACTTAAGTGCATTGAAAACACTGATAATCTACGGCAGGTAGGAATTGATGGATTACAGAGGATAGTTTTTTCTATTTACAGTATCATACACTTGTACAAACTCTCTGCTGCATCTTTTTTTTTTTTTAGTACTTAGCCTGTGGCAAATCACAGTAATATTATTCAAATAAAAAGGAAATCTCATTTTCTTATAAAAATTAAGCAACTTAAGCTATCTACCCCTCTGAACACCTTGAATCCTAAAATTTAATTGGCACAAAAACATTTGGATAACTTAATACAGGAACTGATTGCTCATGATTGTTTACCTCTTGACTTAATAATTACATTCACTGCTGGAGATTTATCCACTGCCAGATGTCAGAATTAATACATTTAAAAAAAACAAACAAGGCAACGAAACAACACCCAGACAAAAAGTAAACCTCACACAACCCTCAGGAAAAAAAACAAACAAAACTGCAAGAAAAAACAACTTTGCTGCTGGGTGTCTGATGCATGATAGGAAATACCAAAGCAATGGGGTATATCACAGTAACATCATGCTGCCCCTCAGACACCAAAGACTACAGCAAATCTTCACATGTAATTATGGAGATGGTAAGCAACTCTGCTTCAGTGAAAGACTGCCTTATCACCAAGCTCAGCTGGGCATCTGAGCCTTCAAAGCAGTTTCTGGTATCAGTCTGAAAACAATGGGATTTCTGGTTCCAGCTGAGATGGAGGCAAATTAGAAGGGAGTGGGAAGGACCACTGTACACAATGTGGCACAGCTGAGAAAATGTCATATTTACACTTGAAAATGCAAAAGACACTGCAGTAAAGGAGGAAAAACAATGAAATAACAGGACATTTGTCTCTGAGGACAGGAGGCATGTCCCTCTACTAGGGAGCAGGTTTGTATATATGTATTTTAAAAATTCAAAAGAAATTGAACATGTATCAATGAAGCAGGACAGTACAGAACAAAAAAACTGTCAGAAGATCAATGTCACATGCTTTACAAGAAACCTGGACCCATTTCCTTGCTGCTAAAACCCTGACACCAGGTCTAAAGAGCCTTTAAGCAAAAGCAAGCAGTACGAAATTTTTACTAACTGTTGTATGGAACAAGTAACTGCTTTTACTAACTGTTGTACGGAGAAGTTTTGGTGTGAGACTCAGAAAGAAGGGCAGAGTTGCTTTTAGTCAAAGGATTGCATACTCTTGTAGAAAACAACAAAAACAGTAAACCAAAACAAACAAACAAAAATCCAACCGTGACAACTATCAGTTTACTAACCTTTGTGTTTAAGTCCTCAGCTAAGATATTAAAAATGCACTTGCAATATCTGAACGCAAAACAGGGTGTACCTACTATGACAAAAGTACACTTTTTTCCAGCATACCCTTCATGAGCTTTTGGTGCCACATGCTGAAGAAACTAGATTTATATCAGTGAATGGCAAGTGTCAGCAGGCAATTATCTGCACTACACTGGTGGCTCCATCTTCATCATCCTTTTCTTCCATCCTTCTTTATCCTTTTTTAAACTTTTTAATTTAAAAATCCACCTTCCATTTGGCAATTCAGAGCCAGGTCTGATCTTCATGACCTCTCATCACACTGTAGGATGTCTTCAGAGACCACTCTTATTTCTTGCCAATTCCATTTGATAGTTTTGATTTGGAGTGCCGATTCCTCCTTCTAGATGAGTGGCTTTCACTATTGACTGAATGTTTTGGTGGACTATTGTCAGCACCTGCTGAGAAATAAATATTTTTTTATTGTATATAGTTGACATTGTCAAGCTCTTGTCTGAAAGACAGTAAGGTTTTTGAGAGCTACAGTGTTTACAACAGTATGGATTATTTCAGGCTAAACTGGTTGATACTTGTACTCCATCTAGTGGCCTGTATTTTTTTTTAAAAAGCAATTCTCAAGACTCCTGTAAAATTCTTCCTCCACCAAAAAAAAATAAAATCAGAAGTTCGCTACAGCAAAATATAGTGGTGAAACATTTTCCATTTAAAATCACATCAATAATTAAACTTCCACATTTTTCTTAGTGGCAGGTACTACTATTAGAAATTAATAACTATGTAAACAAGGTCACAGATCCTTGCAAGAGTACATTTCAGGTTTTCATACGACAGGTCATGTTTGACACTGAGAAAACAGAGGGGACCAAAAGAAGAAATGAAGGACAAAATGTGAAAGAGGCTGACATGTGTAATTCATGAAGTAACAGGAGGTCAGAGAAAGACTTGCTTGGCCAGATTTCTCCAGCATACATACAGGGGAAAACCATTTTGAGTGCAAGTAATTTTTCTCGAAAATATAAAAGTCCACAAATCTACTTAACTGAGAATAAACACCCAGAAAAATCACGTATGAAATATAAAGAAGCTCTACTGTAGGTGCTTTGCAAGGATGCGATAAATAAGAAATATTTTTAACGATACAAACACTTGGAGCATAAACTCTGACAGAGATAACTTCCAGGTGTGAATAAGCAAGACCACACTAAAGAGCCAATGGAGTAGGCAGATAACTGACCTCTAGTGTAGGGAAAAGAAGTCAAAAGGAGGCTGCCTTTGCTTAGTACAGAGAAAGCTGTTTATGACCATCAGCACTGCACTGACTAGGCAAGCGTCAGTAAGAACACAAGCTCCTGGGCACATTGACTGTTTCTTAACAAGCAGAAATAAAAGCACAATTCACATTAATATGTTTCAAATCAAATACAAAATGTTCAGAGAGAAAACCTGTCCAAAACAGTTATGAAATGCATAATGCCCAAAACCTACAAGAATGACCTGGAGTAAAAGCAGAAAAATTCAGTCGATTCATTAAAAAATAAATACTTTTCCAAGAGTTAGAATAAAAAAGGCAGTAAAGCAAAATAGCTTTGCAGATGATTTATCCACATAGCTCCTGCAGGGATATTAAATAAGTCCAGCTGTTTGCTAGCTAAGTTTCTCAAGCCTCATTTTCTAGTGTTGAGCCTTAATGTTACCATTTCAAGAATATAGCTACAAAAATGCCAATACCTGTGGTGAATTTAGAATGAAGCCAGGAAGCATCTGGACTGTATGGACTGTCTTCACTTTCTGACAAGGTCTGCAAAAACAAGAACGCATGTTTAAGGATGCTGGTGATTCCTGTGATCAGTATTGGACTTGTAGACTTAAACTGTGGCAGAAGTCCTCATAAAGCATTCATACAGTACTTAAGAGTTTTCCCTTCCTAGTTAGAAGGTACAACATAAATAATACAATAAGAACTCACCACTTGCCACGTGTTATGTTGTGTAACCAAGTATTCTTAATATTCCCCTAGCATTCCACCTGTACAATGGGAACATTAGCTAACCATTCATCCTTGAACGCTTTGCTAAAATTACAGCCTCATTTTGAGCAACTAAGAGGACAGCATTCTTTAGAAACCACAGAGTAATTTGGGATCTGTCCAAGGCCTGCTGAATTCAGAGCCCTTTCTATTGACTTCAGTTAGACTCTGGACCATCCCCCCTCATCTCCATTTATACTAGCTCTGGTAAAGAATTCTAATATCTAGGAGCTTTGCAGTTTTAACTGTTATAAAACAAGACCAGGTTTCTTTAATTTAAGTACCTTTTCTCGGTGGCCGTAGTACTCTGCGTACCAAACCATACCATACAGACAAAGGAAAGTTGTAAAGGCCTAAACAAGGGAGGAGAAGAAAAAGAAAAAAATAATCTGTAAAACTTTTTCAAAATTTCTTGCTGGTTCAAGGTCTCAGAGTCCCTGGAGATTTCACATTTAGATTTCATGCTCTGTTTCTCCCTGTATCTTTTGTCAGATGAGTAGAGACTCGTGCTTCAACTTCAAGGTCCCCATGGATTCTACCACCATGGGGTATGCAGACCAATTCTCAACTGGAGAATGAAAATACATACAGATCACCCACAGTACCAGCACGGTTTCTGTCCACAACCTGACAAAAGCAGTCAGTAGGCACTTGTACTTATATTATCAAGAACAACCAGTCTAGGAGAAAAATGAGTTCTCCTTCTCCCTGTCCCATACTTCAGGCTAGGCTGCATGTTTGTTTTTGTGGTGCTCTGATCCAGGAAACAATGCAATACTTTTCTCTTCTGAAGCTTCAGGAATAAAATTAACACACTAAATAAGAGAACAATAAGTTCTGACTCCCCATCACCTGTTCAAACTGTGTTCCCAACTAGAAGGGAGAAGTATTTATCTGTCAGCCCATTATAAATGCCTTATTCTTCACTGACCATGAAAAATGCGTTTGGCATCAGAGTTACAAGTCTGGCAAGGCAAACATCCATTTACTGTTATAAAATGGGCATTTCATGCTGCATTTGCAGTAATCACACTGAAGTACAGAAAGTTACAGGCTGAGTGCGAATGATTTGCCTAATAGAGCACGGTTGTTTATGTAGTTGTAAGACTTCAGTGTGACACAACACACATTACTTATTAGCACTATCCATTAACTCCTGTTCACTTCCAGCAGGCACTACAGCAAGCACCACCAAAGTTAGGCTCAGTCGAACTGACACCTTCTCTTGTTAGGATAAAGCACCCTAAAACCAGTGTTTGTTTCATTGTCAAGCACCAGTAAAGTCGCTATACTTTGCTATTTATAGATACAAGAAAATAAGTTATTCTAGTCCCTTCAAAGTGAGCTCTAAGCAATCTAGCATTTGCTTTTCCTAGGACATGTACAAAGCTCTTTACCAGCATTTCCCCACAATGATCCCCTGCTGCCAACGTTCCAGAGGAAGCTATTTAGATGCTTTCAATGCTTTTCTAATGCTTTAGGTTTCACATGAGAAATCTCACTTACCACACAGAGAAGCCAAAACACAACATACAGTATTTGTGTTTTGGAAAAAAGATCTTGTCCAAACTTTATACACACAATAGCTTCAAGGAAAGCAATAGCCCTGTGGATAAAGAAAAAGGGGGGAGAGTGGTTACAAACCGTAAGGATTTAACTCACGTGATCACAACGTAGACCCAAGACTGTCAGCGCTAAACAAGCAGTACCCTCTAGTGAGCACACACCTCCCTGACACCACCATTAACTGAAATTCTTTGAGAAATTTCTTTTTCTTTCTAGACTTTTTTCAGCATAAACATCACACACAAAGTGGTAGTTTACTGTTCTGTGGGGCTCCAGGGAACGAGCAGGAGTGTGTGCCAATAGGAGAGAATTTTTGTTTGTACCTACCACTATGCTTCAGCTCTCACCAGATATAAATTTCTTTTCTATGCTGAGCAACCAACAGACTTCCTTGTTGGATGAATTAGAATATGCTTTGTGTATTTCTCTACTGGATGTAAATTTACTACAATTCTAAACTGTATACTTTGCTTGCCTCACATGGATTTTGATGAGAAAATTCATAAGAAACAGCATTTCAAATTCTTTGAGAATTCACACCTTTGCTATGGTTTATCTGTGAACTCAGGTCCACACTACAGCATCAGAGGATTTGGGGAGAAATGCGAGAGGAAAAAAATTCAGTTTTTACTTTCCTCTCTGACAATGAAAGAATCAAAAAAGTATCTCCATCTCTCTCCCTGTCACCACTCCTTTTCAGGTTCAAAGCTATGGAGGCTTGTCCACCACTTGGCATGGAACATGGGGTTATGAATCCAAAGCTTCCCTCGCCTGCCATGGAAATACATTTAGTTTGTATAGGTCCTGAATACAAAATTAGATGTGTTTAACAAATACAAGAGTAGAAACATGACTGGTGCAGCAAAATTACTTGTCTTAATCTGAAGCAAATTATGAAAACCACTATTAAATTCATAGAAGTTTAATACTTAACTTGTTCAATAGAGACTTTAAGGTTGTACACACGAGCAATGCACGAAACCTCCTCCTCACACATGTGCAGAGACACTTAACATCATGTGAAGTGTTCCAGTCTGCCAAGTTTGATACTGCAGGACATATTTCCTACCAGCACTTTCCAAAACCAGGGAGTTCCCAAAAATGGCACTACTACCTGTCCAAGAAGACCCAGTTTCCTCCGATCAAAGAAGGAGAAAGACATGTGTTTGACTAAACCACTGGTATTGCAGACATGATCCTGGTGCACACAATAAATGACAGCTTTCTCTGTACTATCTAATGTGACTTGCAGCATGATGAGTGGGGCCAAAACTTACAACTGTGGAAATAACACCCAACTGATTAATACTAAAAATTAATGAGGTGCATTTTAGTAAAAAATTGAGAGCAGTGTTACTCTGCTGGGTTATCAACTATTTTTCTTTCTTGGTTTTATATTATTCCTACTGATTCAGCTGTAGAGTAAAAAAATCATTAAACCATACTACAGCAGTAGGAACAGAAAGACCATCATCAGAAAAATAGTGTGGAACAAAGGAAACAAACATGGAGTTGCAATATACTCAAAGGTATAAACAAAACAATAGACTACCTTCAATAACAACTCAAAAAAACAACACTGCTGTTTGTCTGGCATTTATACATTCTTTCAGTTATTCCTGTCAAGAATACTTGAGTTAAGCACCCTGTACAACAGGACAGCTATTACAGTTTATGAAGTGGTAAAACAAGATAGAAGAATGCTAACAGTGAAAGGTGTTAAGTGTCCTACTGAAGGGTGATGAGACTACTCATTAGAACTAAAGACAGTAAGTTTTTATTCAATCAAAATGGTCTTGTAACATCCTAACAGATGTTCCTTTTTGGAAGGCTTCATCTTAATGAAAATGGTGCAATTCCAGTGGGGCTGTTGCATTGGCCTTCTTCATACCTTATATTGCTTATCAAGAGTGATGCTTTAGTATATATCAAGTTGAAAAGAAACAGTTTTGTACTAATGAAAGGCACTAAATTTATTATTTCCATGGTTAGGCTGTTAAGGATTCCATTTTTTCCTTTAGAAGTGTGTCTTGGTTACCACATATACGAATATTCTATATACTTGCTTTTTATTGCTTCAGAAATCATATTCTAAATAATTAAATTACTGGAAAATTTCTGCTTTTTCAGTAAACAACAGGAACTCAGTGTACCTCTTTTTTCTATCAGATTACAGAAGCAAGCAGCATCAAGGAGAATACTTATTCCACACACATTTCCCACTAGCAGATCAGACTGTGGGTGAATATTCTATTGTGGTTCTTATGTGATCGTACAGACATGTTTGGGCATCTGTGTATTGACATGTACGACATTAATGTGTTCAGTGAGAGCTTTGAACCAAGGATGATGGTTTCTGTAATCCTTAACAACTTTTCAGAGCCAGAAGGCAAACATTCAACATTGTATCGCCCTTCAGTTTACAAAAGAATATGTTTACATTCTTTCCTTTGGATGAAATAGAAGTTCATCTTCCTTTCTTTTTAATGAAGAACTTGAAAATTCTTCCCCCAGGATGATAACATTGTTTAAAATGTGTCTTCTATAAGACTCTAAAATTACCATATATAGTTGAGAAAATGTCCTTTCCCACATAAACATCTCAATTTCTAAATAATTTAAATACATAATTCCGTGCTGTCTGTATTCAAATGCATATCTGCAAAATATTAATACAGTTGATCAGTAACTGCTAAGATACTCGTACACAAACAGAGAAATTCTAATGGTATATTAAGTAGTCATATTAATTGTGTGATTAATTAGTTATCTTCAGTACTAAATCCAAACAAGAACAGAATTACTGCCTTTTCTATGTCAACTGGATGTCATGAGTTGAAGACAGTAATAGATCCATCCAGGAATCATAGAATCATCAGGGTTGGAAGAGACCTTTAAGATCATCCAGTCCAACCATCAATGAAGAAGGAAGGTGATAAGGCAGTGAAAGAGGCGATTATTTAAGGCCAGACAAACCCAAGGAGACATGGTATGGTCCCCAGAGTACATTTAAAACAAGACTAGAAATTCCTTCCATTACATTGCAGCAAGTTGTGCTCTGAACTCAAATATTGAGAAAGGGGCACTCTTTGCTGTAGTGCACATGGAAACACACCTTCCAGCCTAACACTGTTCCTAAAACTAACATCCCTAAGACTAACAGTAAAGGCAAGATAAGTTTGCCAAAGCACTGTTTATAAATTAGATATGAGTATTTTATGGCTCACTGAAATGCTATTCCAATTTAAAACAGTAATAGACTCTTCTATAAAACATGAAAATCGTTCAGACAACTCTAGAAATAAGATATACACTAATCTTGACAAAGAGTGAAATGGTTGTTTTCAATTAAAATAATTACCATCAGAAATTACCTTCTTGAATAGCTTCTCAATTTTTCTTTTTTCTTTAAGATATGATTTAGGATCTTTCCAAGTCCTAAATCAAAAGGGACACTACTACTTTGCTTGTTTACTAGAAGCTTTTACAATGCTGCAGTAGCATTGTAAAAAAATATGCTTCAGGTTTTCAGAACAGTTTAGTCAAGCCATCTAGCAAAGGAAGTTCTCAGCAGAAGCAATCATGCAAACTCTTCATTTAACGGTCTGCTCCAAGAGACAAAGAGATTGTAGCCAAGGTAACCACTTACTCATAGCACCACTCCATAGAAATAGTTGGTAACTGTGGTTTCTTTCACTGTCTTCTGCTGTGATTCTGCTAACTGCAGCAATGCCCACTCTGACAGCCTGGGAAACATTACTCTTACAACCAGCTGTAGAGGTAAAAGCTTTATCCTTCTCACCTGACTGAGAATATGGGTAGCAAGGCCAATGCTACTCTGAAGGAGCCACTAGCATTATCCAGTCTTCCTTCCATTCTTCTCCTTACTCATTCCATCACTTTCCATGTTCTACCTCCAAATTCATAATTTTCCTTTCCTCTGAACTTGCAAAATCAAAACCAACACAAGACAAGGACTGGCTTCATGGAAAGCCTGTTCCTGTGCTGGACCCATACTTAGCTCTTATCCAAGTGCTCCCAGAATGCAGCAAGAACACTTACCCAAACACCCAGCACTGAGTTCCCACCCTCTTGCACTGTGTATCTGTGAGGTACGCATAGTATTGCCTGAGGAGGGAAGCAAGAAAATTCTTTAGTAAAGCTGAAAGTCACAGAGTCATTACACTTAGAAAACAACTTTATGTTACAGATGTATCTATACTGAAAATGAAGTGCTGATGGTTAAATTCACATGCAATCATTTTGGATGTCTACCAGATGGCTTCAATTCCAGTGGGACAGATTATCACACAGATCAAATAGCTTGAAACAACACAGAAAATAACCCTGAGACTGAGGACTAGGAAAGTCCCCAAACTAGTAGGCTAATAAAGCAACAAATTTGTCTCCTGCTTCTCCAATGAATCTCCAGATCTTATGGGCAAAGCGCAACAGCTTTGAAAGAATTAGAGAATGCTCCACTTTTTCCATGGTTTGTCTTTATTAACAATTGCATTTTCTTGAAAAATGTGGGTTTAAGTCTTGAAAGAAACTGAATATGGCTATTCTATATCCTGTTTGAGTGGTCTAACCGCTGGCATATTTTCCTCTCAAAACCACTAGAATTTCTCACTATTTTGAAAACAGTCAGGGGACCATTCTGCCCTATTCTTTATGATCTGGAATTTTAAGACTTTATAGAGAGGAATTACAAAGAAGTGGAACCAAAGTTCCTTTTCCCAGTCTCTGATTTCCACTGACAGATCGGGAAGACAAGTGTTATTATTCCAACAATACAAGGATTGCTAAAGAATAAAGACTTCCACAGGTGTGCAAGTGCCATAAAAAAACTCTTAAAAGTGCACCTATGAGACAGCTCACAGGATGTTTAATGTGATTCTCTGCCTCTAACTTCAGATTTGTGTGCATTCTGTCTACTGCCAACTATGGCACGGGAAAAGAAGAGAAAATGAAGGTACTCTGCTAATAATATGAAATTACATGCATGACTAAAAGCAGATTAATGTTTCTATAGAGCTGTTAATGCTGCACATATACTGTTTTGTTCTCACAATATGCTACTGCTCTCTTTTCTTATAACACGCTAATATTTCCTGTAGACAGACACAGTAAGGAGCTGTTAGAAAAACAAATAGCTCTATTTTTCCTCATCTACACTTTTGTGAGCACCTGACTCATTAACTTGGATACTTTCACAAGCAGTTCTCAAGGACAACATATGCAGCTATCTCACAAAACAGGGAGATGTCATGAAATAGAAGATGGAACAGATTAGTTCTGTATCCCTATGGCAACGCAATTGTTTATATACATTTTACCTCAGTTTACTTGTCAGAAAATACATTTTTTTTGAAAAATTATGATTGTTTTGCTTTTCATGGCGGCAAAAGCATAAATTTCTTGAAATATGCCATACTTATTCACAAACTCTATGCAGTTCTTGGATGCCTAGAAGTTAAACTACTTTAAAATGAAGAAAAAAAACACTTCATCAAAAAAATTACCTTACAGTGGGTGCTGTAATGATTCCTATGAAGAGAATTCTCCCCCAGCTTAAAGGGTGGCTTGCTTGGAACACAAAGATATGTTTCAAAAAGAATGTGTTCAACTCAGTCAGCTAGGGAAAAAAAAGGTGGTTAATAGTGTCCAACTTACATGACTCCTAATGAATTAGTACAGAAAATGTGCAAAGATTAATGCAGAAACTAAAACATGGAAGGAAAACTATTTATGCTCTACTATAACCCTGCTGGTTAGATTGAACATTTCAAGAATCTAAGACTCCTGCTCTAGGACAAGCAAGGACTATACAAGTAAAACAAGAAATTTTGCCCTAGACACCTGTATGAAAGTATTTGCTATCTTTCCAGAAACAAATTAAGGGACCAGACACTCATTCACACTGCAGAGGTCTTGAAAACTTTCATATCCTAAATCGGGTATGAATGACAAAGGTAATTTTGGGAGAGAAGCAGAAGAGATCACACATTAAAAAAAATTTTACAAATCTCCTTTTAAAAACAAAATTAGCAAAGTAAAAAAAAAAAATTAAAAAAGTTTTAGTTTTATTTTCATGATGAAGTACCAAAGCAGTTGGGGCATGTTATAGAGTCAAGGCCAGTGTCCTGAGCATCACTGATCCATTCAGCAGTCAATGGGAAAGTAAACAAACAAACAAACAAACACAAACAAAACAAACAAAACCCCCAAAACAACAACAACAACAACAAACCAAAAAACCACCCCAAACAAAACAACCAAAAATCCCCCAATCAACACAACAAAACCAAAATAAATTAAAAATCCACCATCTCAAGCCCCCACTGTCTAGCAGTTTTTAAATCTGTATCTGATGGCCTGTACAGCAATCTGTAACATTTGGGTTCTTCCATAGGTTCTGCAATTACACTCATGAACTATCATGAAACTTCTCTGAGCAATATCCTGACCAATTGTGTATTATCAGTTCATTTAATTGTGTATTTCAATGACAGACCTACATTATATTAGAATATTTTCTCCTCTAACACAGCCAACAAGTAACTGAGCTGATGGCAGCTCTGAGGTCACAGAATTTATTTCTTACCTGCCAAATGATCATGAAAAGATAGATTCCAGCCACTCTCTGAAATGATGACTTTGGGTCAAACCAGCGGACATAGGTCCAGCTGGCTGGGGTGAACTGCAATACAGCTCTTTTGATTTTCCCTGTGGTTGTGTGAATGTCCCTAGAAAAAAAGAATGGCTGGAGTAAATACAAGGAACATGAAAGGGGAAAAAAAAATCAACAGCCGTGTTACTGATGTTTTGGAACAACTGCACTTTTTTGATGGACAGCAGAGACCTTCACAGACATGACTATGTACAAGGGTGAATTAAGGAACTATCTACCAAGCATTTCAGTCAGGGTGCTATTCTGCTATAAAAGCCCACCCTTCTCTATCCACAGTCACTAACTAACTACAAAACATTTATCATCCTCTCCACAAAGGAAAGATACAAGGATTGCAATTCTGCAACCTCCTTGGAAAATCTAGAGGATATTTCTTCCTAGTCTATGCTGCCACTACTGTTATCCCAAAGACTCCTTGTGCTACAGCTCACTGACATCAATCCTTCAAGAATCTGTCAGATTCATTATTCATTCATTGTATAAAGGGCTGGTTCCACACGTTTAAAAATTCTGATACAGATTTTACTACACTTCCAGTACATATAGCCCCTGCTGTTCTGATATGAGATGCATGTGGACCTCCTGGAGAGGTGCGATAGCACTGTTAAAAGCTAGAAATCTATTAAATTCCAATTTGAAAGGGGATTTTAATGGAGGCTCATCTGACATACGTATTACTGGTTGGTTCTCACTTTTGATAACATTGATTCAGATTAGCAACAGCATCCAAAGGACAGGGAATCTAAGAAAAATTCAGAGTTTCTTTTCATGAAGGAAGACTAGCAGGGCTAGAAGTCAGTTTTCACCCTGTTATTTCTCTGGCCCTTCTGAACAAAAAAAGAGACTCAGATTTGATATTTCTGATATTTGTGTTCTTTTAGGTTAGAGAGACCTTGGGTGAGAGAGTATCTTCTAAACTTTAAGATCTATATTTATTCAATGAAAAAAAGAGAAAAATACATTAAAAGGGCCCAAGCAAAAACTTCTAATTTTATGCAGCACTTTCATATTAAAGATCAAAAAATCTACTCATGCATTTAAAAGAATGTGAGGAAAAATCATTCCACAAAGACAGTGAAGACTAGTTATGCCATGGATATTCTGCTGTTTAAACTTTCAGTGAACTCTAAAAACAGAAGGATCATCGACTCTAATGGAAATGAAGGAAAACTGAATTGAGACTAAAGGCTGGATGGTGCTTAGAGCAATTAACAAATTTGTGAGCAAGAAAAGAAATCGGTACAGAAATTCACATGGCTTACAAATTTGGAAGTCAAGATTTGAGCTCGTTTTTCATCTCTTGAGGCAATTCATTGTACTCGATCTGTTTCATCTATACCATTGCTAATGTGCAGATAACCATGCTTGCTACCAACTGGCTGGGAAGAAGGCTGGAGAGATGTTAAAAACCATGTGGACAGCTAGGAACTTACTAGGTCACAATCTGTTGCCCTTTTACACAACAAATACCTCTTTATTTTGCAATTACTCCATTTATTTCAGAGGGTCAGCAATGGGGTAAGGCAATTCACAGAATAGGTACAATCAGTCTGATGCCTCTTCTACAATTACAGCTAGTGCTGACAGATTGCCACACTAATGCATCCTCAATCTGAGCCCAAATCTAGTTTAAAAAATGTATAATGAGAAAACAAGTACAATTTGTTTTGCTCTCTGCCTTCCTCAAAGTACAAAATTAACTGAAAACACAAATAGCTTTACTACATTATATTTTCCATTGGCATCAATGCTTGTAAGTTAGGACTGCAAAGGAAAATTATATAGAGAGTCATATTTACAAATATATGCTGTACAGTAGCATTATGATGAGATTGATATTTAACATTTAAAATAAAATTACAGCCTTGTTAGCACAGGCAGATTGTGTGCTATTTCTATACTACATGTATTTTACTTAAGTAAAGAAGGTGGTGTTTTCCAAGGAAACAAATTTAACATTATAACATCGAACATAATGTTTATCAAGCTTTAATTTAGACCTACTTGAAGCTTGCCCAGTGATAGGTCCTCATCTCCAAGAAACGACAAACTACCATGCCCAACCAGATGCCACCCCCGTTACAAAGCAGGATGTCCAAAATGACTTGATCCCACCAGCATTCAGCAAAATTAGGCAGAAGGTGCATGAAGAAGAGCTAAAGAATACAGCAAAGAGATTCTGGGTGAGGAACAGCACAGAATTCATATAAATTCACTTTTTAAGTACACATTCAAAAATCAGCTTTTCAGTACACAGAATACTTCAATGACATAAGCCACAACCACTGAAATCTGACAGACAACCACAGAAATCTGACAGGCCTTGGACAGAACCACACAAGACATCCATCAGAGGTTTCCTTCTCACAGTTTCCTGTTGGGGCTATGCTGTATACAAGGATATCATGCAGCTCCAGGCCTCTCAAAGATGATACACAGAACCTTCATAGAAATGCATGAAACAAGCAGAACTACTGCATTTCTTGGAGGAAATAAGGTGGTTTGTGCTTTAAAAGTAAGTTGAAGAGAATCTTTGTTTTACTTTTGCTAAATAGTTTCAAGAAGTATGTTTTCTAAACCAGCAACAGCGATAAGTGAAATGGATGCACTTGTAACAACAGTCAGTACTTAAGCATGTTGGTGTTCAGGACTAAACACTTGTTCTTTTTCAAAACTTGTTCTTTTTAAATTTAGTGACTCTAAAAGATAAGGAGTTCACCAACAATTCAGACTCTACAAGCTTTGCTGCCAGACTCGATCCAGATTGTGTCAAGAATTTAAGAGGACATTCCACTCTGCCTTCCTGCTTGGTCCCTGCTAAGCACTATAACAATGAAGGCACTTTCATGATGAAGATACTGGAAAACAGGCCAGAAAAAAACATTATTAGATTGAAGAGCTGACACCACCTGGGTATATCAAAACATATCCCATGCCTTCAAGATTTCCTCTGGAAAGTTTTCAAATCATTTACCTCTGAAGCAATCTGTTCCTTTCAGAATACTCAAATGAAAATCACTGAGGCATTAGTAAGGCAATTAAATGTACTTACAGATACATTTGGTGACTTTACATTACTGATGGAGTGAGGGGAATAACTGGCCAGAGTTAAAATAAGATATAATTTACCAAGAGCTAGAAATGGATTCAGTGGCTCTCCTTTAAGAGAAAATAATCGTACACTCTATTTTATGAAAAAAAATTGCTGCAACCCAAAAAACAGATTAGAAAATTTTAGCTATAGACTGGAAATCAAGACAGCCATGTGTTAAGCAGTCTCTTGGAACACTCAAGGAGATACTTACAAAACACATAGCAAATTAAAGTATATTCTTACCTCCACAGAAACAGTACAACTTTTGTCATTTAGTGCACACAGACTCTTTCCGCGGAAAATTACTGATATAATTTTGTAATAAAGTATCTTTTACTAACAGATGTATAAATATAATGTTGAAAAAGTCATATGCGGGAAAGGAACAAGAAGAATGTTTTCTGTATAGAGCAATAATGAATACTGGTCCATTTATAGCACATTACAGTGACTATTATTGGCAATGACAGTTCCTTAGAAAACTCTTGCAAAAGCGTATCAAAACCACTTGTTTTACGTTGACAAGGCTATATGAATTTCCACCTGTAAAAAAGAAAACTTGAATTTCTATCCAGGACCCAAGCAATATAATGTTGTTCATTTCCAGCTGAAGTTTCCCTTTCATGTTTTTAACTAATTTAACCTAAAAGGGACAATAGACTACAAATATCAGCCTACAATAACCCAACCAAAGACACCAGAAATTACAGAATGCAAGGCAGCAAAGCCCAGAGCACAGGTGTAAACCAGATCACCTCTAAGGTGCTAGCTGCTTTCTCAGAATGAGAGACCAAGGTCTGCCTGCATCCCAACTTTAATCCTACAGTATGGAGCACGAGCCAAGTTTCCCATTTCAGAATGGGGAGTCAGCTGTAATCCATAAATGCTAATTATGCTATCCCTACATAATTGCCCTGACAACTTCTGTAGGTTTCAAATTACTCTCCTGAATTGTCTAATTCATCAAAAATCCATTTGAGTGGTGATAACACATCCATATGTTGAACCTTATCCAACACATTGTCTGTTCCAATAATCTGCCTTTCAACAAGGGGAAGACACTCCATGTGGTGTCAAATTGAAGACGATGGTTGTGTGATGATCAAATGCACAATAACAGTACAAGTGAAACAAATCCAAATACACTCCTTTCCAGAGCGAAAATATGAACACAATAACTAGAAAAATTATTTTTTTGCGGATGGGTACTTGTGAAATCCCAATGTTAAGTGATTTCAAAATAACTTAGAAAATGGCATACCCTTCAATGCCACAGAACAAAAACATGTTTTGAAGAGGAACTCACGGCAGCAGTATTTTGAAACCCAGAAGTTTAATTTTAGACAAATAAATCCTTATCTATGTTTCTGAATTATAAGAGCTTTGTCAGATAAGGTAAGCATTCTCAAGATGGCAAGCTTTACAGAAAACTGATGTTAAAGACTAAGTTCAGGTGCTAATCCCCCATTGCACTTCACTTGTACATTATACATGACTATACACAATGTGTAATCCTGTTGTATGTGGGGTAAGGGGATCATGACAGTAGATCACAGATATTGCAAGGTGAAAAAGGAGAACAGTTGCTCTGAATCAGGAAATATCTGAAGTAGCAAAAGTAGCATGATCCCCATAACAGCAGAAAAATAAATTATGAATGGCACCAACAGGCTGGCCTAGATCTCCCTCCCATTCAAGCAATAATAAGCCACCTACCGAAAACCCAGCTTGCTGTTGTCTACTAATTCAACTGCATCAATTACTCAGCACCTGGTTTATAAGGCTTAAAACGTAAATCTATGCTGAGGACTAGAGAGTCAGCCTTCTAGTAACATCCACACTTCCCACAAGAACACATCTCATACATTTGCTTACAATTAAGATACAAGGGTGACCTACCTCAGTGAGCTCCCAGGTGATGCTGATAGTCCAGCAGAGCCCATAGCTGCGGATCAGCAAAGCCTTCATAGCCCAGCCCCAGAAATGTCCAAAAGCAAATATATCAAAGTGGCTAAGGATTCTTTCCCAGGTGATAACATGACAGTTCACTGCATACTCCTGTTATGAAAAAAAAACCAAACAAAAAAACCCAAAATACTCAATCAACAGACAACTTCAGAAAAACTAGGATGGAGAAACATCTTTCTATTTAGTGCAACAAGTCTGAAATTATAAGGGTATTAAAATAAGCATTATTTGTTTTCTTGTCCTTCTAAACTCTGCCAGAAAACTTCCAGCATTAAGACTCAGTACCATCACAGTACAGCTCTAATTTAAAGGGAGATACAATAGATCCTGGTGCCTGAAGAAGCATATATTTCTTATGTGATAGAGAAACAGCAAGAACAGTAAAATCAATAACAATAAAAGCAGCAACAACAAAACAATAAAACCCTTCTTTGGAGCCTTGATTTGAAATAACTCTCTTTCCCCATTTTGATGCTGTCTGGTATTCAGATGTGGCTCATCAGTGGCTAATCCTCACCAGTTTGTGATGTAATGTTACTTGTATCAGTGTTTACTTGAGTATCTTTTATGTATTATTTTCCTCATGAAAGCAATTTTCCAGAACCCATTCATATTGAGGAAGTTCAGTCGTAGGCCTGAATTGAAAAAATTTAAAAAAAAAAAATCAAAGGGAGCTTGCAACTGTGTTGTCACAGATGAGTGACAGATTCCTTAAGAATTTTAATTAATATTCTAGTCTCCAATAACAAAGGAAATGGGTTCTCTCAACATGTTGTACAGCAAGTGCAAGAAAAACTGCCCAACAAGAAATAAAATCTGTATGCCATCAGGAGGCTGCAGCTGTGGCGTTCTGTTGTGTCACTGGGCATAAACTAACTATTCCTAACAGGAAACACACATTTAAAAACCTCTGGTCTCCAATCCTGCTAAAATATACATTGCCACCTGCAGGTGACAACACAGCACCACTCAACACCGTTAAACCAAGAATTCTCTTTCAGGCCAGAACTATTGCTAATCTCACACAAACAAATCCTGATCAAGCTAAAACGGAGATGTAGAGAAAGATTTGAATCCTGGTGACCACAAAGAGAAGAATGCACACTGTCACACAAATCCTTCTATCAGGCAGTTAAATCCCACTATAAAACTGTAAGTAACCCTTACTGCTGGTGCTCCCTGAAATGAAAGCATGTTACTGCTTCTTGTGCATGCCTATGCTGCTGGTTCTTCAGAGAAAGGTGCACCACCTGTTTTAAGGATGGCAAACCTGCAACTTCAGTGCATGTACCCAAGAGAACTGAAATGGGCTCATTTGCCAGCAGGAGAAGCCTGGAGGGCACCACAGAAGGTGCAGGTTCCTAGCTACACCATGATATCTATGATGAGTGAGCACAATGAGGTTACTCCAAAAGTAAGTTTTTTTCCAAGGCTTTTGCTTTTTTGCTTTTATTTGTACTGGGGCTTTTTTCCTCTCTATCTCATCTTTTCGGCTGCAGCTCTGCCAGCCACACAGCAAAATGTGTTGAAATTTCTTTTATACCAAAGTAATTTTGCCGGTTCTGTGCAAGCAACCAAGCTGCAACCTTCATTATAGTTGCACTTTAATTTGCTCCAACTTTAAGTGACAATATCAGGATTGCAAAGTAGCACAGAGTAAGTTTCCACTGATTGCTACAGTCGGGGAATCTGCTGTACTGTGGTTCTGTGCCAGTAGTAATACTAGTCCTCCCGTGACTTGAATCTATTTCTAACTTAAATGACAGGACAGCCAGGTGAACCTGACTTACCAACAGACTCCTCGTCCCAGCTCCATCTTGTTGCTCAGCAACATCACTAACACCCATGCTCAGGCTCCATTTAGCCATGTGTCCTCCCACCACCCTAGGAGCAGGCTGCCCATGCCATCACCACAGGTCTCCTGCAGAACCGAAAGTCACGGCCCTACTTCACGTGCTGGAGTTGCACAATCTGTCCTGCTGATCGGCTGAGATGCAATGCCTGAAGCATCCGTTTTCCAGGTGAGGAGCCTGCCTATCACTATCAATTCATTAACATAAGCTTACTGCATTGTAAATATTTCCACTCCTGATTATGTGTTACAGTTTGCAGCCACTGCTGATGAGGTGCTGTGCAGTGGTCAGCACATGCAGTAAATTGCTCTGTGCGAAAGACAACCAGAGTATTTCCTTACTCACGAAGCATGAGCCCTATAAGACTATACAACAGGTGATCATGGTGGCCAGATGCACAAACCCAAGGGCAAGGGAGCATGCTGGTCAGGTGGTGAGCAGTAATTTGACGGAATAGTGAGGATGGCAAGAGTTACATGCAGTAACCCTCTTCTTCTTGGTGCCCAGCTGCTCACACTGTCTTCTGCCTGCCTCCCAACATAACTCACATACTTCTCCCAGGCCTCCTTTTACAGCCTCAGCTCCCTGTGCTAGTGTCCCCACCTGAGGGGGAATGTTCTCTGTAAGGAAAACTTTTCACAAGCTGCTCAGTAGGCAGAGGAACAAGCCTGGCTTTCCATGTCACTCCATACTAAGGTCTGTGGAAGTAATTTCCCAATGGTAACAGCATCAGTGCTCAGCTGAGTGACTGGAAGGCAGCAGAATCCTGCAGTTGTTGTACCTGCATTTCCACATACTCTGTAGCATGCCAGTCATGTACTAACACCAGAGCAACAAGGCAAGACCCAAGTTCTCTGAGTGCAGCATTGCAGCAGCAATGATCTGGGACACACACACCATAGAGGCTTCATTTAGGTACAACCTTGCTAAGTCTGTTTTCAGTATCCAGGCTCATATCTATTACTTAAAGGAATCCAAAGTCACCCCACTGCACACACATATCCCATTTCCAACTGCACACTCATCTGAACAGCTGCATTAGAAAAAAAAAAGGGTTTTTTTTCACACCAGTTAATTTCAATGTAAATAAATAGTAGGTGACACAAAGGGCTCATTGCTTCTGTCAAGTATAGGCACAAACTTGCATTGCTGATGCCAGCAAATTCAGATTTATCCCTTTCCACTCAGGTAAAATATGCCTGAAGTAGCCAAAATGTACAATAAGTGCCATGGATACATACCATAATATCTGCTTCCCTTGTGGCATATCGAAGATTAGGATCCAGCCAGTACATCACTGCTTTTACCTGCTCAAAGTTAAGGAAGAGCACGAACACCAGGAACAGAAAATAGAGCACACTGAGACCTGCAAAAAGACACAGCTTTAAAATCACATTCACTCACAAAACTCCTTGGAACACAGAGAGTCCAAAAAGCTGCTTTCAAACTTGCTCTACATGTGCCCAGTTTGCACAGATGAGTTTCTATATAAAGCAGCTACATGCAAAAAAGCTGAAGAGACAAGTCAGATCTCTGAGCACTCGGCCCTTCATATCACCTCCTGGGAGAAGTGATACAATATATGCTCCACTGCATGAACCCAATCAAAACAAAATCAGTCTAATCAGTTTAGACACTCAGTACAAGTCTGTAATCAGGAAGCTCTTTAGTAAGAGATACATTAGGATCCACAATTGGATTAGCTCTGCCTCTTTGCTTTGAGTATTCTTGGTCTCAACTAATGCATGTCTAATGCCTATATGCAGATTTCAACATGAAGATCAATTTAATCATGCCACCTGGCAATTCTGAGCTGTGCTGGCAATAAGAAGTAATTATAAATATAAACTAATGTATGTTTGAGTTACTTTTGTGAGCTGGAAAATTCACTGCTTGAAGCTTTTAAAGATAAATATGATTATTTATTTTCTCACCATTATAAATTATTAAACACTTGCATTTGGGAGTACCAGTTCTCTCCTCCCAAAGCCTGAATATGGATTTTTTTTTTTTAAAGAAAAACTTGGTACAAGTTGAGTCCTGGTTACAGACCCGTGGGTAAATGAAGCTGTTGTTGGGAGCATATCTTTACAATATCCACAGGTTCACCAATATCCAAGAGCACATTTGGAAGAGGCATATAAACACTATTTCCACAGTCTCGAACTTACTCGTATCCTGCAGCTTTGTCATGGAAGGCAGAAAGATTAATGCAAATAAACTTAGTATCTGCCATCCAAAATAAACTACAGCAATTCTAAAACGGTATTTTAAACTATAACCAGAACTCATGTGCTAATAATCCCCAGTTTATGCTAGAAAGCAACTTTTGTTCAGGTACTCACAAACAGTCCTCTGCAGTCCCTCCTAAAAATACATCAGATAAACAAGTGTCACACGGCTGCAGGAAGCACAGCCTGCAGGTGAGGGTGCATCTCAAAATGTGGAGGACACGCTACTCCTTCCTTTTACCTACTGAACAGGTCTGAGAACTGAAGCATGGCTAAATGAACCATGCCAGAAGAAGCAGAATTACACACGGAAAATGTTGCTCTTGGTTTTGTGTGCAGCCTTTTTCCAAAAGTACAAGGGCTCAAGCTCTGACAGCATCAACATTGAGAATGACCTTTTACTTTACATTTGCTGAAACCACAAATGAGCAGTAGGACCTGAGTTTCCCAAACTTCCAAGAAGCAGGATTCTTTAACAAGTACTACCTAGTCAGCAATACCCTCTCAATGTCAACAGATGAGTAATCAGCTACTTTGAGATACTTATTTTTAGCTATATAAGGAGAGAGAAACATTCAGTATCCTTAAAAATAAACAGATCAGCTTTTAAATCAAATGTGCCTAATTCTCTGCAAATATGCAGTCTAGGATATGCTCTGTGAACCGTGAATTATTTAAAAACGAAACTCCTTACGGTTTTGCTGTGTAATTCAGGTATTTAAGGAGTAGGATTTCACTTCGTTAGTTCTGTAGTTAATAGAACTATCTTCCAAACTACAAATGTGACTGATATTTACAGGTACTTTTAATGAAATTATAAGTTAAGAATATGAATATATATGTTACAAATATTAATAAAGGTATGTTAAGCTATACAATGACACGATTTAATAAGCATATAAAGTAAGAGCATATTTTGCCAATAATGAAAAGCAGCACCCTACTCAATTGGATTTAGAAGTCAGATAGTATATGCAGTAGCTATAAAAATGCCAAACCTTTTTGGGGTTGGAAGAGATGGCAGTAGGAAAGGTGTGGGGGAAGGAGATTAGGAAGCACAAACACAACAGGATTAAAACAGTATCAGAATGAATGATCTCTTTTTGATGATTCAGTTTACACCATCCTGACACGCAGTAACTACAATGACATTCCCAAACACAACTATGAATAGATTTTAAGCAACTGCTCAGATGCAGGAGAAGTTTCATAGAGGCTTGATGCACAATTATGTTTCGTGATAATTCCATTTTATCAGAAAATGGCAGATCCTGCAGAAACAGTGAAAAAGTCAAAAACATATCTTAAACTTACCAAAAACCATCCTCCATATTGCAGGATGAGGACGTGTAAAGGGTCCTGTGGACAGTAAAACCAAAAGCTTATTAGAAGCCAGTCAATAAGAACCACAAAATTTATTTTTTAGTATATCTCATCTGAGGATTTGGTATGAGCACAGATCAGTTTTCCATCAAACTATGAAATATACCTGAAAGTTGGGGCAGCTATGTTAAAAAAAAAAGTAACAGCAGATTTTGGAGTGCAAAAAGGAGACTGCCAATTAGTAGCGTGTAGACAAAATTTTCCACTATTTTTATGGAGTTGTTTTCAAAACAGTAGGATGCTGTTTGTTCAGCAGACACCACATCTCAAGTGTCACCTGGGGATCTCCTGACCTGGTTTCTAGACTACAGGTCACACATAACTTGCTCCCAATTAAGTAAAAAAATACAAATTTCTGTGTGTTACCAAAGATACATGGTGCTGAGCCTTCAGACCAACGTGAAATGTTACCAAAGAGGCCTCCTGAAGCTTCTAAACTGAGCATCATAGATATCTGACAAGAAGTAAAATACCTATGCTCCTTAGCAGTGTCCATATTCTTTACTTTAGAGCCAGTGATCAAACTGATTTATTAGATTAAAAACCTCTCAGTTAATAGGAAGAGCAGGGAAGGTAAGTCTGATAAAACTGGAAAAACTCTAAATATGGAACGTATGTTTAGGCAGTAAGAAGTGGCTGAAAAATTCTTTCAGCACACACTGAGGACTGCTTACCACTGTATGCACAAAGCTCATTTTTCCCTGGCATTCAGTTTTTCAGGGAATACTTAGTGAGAAGTGTGGATTAAGGATTTTTAACATATGGAAAAAACACAGCCACCTCTGAAGTACAAAGCTGCCCTGACCACAATAGGTTTCTTCCTGAATGCTGCCAATCGTGAGACAGTTTAGACTTGACACAAGAATCATGATTCTGCTGACAGCAATAATGAAAAACAATAATTAAAAACCAAAAACATGCAAACCAGGTAGAAGCATTCTTCCACAGAATTGACACACAAACCTGTTTACCTTTTTGCACTTTTTGCTCCTCACACAAGTACCAAAACTTTTGTCCAACTTAACCTTCTACTGAGCAACTGTGGTTTTGCATTTTAATATGACTTAGACCATTTCTTTCACTACCTTCTGGTAAGGTGCTGTATGTAAGGTGTTGTCTCTGAGAATTTTCAGAATGACACTTCTGTTAAAACACACTGAGGCAGAGTCCTTTTACACATTATTTAAAGGTCTGTTAGCATCATTACTTAGCAATCTGAGCTGCAACTGCACATCTGCAAATAGGACACCAGTTCTGAGAACCTGACTTCCCTGTTAAACACAGGCAAGCTATAAATAACACACTTTACTGTTATCTCTGCTCAGTATGACTGCAAAACATGTTTAGACTTAACATAAAGGAATTCAACACAGTAAAGAAAAAGTACACTGAAAATTGGTATTTAAATAAAAATCAAAATATAGTGGTAATAAAGAGAAATTCACATGTAAAAAAAAAAGTGAAGTACAAACTGTGTAAACCTTACTCACCATTAGGAAAAGCTAGAACACTGATGATTAGAAAGAAGAAAATCACAGAGAGGATACCCCTCCAAATATTATCCTCTGGTACAGAATCATCCCTAAAGAGACAGACAACAGTGGTCAAGTACATTATGAGGACGAAGCCAGAAGGCTCTGAAGATATATTATTTAAATAAAGACTACATGGAAATTAAATATAAAAAATATGCATGCTGATTATATAATAGTTAAGATAGTAACTGCACTGAATGATTTTCACACTACACTTCTGGGTGTTCCTTTCTTACAAGAGAGTTAAATATTTAATCAACACATGCAAGCCATAAGCATTGTTAGGAGTTTATGTAGAAGCAATGACTAAATTTAACACAAGGTGGGAAAATCTTCCTGCTTTAATGTTCACAGAAACATCATCAAAAGTACTTTTACACAGCAAATAGACCTAAACTAAAATCTCTGGAAGCCTGGATGCAATTCCTAGGTTTCTCTCTGCTGTTTTGGTGGTACTCACAATTCATTTCCCTTTGCTATTCCCAAAGCCAAATGCCTGAGGTGAGTGCAGAGAGGGCAAAAATAATGACTATAATCAACCTTTGGAAATAATGAATATACAGCTTAGTATCTGTAACAAAGACATAGCAAAACTTAAAAGAGCCAAGGAAAAATATTAATTTGCTTCTAGATCTATTAAGCCAAAGCTCTGAATAAAATAGCTGGTATTATCCGTGCTACTGTCATATTACGGCCAGAGGAGAGACTTAAGAATTCAGCTTGGAATGCCAAGGCAAACTTGACTAAACTCTTCTTTTTTAGGTAGGTAGAATATGGTGTACAGCAGCAAGATTAACCCTCACTCAAGTCTTCTAACCAGCAGAAAGCTTCTGGGATACTTCAGTAATACAAACAGAAACAAACTTCAGACTATCATAGTATGAACAACTACCATTTCATAATGTATCATCTACTACAACTGAAGTTAAAGTTTTACTATCTGGGTAATTTTCATGTATTTAGGATTAGTTTATCTATTTAACTATATTCCTTTACTTCTTCCCAACATGATAATAAAAAATTCCCAGCAAACTTTAGAGGGACAAAGCTCTTCTTGGCAGATTATCTGTCAAATTTCTGGATGGTTCAGTAAAGAACCCATTACAGCATAAATGCTCTCCATATTAGATATTTGCTGTGGTAGAAAATATTTCACACTTAGCCAAATTATTTCTGTTTTGCTCAAAATTGAACCTTAAGAGCTCCAGAGCAGGGTTTCATCACTGTGAGGCATTTAAGCACTGTGTCAGTTTAACTGTATGGCAGGTAAAATACATTAAACATGACTGGTTTCTCTGCAGGCCTTTGGGACTCCCCACAGCATTTTTTTTTAAATTAGCTGAGTCCAGATTTACCAGTCATTTTCGAGCAGCCATGCTGCACAGGATGACACTTTACACCAGCTATAAACCCCAGGTTCCAGAGCTTAACTGTGGCTCCCCTGGCAATGCCAAGAGCCTCATGCCATCCAGTGCACTTCCTAGCCAGCATCTCAGGCTCTGATGGCTCAGACAGCAAAACCATATTCCTCTTTTAATGCAGGCAAATAACACACACAAATGTGCTGTCATGGCTGCCACCAAGAGGATGAATATTTATTTTTTTAAGAGAGAACAAATAATGGGAGTCACATAACACCAATTCATCATGGCCAAGAAAGAAGTGACACTGTGATCACATCACTTAATTGTTGCACAACTGAGATGACTCACCTTTGTGTATCAGGATTCTGAGTACTACTCAGCTTCAGGAAAGCTGTCCAAGTCACATTGGCACTACCCCCAAAATCAGCAAAGATGTTGTATGCAGTGTTAAACTGTGTTTCATTCCAAGTGGGTGGCAAAAGCATTTCATTTTGGCTTGCAGATACATTTCAAAAGGGAGAGATATCCAATCTCCTTGCCAGAAGCAGGTAAGAACAGGTGAGAGCAAGAAACTCACTGCTGTGCACTAGTTAGTACAGTGTTTGCCTGAAAAAACTACTTTGAGGAATGCCAAAAGGAAAGACACAATTATGATGAGCTGCAACTGGGAAAATGCGCTAAGTCATCTCCTCATTTAGCCCCATAAATGTTGAAGCTGATTTTGAAATATAAGCATTCATGCAGCAAAAACAAGGTTTCTAATGCTTGTGTGGGAGGACAGATGAGAATTCTCTCAATTTTAACCCACTTTACCATGGCATATTTCAATTCTGTGACTTTTTAGAGAAGAAATAATAAAAAACAAAGCACATAATCTTTATCTCTCTCCTGCTCTTCTTGAGAGCACTACATTACACTTGCACATCACAAAAATGTCAACTAATAAGTTATTACATCATAAAGAAAAAAAAAAAGGATACTCAACTGAGTTAAAAATAGCTAGGACACCAAATTTGGAATGGGGGCAGAGGTGGGGGAGAAATCTTCCATAAACTCAAGCAAACCTAAGTGTACAATAATCCAGTTTAATCAATTCCATTAAATAAGGTACATGAAAGACAACAGCCCTACATCCTCATAGGTCTTACTCCTGCTTCCACAAACCCTTGGAATTTCATGGGAGCAGCTACTAATCTGTCACTTTCTCAGTCCCATTGTATTCCACAAAATATCCCCTCCAGCACTCACCTGCCCTCCTGCTGGTTGCCTCTGGGCTCAGAGAAAGCCACATCCCTCTCTCTAGGGTAGAGGAGGACAGGGAAGGCTACAGCCACTCCATGCCTCTGCTCCAAGGTGCAAGGTGGAAGCAGGGGAGCCTGTGTCTGGCTCATTCAGCAGGAAATAACCAAGGCAGCTGCAGCCATTGTCAGAAGCACTAAAGGATGTGCTTTAAAGAACAGAACACCCTATATTTTCCACTTTGTTCAAGTGAAATGAAACACACATTTCTTTTCCTAGATTATTATTATCATTATTGCTACCTGAAAATTACTGCTATTTGAAGTTCAGCTTCATCCTTATCTGTCAGCTCAAGGGTAGTATCAGCTGCTCTCAGTGATCCTAAGGGAAACTCCACATTATGGCTTAGTATATACAAGGCAAAAGCATTTTTCAAGTTTCTCTGACACAAAAGAAGTACAGAAGTGACAAGAAAGACTTCAAGGGAAGCAGAATTTCCTCTGATTAAGTTCCTGAAAAAACAAATTTTACTTAACAACATCAGTATGAATTTATCATAAAAAAATCCCCTGCTTAATAAACTGACCAGGAGAGCTACGGAACAACTGACAGCACAGGAGAAGCAAAGAATCACTTGTGACACCTTAGCGGGAAGTCTACAGTGCCTTGCATTCAGGAGGTGGAAAAATGAACACAGTCACTGGAGACTCAAGGCAATAAGCTGATGGAAGCAGAACGACCAGACTAAGGAGCACACACTGCAGGTCCGTAAGGAAGTATCTCCCCTCCCCCAGTTTCTCAAAGACTGCATACAATTTGGGTACTGTCCCAAATAAGGCATGGAGGCAGCACTCTGATTTAGGAAACTCCTCCGATAGTTGGAATCAGCAAAAGGGGGATAAGTGAGAAAACAAAATCTGAGTAGCTTCCACAACCTGAGAAGAGGAGAAACAGAGAAGGCATAAAGAGAAATCAACTGGCATTTAAACACAGGAAGTGAGGCAGAGAGAGACAGAGGGAAGCAAATGAAACCAAAGAAGGTGGAGTTAGAAAGCTAACAAAACAAATGGAATTAAGAGCTAGCAATACTCTTGAAAAAATGCAACATCCCAGAAGCAAAGCAGTATTATTTGGGACTAGAAAACACCATAGTTCTGAAATCGCTCTTGGCTCGTCCTCTGCTTGAAAGAATTGGCAAAATTCCTTCCCCAAAGGTGAGCCATCGGTTCCATTAATCCTTCAGAATGATGTCTTGATGAGAATATCTTAGTAACTCACAAGTTTGACCTAGATTGGCCCTTCGGAAGGAAAAGTGATCTGGTGAGGGGAGACAGGACAAGAGGAGCACTTGTAGCAAGGTCTGTTATTAAAGATGGTAGCAAAGCACAGAAACATGTCTCTGATTCAGAAGTTAAGAAGAGATCTAAGTAGAACAAGGGATGTGTTCAAAAATGTCTTCCTTGGGGCTATGCATAAGACGAAACAAGAAAAGGCACTCCTCAGACCATTTGCAGTTACACTATTTTACATTTCCTCATGCTTCTGTCTCAGCTCAAGCCAGGCTTCGCCATTATTTGCACAGCTAATAAAAACTATACATTTGGATTCTTACAATGAAATACAAGATTATACACTGAACTGTATATGAGGCCTAGGGATAAATCCTGATTTTCTGACATCTAATGGGAAGTTTAAGCAACGAGGCCATTGAAATCTGCAATTGTGTGCAGGCAACGCCACAAAAGTTTAAATGAGCCCCAAACATGATGCACTACTCAGTCAAAGCCTCCCAGGGATCACTGTTTGCCTACAGACTGCACAATTTACTCTAAAGGAGGATTGCACAATCCTCTTCACAACCCCATTCAGTAGGAGGCAATAACAAGTATGTACAACTCAAAAAAACATGCAAGATACTCATCAGACTGCACTGCTATACCCTTTGCTTTCAAACAAGGCTCCTGAAAAAGGCTGTGTCCGTTCCTAGCAGTATTGCCATGAATGACTGCAGGGGCGATGCCCACAGAGCTTTCCCTGTACTGTGCAAAGGATGTGGCTAATCCTATCGGTGCCAGGCCCTAAGCCGACCTGTGACTGGCCACAGACAGTGTGCTGTGTAGAAATGATGCTACACAACACTCCCGTCTACTGCACGCTTGTAGATCATCTGCTTCAGTGATGTCACTGCTCCCCCACTTGATAGCCCAGTAAAAGCCATTTCTGGCAACTACCTGAAATACGTTTTAGTAAAGACTTCAACAGAGAACCTCGAAACGATCATCAAGTTCCCAGGAACCGCAGTGGGGAGGACAGCAGCTCTGGGAAGGAGGAGAGGATGCCCGCTCTCCAAACACGGGCCTCCCGCGCACGGGGCTCCGGCACACCCGGCCCAGGACCGCCCGGCGGGAACGGCCCGGCTCTGGCCCTGCCGACAGCCTGGCCCCGGCAGGGACCGCGCTGCCCGTGCTCGCCCCGGGGCCGGGCACGGCCCCTCCCCATCCCTGACCCGGGAATCCCCTTCGGCTGGGGGTCGCCAGCACCGGGGGCGGGGAGGGGGATCGTCGTGGCGGCCGCGCACCTGGTGAAGGCGAAGGCCATGAGGCTGAGGATGGTGAAGCTGAGAAGGGTGATGGTGTGCGGCCGGTAGAAGAACTCCAGCGTGATGTCCTCCACCTGCTGCTCGTTGATCATGCGGAAGTGCAGGCGGTAGTTCACGTCGTTCTTGCTCAGGGTCCGGCTCCCCACGCACGACGCCATCTCGCCCCCTCTTCTTCCCTCGTCTCAGCGCAGCTCGGGTTCTCCCGGGGCGGGGCAGGGCGGCGCGGCCCGAGCCCGGCCGCCCGACCGCACCGCGTCCCCCTGCGGGAGCCGAGCGGGGCCGAACGGGGCAGCGCCGCTCCCGCCGCGCTGAGGGGAGCGCGAGGCGAGGCAGGGCAGGGGAGGGGAGGAACTCGCCGGGCCGCGCCCACGCGCGAGGGAGGGACGAAGGCAGCGCCGGAGGGGGAGAGGTGGAGCCACACCGCCCCCTTTGAGCAAGCGGTGGGAAGCACTCTGGTGCCTGTATGTTCCCCCTCCCCCCCCTTTCCTCCCGGATGGTCTCGCCTGGGTTGGGCTGGGGGCGGGGCACGCACGTGGTCAGGCCGCGCCGAGCGGGGCAGGTGAGGTGATGGCGGGTCCTGGGGGTGTCTCCGTGGTCTCCCGAGGGTCTCCACGTTCTCCTGCACACGCAGAGGCTGCCGGCATGGGGAGGCCTGCGAGGGGCGGCGAGCGCGGCGCGCCCGGGCCCAGCCTCCCCCGCCCTGTGGCGCTGTGCGGTGACGGCCCTGCGCAGAGGGCCCTGTCCCGCGGAGAGGGTTGAGGTCCTGGCTGGGCTTCCCCCGTACTCCCAAAGGGACAGGTGTCGTACAGGACGGCGGGCAGTGGCCTTCAGACCCGGCTTCTCTCCCAGTTTTGTCTCCTCCGTTTGCCACGCGTTTAAAGCCTTAAGGCATCTCCTTGGTGCTTTGTAGTGAGCCATTGCTGTAGCGCCCAGGGTATTCGCGCTCCCGGCTCTGCGGCCAGGCAGGCAGCGCCTTTGCCGCCCCTCAGCCCTTTTTCTCCCGGCAGGATGCTGTGTTGAGGTGGAGATGGCTCTGTGGGCCCGGCAGGCCTCCCGCTGGTGTTGCCTGCTGAACACGGCCCGCGCTGCCCGGTTTCCTCGGAGGCTGAGGAGCTGCGGGAGCCTCGCACGGACCTGCCGTGAGTTCGCCCCTCTGGCTCTGCTGCCCGCCGGAAAGGACGGTGTTCTGTGGAGACCACAGGCATGCAGGCATGCGTCTGTAGGAAGCTGTTTCGCGCCCGACAGTGCCAAGGATGGATCCTTCTCTCCTCTGGAAAGTAATTTGCCTTCACCAGTAAAACAGGAACAAGCAGAAGTAGAAACATTACCTGATCTGAATGCAAAAATACTGAATGAAGGTAAGAGGTTTCCCGAATCTTGAAATCATGTTTTCAGTATGTTGTGATTTAACCCCAGCTGGGTTCTTTTTTTTGGCCCGTTTATCTAAAACACTTATCTGGAGTTCCTGACTTACACTTGCTTTTAGCCCCATACTTAATGCAGATATTCTTGTGGTCACTGTGTCATCCAAAGCATACCTTTAAGGTGAGACGAAGATAAAATGTTTTGGGTAGAAATGTAGGTCTGGAGCTGCCATTTGAAGGATTTTTCTTTTGATAAATCTACCTGCAGCAGTTGAGCGTTTGCCTTTCCCTCACATACCTGCTGATACAAACTAAGGGGATCGGTTTGAGGGTTTTGTTTGGGGTTTTTTTTGAACAAGGCTGGGGGAGTCCACTCACGCAATACAGCCGTTTGAATGATCAGGAACGGACAACAGGAGGCAGCAGTGTGAAGCCTGCTTTAAGCAGTGCTCTGACGAGAAATGCTCGTCCAACTGTCTCCTGAGGAAAGGAGATGAAAGAAGATAAATACAGTGTGCAGCTCTTCCTGAAACATTAGGATCATGCTACTTACTGTGGAATCTGTCTTGGTAGTTCTGGTGTGTCTTTGTTTTCTTGACATGGAAGAGTGCTGCCCTAGTCTCTAGGATGGCATTGTGCAAAGGTACAGGGGACAGAAAACCCCCTTCCTGAAGAGTTTATAATCAGGGCTGTTGATCAATAATCAATCTGATAATTTAGGAAGATGCTAGCAGCCAGCCTGGAAACAGTAAATCTAGCTGCTGTGAGCTCCTGTCAGTGGAAGAATAGATCCATTTATAGAAGCATTTTTTAAAGTCACTGAGCTCTGTGATTTCAAACACTTAAGGGGAAACAAGCATAATAATGTTCTCTTTGAAACCTTAGTGAGTAGGAAATGGAGCTTGATTTCTTTTGCTGTTAATGGTGGTGGCAGTCAGCAGCCATTCTGTAATGGATAAGACATGATAGCTTGGTTGGAGCTGGCTGTGAAATGCAGTTGTTTTAACTTTCAGAATATTTCAGGCATCAGATTCAAAAGAGGCATAAAATAGTGGGCTTGTCAGGTTATGAAAAATAATCTTTGCAGTAGCCTTTTTTCTGGATATGATCAGGGAAGAATGCATTTGTGAAGACATGAAAGGAGATCCTTTTCAAGAAGGTGATGGGAACTGCAGTGATCAAGGCAGCAGACTGAAGGCAGGCTGGCTGGGTACTATACTGATTTGGACACATGAGCAAGAGCTGATGAGCAGTGACAAGGAGATGGAACAGAGGCAAAAACTGGGAGTACAGTCTATGTTTCCAAATAATAGGTTGAATATTCATCTCATGCACAGTGTTCCTGCATTTTGAACTGGATTTTAGGAGATCTGTATAGCATTTGGTGGGAGCAGCTTTGTCTTTCACAAAATGCATTTGGGTCATCCACATTTGTTTCTTAGATTGGGATGACATCCCACCTTCATCTGCCTTGGAAGAGATTTCTGAGGAAGAAGCTGTACAGATCATCGCAGAACCGATTCTTCCCCTTCAGTCTACCACGCTCCGAGATTATGTTGATCATTCAGAAACCCTTGCAAAGCTTGTCCACCTAGGTATGTGTGATTTTATTTGTGTAGTTTGCCTGTGTCTGGAGCTTTGGAGATTCTTGTGTTTTACTGGTTTCCTTGTAAACTTGAAAGAGAGAATGGTGACTAATGGCAAAAAGCAGCAGAATATTATCCAGAGTAAATGGAAAAAGAAGGGGACTGTGTCACTCAATAGCAATGCCATATTTCTTGAAAACAAAGCTGGCTAGTTTTAGTCCCTTAGTGCTTTGGGTGCCAGGAGGAGGCATCTCTCACAGCTTCTGGAGGTGGGGAACACTCTATGTAACTTAATTGGTCTCTCTTCTTTTGGGCTGGCTAAGGTTGCTTTAATTTGCTGCAAAAGAAAATGCAGTTCTCCATCCTTGGAAAGAAGGAGAGTGGTTGCTGTGCAGAACCTTAGAAGTGGGGCACAGTAAACTAGAGGCAAGAGTGAAGGATGGAAAAGAACCTTACTTCTCATCAAAAAGCAGTTGGACTGCAGGTATATCTGAGTTCAAGGTTGCTGGTCACCTCCTTGTTGCCCAAACATCCAAGGAACACTAGAAGAAGGTTGGAGAAATAAGTATTTGAGAGGGGGGAATCTGGCCACATGTAGTAACAAATTACTGTGTGTGAGTCAGTATATAAAGGCACTTCACTGCACAGTTGTTCTCTTCCCTTGTATAATGGAGTTGGGAATTTCTTGCACACATACTTCTTTGCAACAAGAGCATATGGCACATGCAGGATTCACTGCAAATGTCTTCCTTCAAAAAATAAACTCAGCAAAAGTGTCTAAAATGACTGCTTGTTTTATCTGGAATCTTTCCACAACATACAAGGTGTTATGACCTTGCTGTGTTGAACAATTAAAGTATGCCAAATGAGTGCAAAAAAAGGAGTAGTCCTGTAAATTCCAATGTGCCTTTTTGTGAAACATTTACAGGAAGTAACGTCTGAGTTTATTTAAAACAATTTTTAATTTTGTTTGTTGTAGGAGTTGACCTATCCCAAGTGGAAAAACGTCAAAAGGCAGGTCAGCTCTTACTGACCTTGGACTTTGAAAAAGATATAAGAAAAATACTTCTGTTTCTTAAGGATGTGGGTGTAGAAGACAATCAGCTGGGACCATTCCTGACCAAAAATCCATACATCCTTGGTGAAGATCTGGAAGCTTTAGAAACCAGGTAAGACTTTCAAAGAGCAGCAGGGTGTTAAGCCCCTTGGGTTGAAGATCTGCTTTCCCCTATGGCTTAACCTTTCCTGAATGATCGTGTGTTGCCTCCTGCTTCCTTTCTGACTCAATCCCTGGCTCCTTGTTCTTGTGCCTTCCCATCTGTTGGCACTGACGTGTGGTGATATCATAAGTCAAGTCAACACCTTGATCTGCCTGAAAACTGACCATTAACAAATTTTACTGCCCATCCCTATCTCTCTGCCACAGAGGAAGCAGCTTGCCCTCCTAGGCCACTTGCTTTACCTGCGTCAGCTTGGATTCCAAAATGTCAGTCCCTGAGGCTTTGTAGAAATATATTAACCTCTTTAGTCATGATTTGAAACCACTCTTCTAGATGCTACATCTGCCTTGTAAATTCTGCAGTAAAAGAAGCAGACCAGATCTCTTCCATGATGACATCTAATAGCAGCAGAAGGTTTTGACAACAGTTTTTTCCTGTTGTCCAGCTCAGACTGAACACAAGATTACAATGAACTAATTTGTGTGTGTGTTTTCATTCACACCTTTATGGCCCTACACTGTTCCTCAGTCCCTAAAATGGACTTTTATTCTTAACATTACTTCAAATTCAACAGTTTATTTCAGAAGAACTCGTGTGTGAATGTACATGCCTTTTTTAATGAACTCAGCACTTCTCAGTATTTAAAAATTCCAGAAAAGAAAGTCTGTCTGCTTGGCTCTTGCATGTAGTAGCTGTCCAAGACAGAAATATGAAAGTACGGATATTTGGAAACAAGCACATGATCTGGATATATAACATAGACCTGACTTCTTTTTTCTCTGTTCTTCAAACCTCCTGTTCAGTAAGTGGCCTTTCAGAAACAATATCCAAAGAGAACCTGTGTAATTTTTCAGCAGTAGTTTTGAGTCTAGATATCAGAGTTATTTATACTCTTCTGAAAAGAGTATTTTTTTTTGCTATGATAAATATCCTGACACTTCTGTGAAGTCAAATTTGCTTTTCATTGACAGTCCTGTGGCACTGAAAAGCAAATTTGTGAAGTAGGGACTGAACACAGCAGTCCAATTTCAGAATTGTAATTGCATTACAATTCTTCAGTAAGTTTGACACTGGTGAGTGCTTTCCTGCAAGCTTTAAAGCAAGTGTGCTGTGAAGGCTGTGAAGTGAATGTGTCTCAGATAGCTGTCTTTTGAAAGCTGAGTATCACCTTTGCATAAACAGTTCAGTGCAGATGGACATGGTATTGGTTACATCACTCTGGAATGTTTTATTGCTATGGATTCCACGTTGCTAGGAAACAAAACACAAATTTCAATAGATTTGGCATTTGACTTCAGATAAACATCATAAAAGTCAAAACATTCCGTAATTCATAACAATTTTGACAGTTGCAAATCAGTGTCTGTACTGCAGCTGCACCAGATGCTTTGTTTTACGTTATTGTTAATGATGACTTAAAACTGTTAACATGCTACATAGAACTGCTGACCCCTGTAGTAGAACGAGGGCTAACCTTGGTGCCAACACTCACAGATGTATCTCAAACTTTGGCCAAGTTGGATGATTGTGTTTCTTTAATATACCAGTTTCTGGAGTCAGGTTATTACAATCTTGCCATCCCTCTTTTAAGTTTCTTGCCTTTCCAGAATGTGAAGAAATGCTTCAGGTGTGAATCTTAATGACTTGTTAACAGAAAACAAGAGGAGCCAGGACAGCCAAAAGATTTTATTTTTCATCTGCTCATTTAGCTACGTTTCTGGGATGATTGGCAGCCGTGTCCTTGAAAAAATGAATGGAAGAAGTATAGTGTAGCCAAGCCGCAGCATTCAAAACATAATGGGATAATTTTTGAAGGGCCAGGTGGTTATTGTTGTGTTCTGATTTTCTCCCCCTCCTAACCTTTCCTTGTCTTTGAGGTTTCTGCAGCCAGTTCCATCAGCATTGTCTGGAGCTTAGGCTGCTACCTTCTCTGTTGGGGTGCCTGCTCAATCAGGAATTGGTCATCTAGAGCTTGTTCTTGTATCTTCTGTCTGGACATTTTTTGGCTTGTGATGACTTCATTTTTGAGGGTTTGTGGAAAGAGGGAGGCTGTAGTGACTGGAAGGTAATTTTTTTTTCTCTGCACAAGATGTGGTTTAACACAGAGCCTGTTTTTTGCTGAATACCTGCTTCTGCAGAATACTCTGCAATCCATTTAGTATCTAAATTACTGCCAGATAAAACCAGTTCTTATATGCTTTCATCTGACAGAAAATACTTCCATATACTCTCATCTACAGCCAAAGGAAATCTCTCCAAACTGTAGTTCAGTTCTTTTGTAGATGGGATTAATTGTGTCTCTCTTTATGTGCTGTATTGCCCTCCTTTGTTCCTTTTTCTGGTAATCATGTATGGTAATCATCTACTGCAAGTAGTACTTGAAATAAGATTTCACATTCACTGAATTTAACAAAGTTTGGGAAAAGTATTGAGTTGGAAAGAAAGAAAGCTCTGTTAAACATAAAAACTTCAGTCAGCTCCTTTTCCTTTCTGATGACCAGATATTTGTTACTTAATCATTGGACCACTGATTGAAAGTAGGGACCTATTGCAACGAATGTAACTTCAGCTAATCTGGAAATGTCTTTTCGGACAATGTCTCTACACATAACGTTGTTGTAGGGTATTTCTACTCCAGTGCTATTGGCAAAACAGAGATGTATGTTCTTTCAGCAGTAGAAATGGAATTCATTAAAATAGCAAAAAGCTGTATATATCTTCTTGTCCATACCCTATGATGATCTATTAATGTGTTTGCAATCTAGGAGACAGGCTGGTAGTTAAATGTAGGTTAACACAGTTATCTGCTTAAGTACAGCTGGAAGGAATTAAAATCTGTCTTCAGTATTGACATTCTGATCTGAGGTTTATTTTACTTCTAATTAATTGGAAGGGAGGGTATTTTGCTTTTACGATAACTGCAGAATTCATCCTAATTATTTTTGGCAGGGTTGCATGTTAATGCTAGAACATCTGTCCATTTATAAGATATCACTGAGGAATTTAAGCAGTACTGAATAAATGGAGGCAATAAAATTTTCATCACTGGATTTTATTTTGTTTTTGTTCTCTTTCTAGAGTGGCTTACCTAAAATCAAAAAAATTTGGTAAGTCAGAAATTGCTCAGATGGTCTCGAGAGCTCCATATTTGCTGTTGTTTTCAGTGGAAAGACTGGATAACAGACTGGGTTTCTTCAAAAATGAACTTGGTCTCAGTGTAAAGAAGGTAAAGACTGAAGTCCTTAGTTATTTTCTTATTAACAACTGTAAGGCCTTGCAGTATGAATATTTCAAGTGTTTGGAGGTTATCCACAAACATCAGTGACGTTACCATGAGAACATAGAGGTTTACAAGAGGGTAACATGGTTTTAACTGCCTATGGAAGTGATGTAGACACTTAACATTCAGAAGTCCTGAAGTACAGGTTTTGAAGATGATTCACTACAGATTATTTTCAAACAAGCACGTATATGTCCAATTTTATTACTTGAGGTGAGTTAGAGGACTGAATTCATTACTGAAACAGCAAGCACCTTTTATAACTTCTGGAAAATTAAATGCTTCTCTTCATCTCCCCAAGATACTGCAAAATACTTAACTCATAATTGAAAAATTGTCTAATATGTGAATGTTATATCAAACTAAATGCCAAATTATACACTCAGTTCACCATGAGTAACCTCTGGGTTTGCTTGTGACTGTGTACCATGCTTTGTGCTTAGTAGGTATTCAGCACCCTGCTTTGGGATCTTCAGGGGAGGTAGTAGCTGGACTTGCTTGGAATAAGTGGGCAGTGTTAGGTGTTTCCCACACCTAACAGTGTTAGGTGTTTCCTACAGTAGGTGAGGATTGCAATGAATGTCAAATTCCAAGTGGAATCAGGGTTGCTTTGCTGGCTTCTATCAGCTGAACAGTCATAGCTGTCACAGTGCCTGTTGCTGGCTGTTCTATGCTTGAGGTAAGAGACCTCCCCAGAAAAGGGTTTAGTCACTGCCTTGTACTCAGGGTGGATTACAAGTGATTACCTGGCTTAGTGGACATGGAGTAATTTCTTGTATTGCCATTATACTATGGTCTAACCAGATCCTGAATTAGACAAACTCCACTGAGCTGAAAAATCCTTTTATAGCCTTATTGGGTAGTGTGTTGTTAACTTCTTTAAAAAGATGGGAAGAAACAGCTTGAGCACTGAGAGAGATAGAGCTCTTGAGCATGCTTTTGATGCATGCTTTTACTCCCTTTTCCCATCTGCTTTACAACACCTATGTTGTTTTTTGTTTTCCTTTGGAGTAACTTTTTGCATTCTTAATATACTGCTGCTTCATCCAAACTCCTCCTTGGTGTAGAAATAAAAATGAATTGCATCCCTCTTCCAGCTGCAAAAAAAAAAAGAAAAAAAAAATTTATATGAGATCTTTCTTTCACAAATGAATTCACAAAAAAGCTTTCAGTAATGCTCCTTTTGTGTTTTCCCTAATTGTAGACAAAGGACCTGGTAGTTCGTCTTCCAAGGCTACTGACTGGCAAATTAGAACCTGTAAAAGAAAATCTTCAGGTGAGTTTATGAATAGATATTAAAAGTGTATTGTGTATCCATATAGTTCAAGAGTTGACAGAAGATAAAATTCCTAGAGGAGAATCATGCATAGAAAGTATTTAACGAAATAATTTTAGTGGAGATATAAAATAACTGAGGATTTTGCTCAAAAATTTATTTTCCTCTATATCTTGCAAGCTTATAGAATACACGGAGCAGTATCTTATTGTCTTGGACTCAGATGCAGTGTCCTCCTGCCAAAAGTTGCTATCTGATGACACAAATTGTTACCCATTTTTTATGAGTAGAAAAACACTCCCTCTTTTTTTCCCCCCTTAATTATTAGGGGTTTTTGCTAACTTGGGCTGTCCATGAGTATTTAGGAGCAAGAAATGTGCAGTTGATTATTTTCCTCTTGGCAGGTAGCTAGTCTGCCAAAATGTGCATTTGACACCTATTGTCTGATAGCAGATGGTCGTTATTAACAACTGTTGGGTAAATAACTTCAGACCCACAGGGACTCCTTTCCCTTTTGAAAATGTAACTATGTATTGGTTTAATTATTGTGCTATAAAGCCATCGAGGCCAAACAGCATGATGTATTATAACAATTTGTGAAATTCCATTATCCTATAATGCACAACTGTGAATTAAAATGTATAATTTTCAGACAGACTCACTGCTCTGAAACTATTAAACACTAGAAATCTTGCAATCTGAAATGTGTGTGTGGTAAGGGAGGAGACTGGAAAGTAGCAGACTGTTCTAATTAATAGTGCTTTCTTTTTAATGAACATGGTTTCCACAGGCGAGGGATTCAGTATATTATAATGAACGTGTTTTTAAGATTCTCAGTTCTATGTGACTATCTTGTTTATCTACCAAATACATATATATAAATAGCATTTATTTTTAACATGTGTGGGAGAGAGAGGGAGAGAGAGGTAGGATTTTTAGGTTCTCACTGTTGAAATCTGCTTGTAATTAGAAGCTCTAGCCTTTCAGGAGGTTGGATATTTCGGTTTTAGAATCTGGGTTCAGACCTGTATGTCCTAAACTGATGGTGGGAGGGCAGTACTTGGAAAGTGAAACCATGTACCACCAGTTCAGAAGTGATCAGGTCATTTCCCTCATTTTGAATGGACTGTTATTTAGAAACAACTACTGGTTGTCAAAAGATACCCGCCATGATAAATGATCTGAAGGATTATTATTTGTTCCATCCTCTGAAGGTTTCATCCAGCACGATTAGAGATTAACTAACACAATAAAACCTGACAGCTTGCATTACCACTGCCTATTGTGGGAATAATATAGAATAAGTTGAATATTGCTGAGACTTACACAGTAAGAATATTAGCATATGTGGCCTAGAGAGTTACTGAATATTAAATATGTTTGCTGTCAAACTGAGTGCAGTCAAAGCAATTTACACTTGAGCTCACGGGTCCTGGCATGAGGGAGCTGTTCCATTTCAAAGAGTAGAAGATAAAAGGTCAGGATTCTTGTCACAATTACCCCTACAGTAGGGCCAGCTTTACATCTGCAGTGATTTAACATTTGGTCTTATCCGGTTGTGTATCATAATGCAGTAACTTACCACTGCCAACTCAGATCCATGGAAGATACCACTGAATGCAAACACTTCTTTTCATGCCTGAATGCTGTCTTAGTTGATTGGTATTTTGTGATGCACAAATATTTATAAAGCAGATAAGGAAAAACCAGGATTTGAAAGACCTGATTACAGTCACCTCTCGAAGCAATTCCCTGTGAGGATCTGTAAGTCCTAAGGTATCTTCAAAACCCAGATTCTGAGCCCTTCCCTTTGTATTTGCCAAGCAATTCTGGAAAAGAGCTGCAGTCTTGGCACATCAAACTGGACAAACAAAAAGCACCTCGTTTTTGCCAACTGAAGTAGTACCTGGGTTGGATTTAAAAGTCTGGTTATATTGACTGACAAACATACCCGCTTCATAGCTGGAAACAAACTGCTTGTAAATGTCACTGGAAGACAGAAGAAATGGCTGAGTTACCAGACACTCCTGTATGCTGAATTCCTTTCTCAACAACTCAATGAACTGCTTGCCATTCTGCAATCTGGGAGGAGTGCTTATGATTTTATTGAAAAAATGTGTTTTGTTTTCCTTTTGGGAAATCATAATTGAAGTCAAGGCAGTCTCTGAAAAAGACATCTTACTTTAGACATTATTGAACTGTAAAATAAGTTGATAACACTGCATATTCTACACATCTCTTTCAGGTTCAACAGTCTCCAGTTGAAGACTACAGGACTGAAATTATACTCCCTATTATAAAAATGTAACTTGGATACATTAACAAAGAAGTAATGTTTGATTGCTGTGTTTTACAGAGCTCAGCAGCTCCACAACAAGAAAGTCAGTCTTTTGACAGCTTGGTATTGAAACCGGTGAAGGATCTTAGGGGAGAATTTTTATGCTTGTGACTGCCACACATATGTAGACACTGGTTTTTGTTGATATCTCAGACAAGCTGAAAAAAAACATAGCATTCACAGAAGTCATCTTTACTTTGGGGATACTCTGTAAACAAATTACACTTTAATCCAGAATGATAAGTTGCATTGTCTGACTTCAGAACAACTGAAGTGGTGGATATTATTGTGGGATGCATTCTTGTTGCTGTGTGACAAAGGGTAGAAGAATTTTACATCCGTTTATTTCAGTGGACATTTAAATAAGTCAAGTTTGCTGTAGCTAACTTGTAAAGGTAAAATTGTGCTCTTTTTCAGGTTTGTCAGATTGAACTTGGTTTTCAACGCAATGAAATTCAACAGATAGTGTATAAAACCCCCAAGATTTTAACTGCAAGTAAAAAGAGGCTCAAACAGACATTTGACTACTTACACAACATAATGGGCATTCCCCACCACATGCTTACTCGCTTTCCTCAGGTGAGTTGTTAATCTGGGAATAAATTGTAGGTGCTTTTGTCACAGCCACTTCACTAATATGGTGCTGAAGGTGGAGCCTCACTGTATGCAGTGAATTCACGTGTGAATTCTTCAACTTGCCTGTGGCTTTTACTGTAACTGGGACAACTTATATTGGCAATTCAGAGACCATGGAGGATTCCAGTGTGGAAGTGTTGCCTTTTTTCCCCTGACACGTTACATCACTAACCCCAGTCTTGTGAATTTTTACGTTTTCAACAGAGGTAGTCATCTTATCTCTTCTGGATTCATGCAAGAGAGATTACTGCCTGTTTAGGGATTTGTTTGTCCTGAAATCTTACCTAAGAGACACAAGGGAAGACTGATTATGCAGAAGATCTGTTCATTAGATAACATGTATACATATGAACATTTCTTTCAGATTTGTCTACTTAAAAAACTAATTTTAGAGATTTAGGATCTGAAAAGAGAGTGTAAAGAGAAGAGAAACTGGTGTTCCTATTGCTGTGGCAATTGCTAAAATATCACAGGATTGAAAACAGATTGGTTCCCTGATTACTTATTTTTTTCTATCTCCTCATTACTGTTATTTCCTCTCAAAAGTTGAAAGCTGTAGTCACTTCATTCAATGCTGACATGCAGTTGCACTAGCTTCTTAAAAGGTAAAAGTGAAAGGACAAATTGCAGCTTCTGAACTGAAATAATTTTCTTATAAAGCAAGTCTAGTAGAGAATCTAACTGGCTAAAAAGCCAAAATTATATGGGGAAATAAAACTGCTTCCCAGGATTTTGATTGCTTCTCTTGCTGTTTAATATATCTTTACTTAAGGAGCATGCTTGCAGTAACTCCAATCTGTGTCAGTTTTGCCCTCCTTGATATATAAGTGACCACAGGTCTTTCTCACTTCCTTCTCAGTTGTCTTATTGTTAGCTTTGTGGTTCACCTCATTATTTTTCTTCCCTTTCTTTGGAAGGGTAAGTGGAGACCTCTATTCCTTGTTCTTGGCACAGTCACTTCCTCTCTTCCCTGTCCTTCCCTTTCATCCTCAAAAACTGCGAATTTCAGGATATGGTTAGTGCAAGTCAGTCTGGTGGTCTGGCCTTTAACTTGTGCATTCACAAATATATATATGTCTCTATCTGTACTTGCTTCTATCCCAAATTACAATAATGCTGAAAATAAGAGGTATACAGGATTTTTTTTCATCAAATGCTCTCTGATATTACAGCTGTTCTTGTAACCATTCTTTCTATCAGCTAACTCCACAAATGGTGGTGAAATTTTTTTCTCCTGTCTTCTGACACTCTCTTAAAATTCAAGGAAGGCAGAGGAGGAACAGTAGTTTTGTTTCTCTCCTAGTTCAATTAGTTTGCATCCTTGTGAAATCCTTCTTTCATCAATGTAGTCTCTCTTTTTTAGTAAAATCTCTGCTTGCTGTAGCATTCATATTTTCACCATTATCCTCTCTAGCCACTCTCTCTGCAGTAGTACTGCTCAGAAATGCAGAGTTAGATATCTGCCTTTAAGACTTAACTGTTCATCTCATCTTCTCCACTTCCCTCTCTTTTTAGATGTTCTGCTGATTTCTTTGATGTTTCCCTTACCATTGTTCTCACCTTTCACTGTCTAGATTTTTATTGTGACAGGTACCTTCAAAGGTAGGCACTGCAGTGCAGCAGAAGACAAGCAGTTGTTTTGAACCACCACACTCTGCCTTTTAGCTGTGTTATGACAGCAGTCACAGCCACTCACCTTTTCCCTTGCCACTGTGCCATTTCTTCGTTCACATTATGCCATGTGGTCAGCTGTTCATTTCTTCCTTGTAACAATGCTCATCTGAATCTGTCTGTAACAATAAATGCTTCTGATAGTATAGGGAAAATGCTCCCTGTTTCTGAATATCTCTTCTCCACTTACTTGGCTGTGATTACACAAAAATAATATAGTTGTTATATATAAGTAAAAAACCTAACGTGCTTGAAAGTTGTATCTGTCTGATTGTGTATGTAGGTCAGTGTATTGTATTGAGGCATTCAGAGTTTAGGTAATTCATATATAAATGTAACCTACCTGGTGTTTGACATAAATTAGAAGAAAATATGCAAATGATTTGTTTTCTTCCTAGATCTTCAGTTGGTCTAAAAAATGCTCTTATTTTAGATGCCTTGTAGTCTGAAATTTAGACAGCCTAAAAATTGCTTCCCTTTTTTTCTTTCTTAGGTTTTCAACTCAAAGCTGTTACGAATCAGAGAGAGGCACATGTTTCTTGCATTCTTGGGAAGAGCCCAGTATGACCCAGCACAACCCAGCTACATCTCTCTGGACCAGCTGGTATCCCTGCCTGATGAGGTGTTTTGTACAGAGATTGCCAAAGCTTCTATACAGGACTTCGAAAATTTCTTAAAAACACTTTAGTAACACATGTAAAAAATAATAAAGTTATGAAATAAACATATTTTATGGAACCAATCCCCTTTAAGGACTCTAAACTTTTTTATTACTTGTTTAAGACTTCATTGCTTATGAAACATTTGTAGGATTTAAAGGCTCACAGTAATATTTATAGTAACTTAAAGTTTTTTTCAGAAGGATTGAGTGAATACTCATTCCATGGATTGCTGTTAATGCAATCCTTGTCATTAATCACTAACTTTATTCAAAGTGGATGATGCAGAAAAGTAAATTAAAGTAGATTCTTCTTTTTTTTTTTCTTTCGATAATGGCAGAGTTTTGAGAAATGGAAAAACTAGCTAGTGACCTATTCCCTGTCTTGCCAATGATCTTTTTCTCTCTTCACCCTCTTTCCCAAAAGTTAGAATAGCAAGCTAATGCAGTAGTGAAGAAGTGTTGTGTTTACCTGCTTGAGCTAATGTTATTATTTTCCCTGTACAAAAAAGTACACTATTACTCATGTGAAGTTCCTCATACAAAAAGGCATTTTTTTCAACAGGTTACAAAGGTGTTCCCTTGAGAAGCTGGCTGCAGAAATTAATATCCTAAAAGCTGTGCAGTGAAACCTGGTTTGAAATGTTCAAAAAAAAAAAAATCAGCAAACTGAATCAAGGCAAATTCCAGAAAGAAAATAAAACTGTTAGTGTCCCTGAAATCTAGAAGCATCTTTATGTAAGTTACTTTTTTCTTTCCCTTGTAGAGTTTTCCCCACACCCCAAAGAGATTTGTGAGGTTTTAATTTGTTTTGAATGCCTCAAACTTTGAGCTTTTACTTCTCTTGTTATTTTTAAATGTAAAAATGATCGCTGCCAGAGCTAAACCAGTTTCTTTGAAATGTTAAATGCATGTGCTTCTGCCAAAATAGCTTCCCAGAAACACTATGAAGAAAGGAAGCAAAAGATTTTATGGGAGTGCTAGAAGGGAAAAGGAGAGAGGATAGAAGAACTTTCTGAGCATCATGTAAAAAACTCTGTGGCTCTAAGATGAAAAAAGAATCTTTAGAAGAAATGTTTGGGCCAGAATTACCCAACTTATTGTAGTCGGCTATTCTTGACAAGGGCTGGCAGCCTTGGATTGAACACGTTGATTCGCTGGGGCTCGCTGGGTACAACACGGCAAAGACCATTCGCGGCCTGGTGCACTCTGGACTGTGCTGTTTGCTTTCCTGACTAAAAATTGCCTGTTGCAGCCGTATTTCTGGACTAATCCCACATATTCATTTTATTTCTTTTAAAACGCAGTGATCCATTCCTGAAGGAACTGCTGGGAAGAGAGGCAGCTATCTGTGCCTCAGAATGCAGAGCTGCTCACCGGGCAGCTGCGATACCTGAGCAGAGAGAGGTTTCTGCTTCTTCCTGTGATCGATCGGTACTTTGCTTACAGTGCTTTACAAAGCTAAATTTTATTTTCGTTATTTTTCGCTAATGTTCATCCTTGCGCACACACAAACTCCCCCACTCTAACCCGGCGCATGCGCCGGCGGCGGGGCGGCATTGGCGGGCCCGCGCCCGCCCCTGCGGGTTACCCAGGAGGCCGCGCGGCGCAGAGGTCAAGATGGCGGCGAGGGCGTCTGGTGAGGAGGCGGGGGGCACCGGGGCTGGGGTCAGGGTCGCGACTGCTGCACCTGTGGCGCTGCACTCAACCCGCACAACGCTGGGGAGCGAGGCGGCCCGCGACGGGGACAGGGAGAACCAGGGAGCCGGTGTGCACCGTGTGCCCTTGACGGGGGTAGCGAGTGCTGCGGCACAGCCTTGGCGGGCGGGTCTCCTTGCCGTCCCTCTCGTGGTGGTGGAGGGAGCCTGGCTCCGATACCCGGATTTTCTGGGTGCTCGGGAGCATTGGAGGAGCCTTTGGGCAGCTCCGGAGGGGCCTCGGGTGTCACTGTCCTGCGCGGGTACTGAATGCACGCACGGCTGGTGGAAGGTTATTCCTTCTCAGGCCCTAAAGCACGCAGGAGTCAGTAAATAACCGAATGGGATAGTGCGCTAATGGCGCACTGGTATCACACGTAGCACTGTTTTTTTGGGGTGACTTGGTAAGACAAACGTCTTAAAAGTCACATAAGACAGCTTGCCCGAGCTGCATTGCCCATATTGTGCTGTACCCCTTGTTGCATTACTTCAATGGTATTTGTACCATCGTACTTAATTATGTTTTAATGCACCTTTTCCATCCAGAATCACATTTAATGAAAGATGAATGTGCTATGTGTGGTGTCTTTGTATTTTTGTGTTTTCTTTTTAAAACTTTTTTTTAATCTTTCTGTTGAGGGGTACTTTTCAGTGTTGACTTTCTGGTTCACTTAGGCAATTTCTTGATAAAGGAAGCTGTGGAATAGCAGTCAAGTAACTGGAGAGGAGAGCAAAAGGTTAACAACATATTAATATACTGGCCTCGAAATCACATTAACCCACTGTTGTGGAACTTTGATAAATTATTTGAAAAGCATAACGGTTTTGCTTTCTGTAGAACGCTACCATTTTGGCTCATGGAAGAGTTATGGAGCGTAGAAGTGCTGGTGCTGTTTTGGAACAATGGACCAGTTCCTTGTTAAACTCTTAAAGCAGTCTCACATTGAAATTTCGTGAAACAGGTCGAACTGCAGTACATAATGAGTCCTTCTACCTGGTCAGTGTCAGTTAAGGGATGTTGAGAAGTAGAGAGGCCAAGCTGTATACGTTCAGATTCAAACTTGAGGCAGTGTTATATTACTGCATATGAAGGAGGCCAGCGAATTTTTGTGTACTGTCATAGCAATGTGTAATGTTCATTTTTGTCTTGCTCTGCAACTGATGATGGTCACGTTCAGTCGCAGGAGGTGGTCGCCTGATAGACAGCATTCGCAAGTGGTACTATAATGCAGCTGGGTTCAACAAGCTTGGTAAGTGTTGGATTGAATTTAGCTGTGGTTCATAATTGGCATATGTACACGCAGTTTAGCTTGTCTTTTTGATCAAAATTAGCTACTACTTTTGTGGAGGAGAAAGGTTGGCAGTAGCTTCACTCATCGTGATTTGTATCTAGTAATGAATCAGTGACTTTTCTGTTATTTCTTTGTTTGCTCATGTTTTCAGTGAATTAACTTATAACAGCTAAGGTCAAGCTGGAGCAGTTGAAAAAATTTTCACAGAGCAGTCCTGAAAGCTTGATTATTTACCTTTCCTCACCAAGTCACTTTTACCAGCCAGTATCTTTGAACTCAAAGACTGCTCTTGAAGCTAGAGAGGTTCCCACTGATAGCAGTCAGTCTGTCCACAATACTTATGCAAAGTATCCAAAGTGCAGAAGAGGTTTTAGTTAGTTCTGCCCTTTGTGTCACCATAACTTCAGTTCGTGTCACCCTGGCCTGAACAGTACTGGAACAGGTGTCAAAACAGTGTTTCCTTAAGTAGAGAAGACTGTCTTAATGGTATTGTCTTCACTTAGTTCAGAGTTGTTACCAAATTTGTTTCAACCATTTAGATGGCAGAACTGTTCTTGAATAAGAACCTGAATATTCAGTGCTTGTAATTTGCTGCTGACCACAATAAGTGCAAATCTTTTAAAGGAATTTAATATACCTGTCCTGGGGAAGCTAGAAAAAATAATTGCAAGACAACTGTAGAGGAATAAGCTTAGACCTTTCCTCCAGAGATGAAGTGTTTAGCGCCTCTTTTTATGTCTGCCTGCTGAAATTCTTACTTCTGCTGCTTTTCTGGAAATGTGACTAAAAACTGAGAAACACCAAATTTAATGTCGTGATTAAAGTAGCAGCAGTGCTCCCTGTGCCTTTGAAATAGGTTACAAAATTGAATTCAAGAATATATGACTCAAAAGAGATTTGTTTTATTGTGAGACCAAAACCTTTGACCACAAGTCAGTAGGTATACTCTTGTAATCTGCATCAGTCTTGGAATGCTACAGAAATAATATTTTGTCCTATTTTGCTAATACTGAACCTTTTAAGCAGAGTTGGTTGAGTTTCAAGAACTCTTTGTTCCACAAATGGTGTGAAAGTGTTCTTGGCTTTGAGAAGACAGGGTGCTTCTCCCCGATTTAACTTCTGATTTGGAACTCATGCACGAACACAGAGCTTCAGGTTTCCATGGCTTAATAGAATCAGTGGAGATCTGGTCATTATGGATAGGGGAGTTTAGAGCATAATTCTTCGGTACTGAAGGAGTCACATTTGTGGTTGACCAACTCTAATGAATTCAGAGCTCTTAAACCCTTTGCCTAGACAGTCATCTTAAATATAGATATAAAAATAGATGAGCATAAGTCCACCCCTCAGATCCAGAAAAGTTACTGTTCTGTATGGATATTTTCTTATTAAACACATTGAATAAAATACTTATTTTCCTTATTTCTCTTAAGGAAAAGGAGTAAAAAAAAAAGTAGGTAGAGTATGTGAAAGCAAGTGTTTAGAATTGCATGTTCTCTGTGAGCAATTAATGGTTCTCCTGGATTGTTTTTTCTTCATGATTATGCATTTGGAAGTGTTTTGCCCATGGTACTTAGAAACACTTGTGTCAATCCTAAATCTTGTTTAGGAATATTTATTCAGTGATACTTCTTGGTGCAGGATTAATGCGAGATGATACATTGTATGAAGACGATGATGTAAAAGAAGCACTGAAGAGACTTCCAGAACATCTTTACAATGAAAGAATATTTCGCATAAAGCGAGCATTGGACTTGAGCTTGAAACATCAGATCCTTCCGAAAGACCAGTGGGTGAAGTATGAGGAGGTGCGTGTACACAGCGTTTTCAGGCAGTCTTAAATGGCACTGCTGTGACTGGTCTTTGGGATTGTCATTTGCTGAAGAGACACATGCTTACGTGTTCTTTATAATGAGTACATGAGTCAGTGTCTCACGGAACACCTCTGGAAAACACAGCTTTTGATGGCTGTTTAGAAATCTCTGGTTTTTGGTAGAAATTACTAAATTTTTCTCACAATGACAGAAGCTCAAGCTGCAGCTCGGAATGATAGCACATTGTGTTCAGACAAAATATTTCTTCTAAGCTGTTAGATAAAGAAATACTCTGTAAATAGCTTGGAAATTCTTACAAAAGGTCTCTTGCTTTTCTGATTAATATCTTAATCTTATAGAAAATCTTGAGCCAAAGGTTTTATTCATGAAGGTGCCAAGGAAGAATAAGTTAAAGGGAAATCTTGCACTAAAATAAGCATCATCTTGTAATTTGAAAAGCAAACTACACTTTCCTTTTCAGATCTAACTAATTTTTATTTTTAGAAGTGAATTGATTCACATACTTTGCATTACTGTCCACCTCAGATTTCTCCAGATTACCAGGCAGAGAAGAATCTTATTGCTAAACTCTTGACTATAGGATAGTATATGAGTATTAATGTGTCTCTGTGTAAGCAGAGGATTTTTCTTGTGGTCTTGCTGGTATATCTGAGTAACTGCTGCATCAGATAACCAGTTACATATTTCCTAAAGCAGTAGTTTGGTTTGTAAGTGTTAAACATGGTCAAGGTGTTCCACCAAATTCAAGTTTACAAGTTTCCACCAAGTCCCAAATTTTAGGAGTTAAGCTCAAAAAAAGATTCTCCAGAGTATTATAGTTGGACTTTAAACTAATTAAAGCGGATCTTGTACATTTGGGTATCTGCCAAAAGAACATTGCTCTATAGCTGTAGCTGGAAGCATCCCTTTGCTTGTTAATGTTGGTGAGGAATTAGGCATTAGTGGTTGCTGTAGTAGAAAACTTCTCAATGCAGACTTGGCAGATAGAAAGTTTACCTTTTCAGGCTAAGTAAGGCTTGATTTTTTTTTTTTTCCCTTGTTAGGTTGGTGTTTAGTCAAATCTGAGGAGGAGTGAGAGACAAGTAGTCTGTAGGAATGACTTGAGATGTTTCTGGACCTCACTATAAATTTAAATATATTCTGTTCTTTTTTAGGATAACCATTATCTTGAACCATACCTAAAAGAAGTAATCCGTGAGAGACGTGAAAAGGAAGCATGGAATAAGAAGTAACTATTGAACCACTTCATGAAAATATCCACGTATTTCTGATATTTTTAAACATTTAGTTATAAAAGTCCACAGAGAGGCAATTGTGTGGCTGAAGAATACTATTTCAGCTTGTTCATTGAGTCTGTTCATCCAACCAAAATAAACATGTCGAAGTAAAAAATCTTGGATGAGTTCTTTTTGAATGTTAACAAGCTAATGTTCAGATCTTTCCTATGAACATATACATTACATATTAGTTTAGTGGTATGCAGTCTTCAGTCCAGCTTTTTGATTCTTACTCTTTTCATAGTACAGCTGTTTTCTGCAGTTGTAGGATTAGGTAAGAAACATTGAAGGCTGTTGGTGCTAGTTGCTTTGTTAAATTAAAAAGGAGTTTGTATTTCATTTGTCACTTCTCTCTGTAGATAACAATACTGGACCAGTGTTTGATGTTACAATGGTATTGTAAGACAGCAGAGTGTAATATCCTGTGCATCTGAGCACATACATATTAAAAAAATGGAAAATATAGATGATTCCTTAGTCATAAAATAGGAAATATTTCACTAGCTTTTTGTATCATATACATTGTTAGTCCTTAAAAGACTATTTTCATATAAACTGTAATGACTGTCTCACTTCAGCTTCTTTAGAATTTTTGTTCTTTAAAAGGGTAAAAGTGGTATTCTGATGTGCTTTCAAGAACATATTTAACTTCCCATGTATTTTTTTCATCACCTAAAGCATGCTGTAGTTTACAGTGTTTGGTGTCCAGAAAGTACTGGCTCTTACTGGCTGAAGACCTTTAGTCTTCCATGGTTTAATGGTAGTGTTAATCTGAGACAGATATTGGTATTAGATGTGCCTGTATGACTTCTGTGATAGTCTCAAGGTTTTTGTCTTTTTCATTTTGTTACACATGCTTGTCTGCCAAATGCAATGCTCCATTTACCAAAAGCTAGAGTAGTTTAGAAAAAAAAAAGAGGAAAACACACCTGCAGTTTTCAATTGATATGATCAGTGAAATATGCTACTGGATTAGAAGCTAGAATGGAAGCTGTCTTTTAGCTTTGCTTGTTGCCCTGTTATTAACCTTTGTCTGCTTGCTAAAGTCTCTTACATCTCCTACAGTAAAATCTAGTGATTGAATCATATATAATTTGATGTATTTTTGAGAACTTTCTGTTTTTCTCCCAGGAGACAAATAGGGCATGAAATTTCACTTCTCTTTATGGAATTATTAGAATATACTTTTCTAATGGAATTAGAACTATTTCATTAGCTGTTAGAATAATATTAGAAGTCTAAAGAGCTATTTACGTTAGATAATTGAAAGGCATAGCTGCTCAAATTTCTACAAAAGTTATAATTCTGTAGAAAGACAGTCACTGCTTATTTGACTGTAAGTTTGGATTGAGGAAAAAATCTCTCAAAAATTACTTGGTTTAGAGAAAAGGACTTTGTTGGCATTAGGCACTTAAAAATAGGCTTTGAGTGAAGTGCAAAGCAACCATGCTCCAATTGGCCTAAAGCATCCGAAATCACTGATGCCCTTACACTCAAATGTAACATCTTAAGAGTCAGAGATGAGTAGTAGAAGTTAATAATAAGAATCTTTCTATGTTTTTATGGCAGCTCAAGGGGAAGAGGAAAAATGAAGCCAGGTTAAGAGGTTGCCTGTTCACTGAGGCTGTTTAGCAGCTTTCATTTAGATGTGTTTCCAGATGCTTCTGCCTTGGAATGATAATTTTTAACTTTAAATTTCTAAAATATGCAGTAATCTCCTGTTGGAAGTATTTTGAAAAAATTCACTGAATACTATTGTATTTTAGAAGGGTGTTTGAAGGAAATATTATTTGTCTTTTTTTTTTTTAGCAGAGATAGAGGTGTATTCTTTGAAACGTTTAGGATTATCTAAAAATGGTGAGGAAGGAAGTGGGTGCAAGAGTGATATTTGTTGCCTGGGAACCAGGAGCTGTAGCAGTTTTGTGTTAGAGACTGTAAACTCTTTTCTAAAATATGTGATGTGAGATTTGTATGCTTGAACTGCTGGCTAATGCATGAGTAACTTGGAAGACATTTCATATTTCACCCTCTGGTGTTCCCCTCGGTGTACGCTGAGCAAACAAACATTAATCTGTAGCTAGAAGAAACTGGAGTTTTCTTCTATGTAAGATCTGAATCCTGCTGGTGAAAAGTTGAAGAGTCAGCGTGATTCCCATTTTTGAATACTTGCATTTATCGTTAAAAATATCTGGGATGGGAAGGAATGGACTTGTAAAAATGGGTTTTCAGCTCTGCCATTAATTGTAATGATTCCTTCCCACCTGTACAGCTCTCTGTGGGATCCTGCCATATTCCTTGTGCAGGCTATGTGCTCCTCAGTCAATGACCACAGACTGTGCAGCCATTAGCTCACTATCTGCAAAGCTGCCTCATTTTAAGGAAAAGCTTGATAACAGTAAAGGGGGTCAAATTGCCAGAGGTGTAAAAAGAAGAAAAGTCTGATGCCGAAGGAAAGACCATTCTTTGGTTTGGAGAACTGGATTTTCTTTCTGCTGCTGTCACCAGGTTCTTCTATAACACTGAGAAAGACACTTGGCTTACAGAAGCCCACTAAGAATTTTGCTAAATGCTTAATATGTGGGTGCTTGGGGCTACATCTGCAGAAGTGCAGAGTAATCACATCTATATCTAAGTTCAGTAGATCTGTTCTGAAAATATTAGGTGAAAGTGTTGATATTCGGCCATACACTCAATGGTGGTACAAGGAGCAAATTTCACAGGGATTCTCACAATCCTTATTCCTCTGACGGTCAGTGCAGAAATACTTCCAAAGAAGCTGATACATTTGTGACCTCTGTACCAAGTGCTTTCGGGAAGCAAAGTTCAGCTGTGCACTGAAGAGGATTGAAAAGAATTCCTGAATGAGAGGAGTACCTACTGAGAAAAATGTGAGCCTGCAATTTAAGGTCATATCATAATGCACAAGGCAATAGTGAATCTTGCATTTCCTAATTCCTGATTTTGAAACCTTCATCTTGGTTAATGTAGGGGTTTTTATATGAATTTTATAGAGATTCCATAAATTACTGAGATCTTTTTGTACTTTGAGTTCACTACATCAAAATTATGTGTGTAAGAGTCTGAGCTGACATTGCTAATCCTCCAGTTTGATGACAGTTTTAGCTTGAATTATTTTTCATCACTTTTAAGCAAACCTGTGCTTCACTTGGAAGTTTTTTTTATTAAATACATAGTGAAATATAAAAATACATTTTGATTGCTGAAGATCATGTTTGTTATGTCAGACTGATTTCTTTAAATTTTGAATCGGTCAACCCAGAAACAATGGATTTTTTTCGGCACTGTAACAAGAAACATATGCTTGTTTTACATCCAACTTCCATCTGAAGGAGAGCTACAGCACATATAAATCTCATAAGAATTTTGATGAAACATCATGCTTGTCATTATAATGGAACTGTTTTAGCATTAATATGGTAAACACATTCCGACTTGAAGCATTTTCTCTCTAGATAGCAAAGGTCAAGATGATCTTCAGGGTTTCCCCACGGTGCTGCTGTGCCTTTGCAGTCAGTTTCCACAGACTAAAACTGTGGCTGGGGTAAGGGCTGACCTTGTGGAGCAGAACAGGCAGAGGCAACCTGAGCCACTGCTGCTTCAGCGTGAGACCAGGGTGACTTCTTCACTTCTCAAAGCATCATTTAGCTGGTCTAGGGCCCAAAGGGCTAATGTCTTGAAAATTCTGTAGGCAACCAGCTCCATTGTAAAAAAATTTATGTTAGCATCTAAGTACCCTTGAACTGGGCCTGATCCCAAAACTCTGTTTCCTCAAACTCTCCTGCAGGCCATGCAGAGCTGTAAGCTTCCTTCAGTGTCAGGTAGTTCCTGGCTCACCCAGAATCTCAGTGCTGGTGGTGCTGGGACTAGGTATCTGCACCTCTACCTTCCTGGCAAGGTGAATGTTCTCATGGTGCATCTGGAGAAGGAGCCCTCAGTGCCTTCTGCTCACTGGTGATTTAGAGCTATTTTATGCTGACAGCCTGTGGGCTCAGTTCCTTTTTCTTCACAAAAGATATGGATTCACAGTCCCCTTCTCTGAAAATGCTTTAGATCTCTGACTTAGATGTTTTCTGGAGTGCAAGTGGGGCTATTAGTCCCTTTGGCCAGCTGTTCTGCATGGAAGGTCTAATGAACTGTACCAGGAGACACTATTGGTTGTTTGGCTACGGCTGCTTTCTGGGCTCGTTTACCAGCTGCTTCAAAATAAGGGCAATGCCTGACTCCACCTGCCTAGAGGCATTTGCCTGCTTGGGCAATTACTGCCCATGAGCTTCTGCCCTGCTCTCTCCTGTAGTACCTGAAGCCTGGCACCCAGATCAAGGAGATATGCCAAGGGCTTGAGCGAGGAATGCAGAGTGTGAGGGGTTGAGACAGACCCAGGATTAGGAAACCAGGTGCAGGGATCTGAAAGAAGTATAAGGAAAATAAGTAGACCTCAATCCCCTTTGCCTGTTTTGACGGTGCATGGTGAGGATGAGATGAAGTTGATGCATTTATGCACAAACGCAGTTGAATGCATTTTGGGAAATGGAATCACTGAGTATGGAGTGAGGTATGTGATGGTTTGGCAAAGGCCGAGGTGATTGCAGGCCACTGCAGAGGGAGACACCTATGTGTCCTAACTTTGCCAAGTTCATGGCACTCACTGAGGCTTAAGTTTTCGCTAAAAAATATTTCAGGATCATCCACTGAACCTTAACATGAGTGGAACCCAAGCTGTCCTTGTCATGCCTCCATGATGTCTGGACATGGCCTAAGTGCCCATCTCTTGTGGTCCAGCCTCATCTGTTTCCTTTTGTGAAAACTAGAGCAGCTTCAAGAATAAGCCCCGACAGCTGTAGGGTAGGTCTGAGTTTTGGATGCTTGCATCTCTGCAGCAAAAAAGGAGCACTGGATCTTTCTCTTCCAAACTCTAAGCAAGTTGCTGTTGCTTTTTTTTATGTGAGTGTGCTGCTTTGGTTCCTGTGCTGGGAAAGGATCTGGACTTTGAAACCTGATCAGAAAGAGGTACCTCAGCACAGCTGGGCTGTGCTCTCCTCAGCCATTCCTAAAGTGGTTCCCCACTGGCCTGCACAGATCTGGTTCTTTGTGTCTAAATCTTCTGGATTGCATGGGGAGGCTGGATAGCGAGACGTGGAGTTAAGCACTGCTGCACTTAGTATTACAACACCTAAGCCCTTTTATGAAGCCTCATACTCCCACTGCGGCCAAGCAGATTGAAGTGATTGTTTATAGGCAGCAAAGTTCAGAGTCCAAAGCTCAGATCTCTTCAAGGCACTTCAGAGGGTTTTCTGTCTGCAAGTTGTGTTCCCCAGTGGAGTATTAGTTTAAAAAGATTCTGTTATGAAATAGTCATAAAAGCAGCTTGATATGTTTGGTTTACTTCAATTAACTAAAAATTCTCCAAATCCTCCATGTTTCTCAGCTGCGGTTTCTCATCTTGAAAAAGATGGAAGAAAACTCCATCAGTGTGCAGGCAGGCCCCCAGCAATGCTCTGTGCCCAGGCTGCCTGCTGGAACTCACCAGACTGTCACAGCAGTGTGGAGGTGGCTCTGATAAAAAGCAAAATGCATTCTGCTGGCAGGTGAGGAATGACTCAGCTCTGCTCTGTGCATTGCAAAAGCCAAGGTACCAGAGGAGGGGTGAGATCAGCATTTCAGAGCTTGATGGAGGTAGTCATCCCTGCCTAGGAGCGCTTAGGCTGTAGCGGGGCAAAGTCAAGACCTAGGTCGTCGCTGGCAGTAAATGGATATGCTTAATTTTTCTATTAAAAAAACCCCAAACTAAAACAAACAAAAACAAAAAAAAAAACCCACACAAAAAAACCCAAGCCACCAAAACCAACAAACCAGAATAAAAGAAATTAGAGGGGAAAAGTAACAGAGCATATTTCCTTTCAAAGTACATGTTTTACATCTGTCTTACAGAGAGGCTGCTATTCCTATTATAAGACTGGTGTTGTGATTATGCCAGATTAGACATTTAGATTTGTAGTTTAATGTTTGCATGAGGTAGCTCATGTTCACCTGGCTTACCTCAAAGAGCATCAGTATCACCCCTTCTGTTGCCCAGATCTTCAGGGCAACCTCTGCTGGAAACAGCATCTTTTGCTGGGCCAACTGCCAACTTTTAGGTTGGAAGCTGTTCCCCAGAGCTGGTTCTTAGTACAGAGCTTGGGTAGCAGAGTGCCTGACTTTGCACAGCTTTGTTCTTATCTGGTCACAGGCTCTTACGTTTTCTTATGGAAAGAAGAGGTGTAGCCCTTCCACCTCTGAAGCTCTGGGGGATCTCTTTCTCTTTAGTTTTTCATAAGTATATTGAACCTAGTGGCGTGTCTGGACACCTCCAAAACAGCCATTAAAGCCTTATTCAACAAGCTACTTCAAAAAGAACATGTGGAGGTATGCTTTGAAAGGGGACTTCTACTCCAGCTGCTTCCACCCAGTACTTTAAAAACACATAAGACACAATAAAGCACGTGTTGACATAAGTGAGCCTCAAAAAAACCATTGGATTATTTTGAAGGAGTATAAACACACGCAGGGAGAGTTATCGTCCTTCACCCAGCAAAACAATTACATCAGTGCAGCTTGGACTGGGATATGCCTTAAGATCTCCCAGATGTTGCAAATGCTACAGTTGCTGATCAGTTGCTCTGGGTAATTACAAATTGTCAAATGGAGGAGGGGACGTTGGTTCTCAGAGGAAAAAACATAAGACCTTTTTCGGGAAGAGAAGAGTAGAACTTCACTGTTCATAGCTGACACCCAGAGCCACAACAGCCTCTCCTTATACTTGCCTTTGCCAGACTGGTGTCATGGACATGCCTCAGAGCCTAACTTATGCCTTAGCTGTGGCACACTGCATAGAGGAGACGAGCCTTTCAGCAAGGAGTTTACTGTGGGATGATCCTAGCAAATTTGCTCAGAAATAATTTTGACAGCATCTCCCAGCCTGGGGTGAGGGACCCACCCCTCACTCACTAGCAGAAGCCCATCTGATCCTGAGGCAGCAGATGACATTCAGTGGGGAAGGGGAAACGGAAGAACTGCCACCTTGCTGGCCCTAGGGGAAAACAACTTTCCCAGACCAAAGGCTGGTCCCCCACTTGGACTGGGCCTGTGCAGCTGGAGGAGGGAACTCCAGATGAGGTGTTGTGCTGTGCTGCAGCACAACAGGAGTTCAAGACTTTGGGAACCGCAAGAAGATGGGGAGCAGGACCCTGATGCTGTAGCTGGGTGGCTCAGACACTTACCAGAGCCTGTCTCCAGCTCAAAGGTTCATTTTTGTGCAGTTTCTGTGAAGCATTTGCTGTTTGTAGCATAGAGAAGCTGTGGGCTGGTAAGCTTATGCCAGGAATGAGCCCTGACTCCTCTCCTCCCCTAGGGTGGCTGCAACCATCCTTGCACCCACAAGCAGGGCGCTGGCCTCGAGGGGCATGCTCAGGTCATCAGTGAACCTCTGCTCAGCCCTTTGAAGGATGCTAGAAGACACTAGCATCCTGAATAACCTTTGGGACTCAGCAACCCAAGTGCTGGGAGAAGCTTCACCTCAGAAAGAGAGGGGATCTTGGAAATCCCCCATGCTGGTGTTTCCAAGGGGTAACATGAGTTGGTGAGCTGCCTCTCCGAGGTCCCTTCTGACAGCCCCAGCTCATAGGCCTACTGGGCTCCAGCCATGCCATCCCTCTGGGCTGTTTGCCCTCTTCCTATGTGGTGAGTAGCTGGGGTGTCCATCCAGCTCCCCACAGCCCAGGGCACGTGACAGAGCTACCAGCTTGCATTTGCTGGCTCACAGCGGTAGGTCAGGCTGTGAACAATGGCAAGTGAAAATGTGGCCTCTGGCAGAAGATGAGGAGGATAGGTGGGCAGCAACCCCCCATGTGCCCTGCCTGAGGCAGTGAGTGACAAAAAACCCCAGCAGCTCACACTGCCCGGTGCCACAGCAGAGGAAACCCATGGCTCTGGCATCTGTTACTGGCATGTTGCTGCCTTACCAGCACCTGCTCAGGGGGGTTGCTGACTCCCAGCAGAACGGGGTGTACACAGGAAGGATATGCTCACCTATCACTCTTGCAGGAGCTGACCAGTGATGGAAATGGATGTGGCTTCAGCAGTACACGAGGGTGACAAGCTCAGCAGCAGGTTAGCTGCACAAAAATGAACCCCTGGCAATGCCAATGCCCCATGTGGAGGGGTGGTTTTGTCCTGGACACAGTGGCAACGGAGGGGAGAAACACATCACCGATCTCCAGCATCACCCATCAAGGCCAGTTCACCCTGACTCAAGGTGGGGCTGTGCTGTAACAGTACAGGCACCACCGGAGCGTCCAGGCATTGTCTTCTTCCCTTTTTTTAATTTCATTTTTCAGGATGACAACACTTTAGAGGTTTATGACCAACAGGAGAATTTACTACTAAGTCATATGCTGATGTAATGAAATCTAATATATGTTGTGTAATGAGTTATGAGATGTTATTTAGTTCCAGGGTTTTATTACTTCAATCAGTTATGACCATATTTCCTTTTATATGATTGCTCACTCTTTAAACATACCAGATGACTGTATAAAGAACACCTAATAAAGTCTGGAGATGTTAAAATATAAATGTTTTAATTTTTGCCATAAATTTGTTTTAATTCTACCAATGGTGGCTTTTGCACTGGAAGTGGTACAGTCCTTGTTAGCAGTGCAGACCTTGGTAGTGCTGACTTGGATCCTTTGAAGAAAGGAGCTGGGCAACCCTGCTTCATTATAAAGCAGTTAGTCACCAATACTCACCCTTGATGATTATACACAGAAATTGAAAGGTTTTTAGAATAAAACAAAAGACAGACAATTGATCTGTGATATAAATAATTGTCTTAATTAAACTCTTGTATTTATCCTCCTAAATGCAATATATGTGTGCTCTGGTTTCTACCAGTCTTCAAGAGGTGAGAATCAGGCTTATGGTCTTCAGCATCAAAATGAAATACATGGATGTTTTGCCCATGCATCATTTGGCAATCTTTCTAATTTTTCCACATTTATGCATTGTATTTTAAAGTCGCTTGGGATAATGTCATAGCAGTGGAGTTATATACCTGTGAAATAAGATCAGAATCAAGTCCTTAATAAATCAGTGTTTTAGGGAGCGAAGGACTTCAACTGCTGGACAATTGCAGGAACCAAGCAGTGTAGAGTCCTGGTCGTGATATGCTCATAGTGAGTGTGGAGTTCTCAAAAATTATTGTAGAATAGATTTTATGATGGTTAACAACTCTGCAGTAAGAGCTTGGTCTGGATTAATACCAATTGTGGCTATTGTAATGCTCTAGCATGCTGCTGCTATCTTGCAAGCCACCCACTTGTGGGAATGCAGAGGTCTCCAGCGCTGCTGGCTGGAGTCCTGCATGAGTGTCACCTGCCTGGAGTTGACACCTACATATAACACATCTAATTGCATCTAAATTCTGATTTCCTCCCCACCTCTGCAACAGGCAGTTCTTTCATGATTTGCTTAGCCTGATGGAAGTCCCTGCTGTGGGGGTCCAGTGCAAGACAAGCCAGGCTGTGGTGTGCTGCCTGGGAGACTTCGCTGCTGCTTTCCTGGGAGAGAGCTGAGCTGGGAGGAAAGAAGCCTGATATAGCTGGGCATACTGCAGAAGTTTGTTTGGCCAGCTTCAAGGGAGGGAAAACTGTCTTTTAGTTACAACTTAATTTAGAATTTGCAGCAACCAGAAATATTTTCGGCATGTTTAATCTGCTGTGACTGTAGCTGTCACCTGTACCACGGCCCAAGGATTACTTTGTTTGAAGGGATGATCTCTGCTGCTCCATTGCCCGTGGCAGAAAGGTACCAGAGGTCCAGTTTGACGGAAGACCCATGCCCGTCATCCCAGCCTCCAAGCCCTGTCCCTGACCAGCTGTGCCTTGTTTCAGCTGTGGTTAGTATTGCTGCCATGTGTATTCCCCTTCTTCTGGTTCTGCAAGATAGGGTGTTGTCTCAGGATAGTCCCTCCTGACAACTGTTTACCAGTTCAATATTTCTTTTAATTTTACATACATCACAATGCTGTACTTCTCCTAGAATTTATTCAATTATTGATAGAGATACTAACAGGAGGGGAAAACTGCTAAATGACCCATCTTACTTCTCCATTCTATTAATATCTCTATCATTAATTAGATACATTTTAGGAGAATTACAGAATGTAATGAAATACAGACTTTACCATTCACAATTCCAGGCTAATAATTCAGCCAAAGAGAATCATACATCAAATAAATGGCCAAATGTACTTAAAATGTGTCTTTGTACAGTAACAAGGCACAATTTAATCCCATTAAGAAAATGTTGGCAGTGGCTCAGTGTTTGGGAACATGCCACTGAACTGTCCTGCTGTAACCTTGGATGTAGGAAAAGTTGAGACAAAGCAGCATACTCAATTTGACACATCTTTGCCCTTTAGGTCCTTAACGATGCAATGATTTACTGAAACATTTAATATTGTTTAGCCGGAGAAACTGTCTCTTATGCAGAAGCTAAGTAATAACATGCTTGCTGAATGTGCCCTATCTGCTGCTTCATAAGCAAATTTATTTGCAACTCCATAAAACACAGATTTCTGAGCTATCTCAAAAGAGCAAGTCCGCATATTACTTTAATTCACAAGAAAGAAATCTTTGTTCCATGTATCTTATTTAAAGGAAAAAAAGACAGGTAGGTTAGGTTCTCACTAACCAAAAATTTAAGAAAAACATTGTGATTTTTTCTATCAGGTTTTAGTTTTCATCTGGGTTACTCTGCTTTTACTTTGCCCCCAGTATTTTCAGTAGGATCCGGAGTACTTTTCTATTCTCCAGGTATTTCGTATGTGTCACTCAGCTGCCAAAACAATTGACTCCTCTTATTTCTAATAAGGAAGGATTTAATATGTACCATAGAAAAGATAGTATGGCTAGATGCATACTTGGAGTTTTAGCTATAGATCTTGGAAAAAATGCTGTGTGAATAGTTAAAGCATTAGATTTTCAAGATGAAATCACAGCTTGCTCAGTATAATCTACAGCCAGCGCATGGGGGCTCAGCACGATGGGGGTCTGCCAATGCCAAGTGCTCCCTGCTTCTCTGCAGCTCGGCAGGGCATTGGCGCTGGTCCTCCCCATGCACACAGCTTTCTTCCCATCAGCTCATGTGGCACTTCCCTGATTTCTGTAAGCACAGAGGGAGAACGGGTGCTTTGAGTGTTATTAAAATACACAAACATTGCAAGTCAGAGGTATCAATATTCAGTGCTGTCCACTGATTCTCTACAAAGGTCTTGCTCTTAAAATATCATCTGTGTGGTTTTCCTCCACTGTTACTTGCAATATCATGTCATGTGGAGTAAATTACTTGACAGAGCTTTGTGTCTCTTTGTACTGTAACAGCTTCTAGAAAAATTAAAATTGGCAGTTTCTGTAGTAAGGCATGAGGAAATATATTTGAATAGTGCATATGTTTTATAGTGTGAGGTCAGAGAGTACACATACATCACAGGCTACAATGGGGAATAAGAGGGTAACTATAGATATATGCATAACACACAAATATGAGTGATTATTTTTTAGGTCTTGATCCATTCTCTGGCATTTACTGCCAAACCAATGGAAAAAAAATGCTGTCCCCTTTCTGTGTGATTGCAGGAGTCTTTGCTCCACAGAATGCAGTTCAGAAACCATGGGAAGCAAACAGTGTGGCCCATAGTGATGGGGTGGCCCCATTTTTCTTTCAGTCACAGTGCTAAGAAGCTGGCACAAATGCTCAAAGAGGCTGTGCTCCTTTGCTAGTGGCCCCATTGTCATGGCCAGAATGGGGTGACCGTGCTGCTTGGAGCAGCTTTACTTCAAAGAGCAGAGAAGCAGTATAGCTTGGTGAGGTGATGTACCCTAACTGGGCTCAGCACCAGCATTGGCTTCTAAGTGGCTCTACTGCTGACAATCTGGTGTTGATGTTTTAAGGGCAGCTTGCTGTCAGTGGAAGCAATATGACAAAAATTAGGTAGGCAAGAGGGATTAAAACATGTACAATATTGCAGAATTTGTTAGGCTCAATTACACAAGTCAGGAACTAGTGAAGTGTTTGAAGACCTGGAAATAATTCCAATTTGTCATACCAGGAGACTCCTTCCCAGAAACCGGCTGTGTAAGCAGAGGCAAGTCCACCATATGGAGAGCAGATGTCTCAAGGGAGCTGAAAAGAAGATACTTTGCTATACTAAAAATATTCAGTATGAGGAGGTGATAACAAGTGCTTCTAAAGAAGAAGCAATTATTTACCATTGAGTAGACAATTTTTACTGTTTCCTAGAACACAAACCTATATGCTTGAATAGTCTTGGACTGTCACAGTGAAGAGGCACTAATTCACAGCTTGGGGTAGAAGCTATAATAGTAAGCAGATTGCACATCTTGTTTAACCATCCGCTTTTTAAATCATGTTTTATCACAGGCTGTATTACACACACAAAAAAAGGTAGGGAAGTCAGAAGACAACGAATTATCAGCATACACTTGTTTTAATGTACAAAGCAGTATGGTTGCCTTTGCCATTTGCAGCTGTGATATTTTACTTTTCATCCCTTTAATTAAGAACTGTGTCATGGAGATTGACTCAGTTTAAAACCTCAGTACTGTGGTGTTAGAATGGTGCCTATGAGAGCTGCCTCTGAGGACCAAATCTGCTTTAACATCAGGAATGACTTGAGAGAAGCACTTCATTGCTGCCTTTGGGTGCCTTAGGAGATGTGTTAAGGGAGACCCAACTGAGCAAGGAAGCCCAAGGACAGCTTGAATTGGAGCTCTGCAATGACTTGCTCTATAAGCCAAGGCATGCAGCTGTGGCTAATGCCTGTGTAACTGCCAGATAACACACGCTCATGTTACTCACGTCCCAGGTAGATGGTTGGGTTTTCCTCTTGCCAGAACTGTTCTGCTTCCTGAGCAGCAGACCAAGAGCCATTGGCACAGCTTTCTCAGCTCCTGCAGAAGTCCTGTCAACTACTGCAGGGAAAGATAAAGTAATCCCATCAAGGTAGGGCCATGTGGCTTATTCTGTGGTGCTGAGGTGAGAAGAGCTGTAATAGACTGTCTCTGACAGCCATTCATCTAATCTGTTCTTAAAACCCTCTAATGACTGCACTCCCCCAGTCCACAAAGGCAGCCTGCTCCTGAGCTTTTATTTGATTGTAATTGGGATGTTTTTCCTAATATCAAATCTAAATCTCCCTTGCATCCTGTTAAATCTAGTACTCCCCATGTCCACTCTCAGTGAACATCAAGGCAACATATTTTCATCCTCTTTACAGTAAGATGTGAAGGCTGTTACCCTGCTCCCTTCAGACCTATCTATCTTCTCCTTACTAGACTAAACAATCCCAAACTCTTTCAATCTCCCCTCACAGGTCAGGTTTTATAAATCTCTAAACACCTTTGTTGGTGTCACAGGGCTTTCTATTTCATTTATGTCTTTCCTAAAAGGTGATGTCCAGTTTCTGGATGCAACACTTTTGCTGAGAAGTCCCCAGTGCCATGAAGTTACCACCCAACCCTTCCCTTTCACACCCCCATGGTTACCTTTGCGGGTGTCATTGTGGTCACCTGGGCTGTGCTTACCTCCAGGTCTCTTTTGCTTCCTGGTTGGTCACCCCCTGTTTCAGTACAAGTCCTTTTGACCTCCTAGCACTTTGCATGTATCTCTCTTTTGTTCCATTTGTTGATTCTGGAAAACTTCTCCAATTTTTCATAGCAATTTTGAATTTTAATCCTGGGCCCCAATATGCTCGCAATCCTCCTGGCTTAGTGTGATGGGCCGATTTTATAAGCATACTTTATTCCATTATCCAAGTTACTAATGAAAATATCAAACTGAAACAGGCCCTGAACAGACCCCGGGTGACCCTATTAAAAATGAATTTTCAGTTTGATGACAAACCGTGATAAGTTCAGCATGTTTTTCAACCACTTGTGCACCCACTGCCTAATGATTTCACCTAGCCTATCTTTCCTTAGCTGTCTTAGGAGAACACCATGGGGATGCATTCAAATGCCCCACTCAATAGGGGCAATTGCTATTTTAAAACTGTAAAAAAATGAATTGTTAAATACATTTTTTCTTTCTGCTGATCAGTGCTGGGGTCTGCAATGATCTGTAATGTTACCAGCAAGCACCCAAGGAAACAGCTAAGAAGGGAAGAGCAGAGCAAGGTAGCGTCCCGCATGGGAAGCAGCAGCCTGTACCGAGGCACCTTCCCTCATCCTGATCCACACCTGGGTCCATACATAGGCCACTCCAAACCAAAACCCAACACCTCTGGCAGTCAGCAGTGAGAGCAGAAGTACTCACAGACTCAGAAAGGCCGAGGAATGCCATACTGTTGTTATTTCAAGGTAAAAATCATTATCCTTTATTCAAGAAAGGAGTAGCATTTCCACGCAGCCCTCACATGCATTTTGGGGAAACCTCCAACAGTGGGAGATCCCTCAAAGAGAGGAGAAATGTCCTCCTGGGAGAGCATACGAGAAGGTTCTCCATGCTCTTCAGGCTCAGGCTTGAACAAGATGCTCCAGGATTGACAGAACTTTGTTATAAGGGAAGAGAAAAATAATTTTTAATACACATTTTGGTTACCCAGGGCTGGGTGTATATCGGGTGCCATGGTGGATTCTGCAGCCACAGGATCTGGAGCAGAGTCTTTTCTGCTGGTAGCTCTGGGCTATGTATATTACACCTTTACATTCAATTTGATACTGCCTTTAGCCTGCTGGCCCCCTGCCAGCACAGCTGCAGAGAAGTTGGGGAAGTTTGCCATAATTTGCTTGGGAATTCTTGTGGAAAGCAAGTTTCACCTACTGCAGTGGAGGTGAATAGGTTTAAGGGGTTTGGATTTCTCTTTGTCCTGAAATGTTCATCCTCACTTAAAATCAGAAGTACGGTGGAGTTTAAAATTAAAATATTCCAGCTTCAACATACAGGATAACTGGAATTCAGTGTTTAAGACTGCAGAAAATACACTGAGCTCATGCCCTACATGAAAACAAAGTAAATGTTACTTTAGCCATGATCCCATAGATGTTGCTAACACCAATGAAGAAGATGCTCTCAATCCAGATTTTGGTGGGTACCTTCAAAAAGCAGCAAGATAGGTGTCCTAGTCATTCCTCAGCCAGCAGCACCAGCTCAGCCTGTGTGGGGCTTAAGGCAGCCTTGCCTATGCACTGCCTGGCCAGCAGCCAGCCTTCCCCTGGCTTCAAGTGAAATCCCTGTGCTAAAACCTCTGCTGGCACCAAGAGCCCAAACTGCTACACCCTTCAAATGCAATAGGGATCTACCAAGCCTAGAGGAAGAGGACTGCAAGGGTATAGACAATTAAAGATAGAGACACAGTGGACTTTTATCTGTGTCCTATCAGGAAAAGCAATGTTTTAGGTTTTCAGGAATACCCTAACTCAGCATTTTGCTGCAGCAGGGTGGTCACTGGTCTTTGGACTGCAGCCCAGCCAAACAGAATGGAGCTTTTCATCAGTTAAAATCCAAGAAGGGAATAATGATCTCAGAGTTTTGTATTTATCATTGGACTTGGCCTGCTGACCCTCCTAAGAAAAGGCAATGACTTGAAGCAGTTCTCACAAAGCCAAGGCCTAAATGGTTGCAGTAAAAATTAATTTTATCCCGATCCTTTTTTTTTTCCCAAGATACACAATTTCTATTATGCTTGGATAAATTCTGCCCCCACTAGTTCTCTCAGTATGGTCAATGCAGCTCTCCGTGTTGCAGAGCTGTGCTGGCCCAAAGATGTCACTCTCTTGGCACTGGCTCACACAGCCCCAAATGGGGCTACGTGGAGTTATGTGGAATTATGTATGATTCAGCAGCAACAAGTGTGAAAAGACTGAGACTGCTGGTGCTCACCCTTCATCAACCTTTTCATATTCCTGGCACTCCCTGTGAGCATTGCTGGCTGCAAATATTTAAGGAGCAAAAAGAGCAAGTACTGAAGTTAACTTTGGGTGTTTTGTTTTTGTTTTTTTTTTTTTTTCATTTAGCATTTTTCCTTCTCCTTTTTTCATTTAGGCAGATATTTATGCTTCTGTGGACATGAAGCAAGCGCTGTGCAGTGATGAGCAATAAACTTTTCCGCCTTACCCAAGGAAACATGTGGGGTTTGGGTGGTGAAAGAATAGGGTTTTTTCTGTCATGCAGTGGATTCACATTCAGCATTCAGCACAAGCACTGGCTGAAGTGATAAGGTATCTTATATGTTCCCCTTTACAAGCTGCACTATGCCAAGACATCTCTGCATTTTTGTCAAAAGGCAGGACATTACTGGTCTCTGAAAACCTAAAGACCTTCACATAAAAAAACCCCAAAACATTAAAAAAACGCTCTCTGAGAAAAGATTAAGGGATTTCTATGCTTCCTGGTACAGCTGTGGAAAATGGAGAAAAATCACTTCCATGCTATGCCTACAAAAGCATTCTACAAGATCCCTTTATGCCTTCTGCAGCTCAAAGCTCCATGTCTCTTCCTTCTAGTATAATTCTTGTGGTATGAAACAGGGGTAAGATCTAGGCCACCTAAAACACAACTAAACTGGGACTTTAGACTTAAAAATCCACCTAGATCCTGGGCTATGGTTTAGTCTCCAGAGTCACATTCTCCCAGGAGGTACTTACACTAATCGGGTACTTCCCAGGCCCCTTCTGACATCCATGTGTCCCTCAGGCATAATGGTAATTGTTAATTAATGTTAAATTAATTTGGTGGTGGCTAGAGGTTTTGAGAAGGGGAGTTCAGAGAGCGGAACCCATTACTGTACATCTGTGCTGGCTGCCCCAGCAGAGGTGCCAATGATTAAATGGATGGAGTCTGATCCATCAGCCAAAGGCGGTCTCTCCAGGTTCCTAGTGAGCAACACTGCTTGCTGCTAAACGCAGAGCTGAATTCACTTTCAGATAAAAGCAAATTCACCTACAGTTCTAACAGTGAAAGAAATCACATGCTTAGAGACCAATGAGATGTATATTTGATTTTATTCTTCTTTCCCACAACATACATGATTGCTGGAAATTCTTTCTTTCCTGTGCACAATCTTTTTTTGTTTTCTGTTTATTTGTCCTGATTCAAAGCTAACAGCTGGTTTTACCTACGAGAACCAGCTCACAGATGCACTTCAGGATATAAAGCACATTTATGATAAGACACCTGATAAATCCCTTTATGTTCCATATCTTTCCTGTAAAACTGGGGAGGGGGTGAGTGAAGAAGGAGAAAAGACCAGCCTTAGGATGATATCATAGCTGTTGGGCACATCTGCCCCAAATTAAATTACCATCTAAAGGGCTTATTTCTCCAACATATTTCTTTTCGGCTTGGAAGGAGACATAAAGCAGTGTATCCCTTCAGTTTGCATTTGGGGAGTCTCTGAAAACTTGGGATCACCCTTCACAGTATGGCAGCAAGATTTACTAGTGCCGAGCCTCTCAGGTGATGATGCTGTACAAGTTGCATGAAAAATGAATCTTTCTTGGTTCCTTGATTAAGTTGTGACTCATAATAAATCTTCTGGAGACATCAAGCCTGTCTTGCTAAAAGCATGAGGGACCTTTGCAAAGCCCTCTAAGAATGTGTGAGAAAGAGATCTCACCTGTAAGAAGAAAGCTTTCAAAAGTGAACCTGTTTGTATTTAAAAATTCCTAATCTTCATCTTTAAACTCTACGTGCATACTAGAATTGGAAGACAAAAATGCAAAATTCATAGAAATAAACAAAAATGCTTCAACACAGCAAGGATAAAACACTTGCAAATAGACTGCTTTGTCTGCTGCAATACCCCCTCCAACCAAAAATGTAACAGGAAAAATAAGGAAGAGGAGAACATGAATGGAAACTATCTTTTTAATAATTTTTATGTGATCTGTTCCTAGGAAGGCACTCAGACTATATGTCTTGGGGGTAATAAAGAAGAGGGGAATGCTGCTCCACACAAAATCTCTGTCCTCTTACTCCCTTGTAGTGCCAACTGCAGGTGTCCCCAAGGTGCTCATGGTGGCAAAGCCCTGTGTGACAAGGGACCCGCTTCTTTTGTCTTTGGCATCTGTTCCTGAGCAGGCCCCATGGACCCAGTGGCCATGACAAGGCTGTGTGTGTGTGTGGCATGGGCTGCATAGAAGGGGAAGATGCAGCACATGCCACGCACATGCTCAGCTTTATAACTGCCTGGGCAACCTGAGTGCTGAACAGTCACACTGGCATCGTTTTACAAGAGCTTCACTAAAATCCATGAACCTGTCATTTGTCTGTGGCAGGTACTTAGAAATGTGGCAAAAATACCCCAAAATGCCTCTTTCAAAGCACCTGGCAAAAGCATCCAAACAGCAAAACCTTTCAGCCCATCTAGAAACCATGTCCCCAGTTTTCTAGCACAGTTGGTGGAGTTATGTTGATTTACACCGGCTGAGGAACTGTTCCTATATTTTCACCTGGTTCCTAAAGATTTATAAACTAATTCCCTGCAAAGCATTATAATGAAAAAAAAAATCGTCTATCTGGGCCCACAAGCTCTATTTCATAAGTGAGTTTTCTCAACCTTGATGGGTCAGATCTTACTGAGAGGACAATACATCCAGGGCTGTCATGTAAATCATTTCCTTTTGAATACTTATGTCTAATCAACTTCAGACCTCTTTTTGGACACATTGTATGTTTCATAAACTGAAGAACTCTCTCTGATGAAATCCTTGCCTCCTGACCCCAAAATACATCCGAACAAAATTGTCCCATCAGGAGTTCAGATAATTGCTTGGCTTTTCCTGTCAGTCATAAACCAGACAGATGCAACTTTTTTGGACATTTCCCCACACTTTAATGTGCTTTTCAAACATATTCCAAACAGCATAGGAGAACAAAAATGGTTGCTTTTATAAATGTGTGGTACTTCGTATACTTAAGCAAAGAAATCAGAGACTCTCTTTGCTGGTGCCATATGTATTATTGTGTGATAAAAATTTACCAGCATGTAGTTCTGCAATTATTGTTCTTACAGCTCCATTAGTCTTAAATCTTATTTATGTACTGTGGGCTTTTTTCTTTCACTGGAACTCCCAGGCTCTCCCTTTTCTTGCGCCAAAGCTTACAAAGCACCAAGTAGTCCAAGTACAATTTGAAGACTTGATCTTTCACATGCCCAGAGAGAGTGTGTTTAAGAGCAGTCTTTCTGCTCTCACCCACAAAATCCTTTAGGATCCACAACTGTGTGGCTTTATGGATCCAACAAAGATGGCCGGTGGCTGACCCAGCAGGACATGACACTGAGAGAGGTTCACACTGGCTGCCTGGCCATGGATGCTTCCACCTCACAGTTTACCACAGGGAGAAGCCAAAGTCCTCACTGGGAGCTGATCCGGGACACTGCCGAAGAACTGGGTTTGTCAGCAAGGCATGGAAGGCACAGCATGGACTCAGCAAAAGCAGGTGGGAAGTTTTCTATTGACTGCTGAGGGGACCACAATTTTCTGCTCCCAGCTGTCCTTGACAGCCTGCCAGTGTACAAAGGCGAGCTTGGAGAGGTGAGAAAAATTTTCTGGAGGAAGCCTGAAACATTTCTGCTGGTGAAAGGCAAGTCACCCCGTGCACTTGGATGGAGCTAAATCCTGAACAATGAGAAGCATTACAAATATTCAGACATCACAGACAAGGGTTTACAGAGATCACAGTCTGGAGTTGAAAGCCTGTGAATTCCTCAAGGAGAAGGTGTGGTCTGGGGCAGCGCATGTGAGCCAAGAACTTTCCAAGTGCCTCTGCAGCTCTCAACATCTGATGAGAAGGCTAGGTTCATGGGCAAAACACACTGGGAAAATGGAAAGCAGGCTGCTATATTCATCAGTAGGTTGAAAGAAGAAAATGTATGTGCATGCTAGAAAAAAAAAATCATTCAAAGTTCATTCTACATCAAGAATAAATCTTTCAAGGAGTGGAAAACGGCAACCTGCAGGGCTTGGGTGCCATAGAAGAACCTTACTTCTGCACCTGAGTCTTGGCTGTGCAAGTAGAAGTGCAGGACCGTATGTGTCATCTCACAGACCATTTGGATGCTAAGCCTGTGTATCTGTGGTTCCTGCAGACAGACAGGCTGTTGGACATCACTATGCCTGTTTGAGGTGCCAGACTCTTGGTGGTTTGGTGGAAGTCATTGCTACCTAGCAGGGGCAACACAACTGAATATAACCTGCCTCTATCTGCCACAATTGTGGTCTAGCACTTTTACACCATCATGAAAGAGTAATCTGGAAACTCAAGTGGTGTTTCTGATGCTGATTAGTGACACACAGGGCAGAGCTTTGGCTTCAGGACAGCCTCATGAGAATATGTGCTCGTGTTTCAGATCTGTAGGAGTTACAGAACTGCTCCTGAAGCTCATGCTGGCTTTATCATTTTGTAGTGTACCTTTGAGAGCCTATAATCTCAGGCAGAACTCTCACAGGGTTTATAAACTGTCCTGCGAGGATGTGGAAAAAAAGCATGAATCATAGGAAAGTTTGCATCCTCTGAAGGAACACCTGCAGTGAAGGCTGCATGAGTCCCTTGGGCAGCTGCTGGACCCATCAGGTTGCCAGCACACACTGAGCTGCTTCTCTCCAAACTTTTCACTTTTCCAGGACTTACAATAAGTGTAGGAAAATAACTTTTGATTTTTTACATCCCCGCATTTCTCCAGTTTATTACTGTAAGAAAAGCCCTGATCCCATCATCCCCCTATGCTGTGAGATTTCCAGGTTGGATTGCCACTGTTTCAACCTCTGCCTTCTCGTTTCCTCACCTCAGGGGGCTCTCTGTGGCTGCTTCGTGTCTCTGCTGTCATTTCTGCAAGGCAAGCATCATGTGGGAAAATTTATCTACAGGCTGTTGCATTAGGGACAGGACTGAGCACACGGAAGAAATGAACACAGAAAGCTCAGAAATTTTTTGGAAGTGGAGGCACCCCAGCCTTACCCCAGGGAACGGAAACATAATTAAGGGAACCGACGTCGAAAAGGCCTGTGTGACTGTCACAGCGGCGCTCAGGGACACTCGGAGCAGCGTGCGTGACTGTGTGTGCGCCCGTCTGTCAGAAGTGGAGTCACAGCTCGGAGACCCCCCCGGAGGGGCGGGGGGGGCTCCCCCGGGGCCGGCGGCGCGGCGCGCTTCAGCCGCCAGGTGGCGCTGTCGTCCCGGGCACAGCCCGGCCGCCCCTCGGCGGCGCCGGGAATGGGAGAGGGAGGAGGGAAAAGGAGGGAGGGAGGGAGGCTGCCTGGGAGGCGGGAGGGGAGCAGGGACGCTCCCTTGGCTCACCCTTGGCCTTAAGGGGGAAAATTCTGCTCAGGGCCCAAGTGCCAGTCCAACAGAGCGCATTCCGGGTCACCCACTGGTGACACCCGTCAGGTCTCAGTACGATCCCTTTTTTCACTCGAACATCTCCCTCTGAGGATGTTCATTCATAGGCTGCACGGGTTTTCACTTGGGTCCTGCTAGTTCTTTTTGAGTAATGCATGGAATGACTCAGTGATCCTCTCGTGGGACCCCTGAGGAGGCAATTTCTCTTGGAATAGAAGTAAAAACCTTATCCCTGCCCAGTGCCTCTGAAATACATCATGTATTTCAATAACAGTGTTTGGTTTTGGTCCTACTAGTAACTAGTCCTCCATAGACAAGCATGTTTCTTGGCTCTTCTCTCTGATCACTTAAGCTGTGCTGGTGGCTCTGAGCTCACATCACTGCTCAAAGTACATGCATCAGCTTCACAATATCATTTGGAAAGGGCTTACTTCAGTTCAGAGACTTCTGGCATTGAAGCAATCACACTATTCAGAAGTCCTTCATAGTCCAGACATGTTCACCCAAAATCAGAGACTAGATCTCCATCTCAGGTCTCAGCAGTAACCAAGCCCAACCAGTGTTTTATCACTCACCACTTTTCTCCATAGCTCACTGCTACAGGCGCTGCCAGGTGATGTGCTCCACTCCCTTCCCAGGCACCTTGGCAAAGGGCAGCCCATGACCTTTTCCAACCACCATCAGCTAATGTTTATTTTGGCCCTTCTACAGGTGTTTCCAAACTACTTTTGTGGGAGAAATGTGGAAAACATTATTTAGGGCAACCCGTTGAAGGAATCGGGAGACTGAAGGCGAAAACTCTGCAGGCTGACATCTGCTCTTTTTGCAGCTTCAGTGCTCCATCCTGCTCTTGCTCTTGCTCTGAGCCTTGCTATGAGTGTGCAATGCTGAGTCCCTCAAGAGAGGCCCATCCACAGTCCTCAAAACAGGGGCTTAAGAGTTTATCCAGAATGCAACCTCTGTTCTGGAAAACCTGTGACTTCAGAGACAAGTGGGATTTGGAGAGGCTGAAAATGCAGCAACATCAGCAGATTTTCTTCAGATGTGTGGATTTTGTTGTAGGCTTCATGAGCCATTTGTAAATGAAAAATTAAGTTATTTTAATAAACAAACAAGCACATGTAACCACTGGAAGGTGAAGTCAGAAGTTTGCAGTTGATTTGCATTTTAACAGACACAGAAATTACAACAAACTGAGGAAATGTGCTTGTTTGTAAGGCTGCCTGAGCAAAGTCATACAAATCAGACAGAGAGCCATCAAACTTAGTAATGCTGAACAATATCCCATTACTCCCTGGATGAATAAGCCAGTCCTCACTGGAGCTATCAAGGAATACAATTCCAGTAAGTTATATACAATTCTGAACTTGTTTTCTAAACATATGCTTTTTTTAGAGGGTAGGAAGTCAATTACATTATTTTTGGCAATGTTCTCCATTTCTATAGTTCTGATAGAGCTCAGTCTGTGAAATGTTTCTTCAGCTACCTCAAAGCAAGTGATGACATTACCAAGAAGAGCAAAAGAAATGTATAAAAGGGAAAGCGTGGGCTGTGACTATATACAATGAAATGGAAGATGCCCAGACAAACATTAAAGTATTTCTGTTGACTTACCCTGGAACTTAGCCCTGTTGCTGAAGAACTACTGTGGCATTTCAGGCACAAATGAGTCCTGATGAATTGTGAGGCAAAATTTGATTTTGATTAATTATTTGGTAAGTTCTGAAAATTGCATACACACTGGGGAAGTCTCCTTATAACATGCATTTCTCTGGTTTCCATTCCTTGTCGTGCTGCTGTTGGGGATATTGAACACCTCCTGTTGTGGAATCCCTGCCCTGGGAAAAGGACGATGTCAACCAAGCACATGCAGTGCCGAGATTTATAGAGAAGTAAAGACAACTTCTGATATTAAGCAAAGAAAGCTGAGCTGGATAAAGAGCTTGCTTGAGTAAAATGAAGCCTTTTTTTTTTTTCCCTTTTTTTCTCTCTTTCTTTCTTAAGCTTAACAAAAAAGAAAAATGGAAAATCCCCACTGATTGCATCCAGCTGTTAAAATTTTATGATACCGAGATCCCCAGTTGTCATGACCACTTCATGTAGTTTAATATGCAGTCGTATTCTTTTCAGTTTCATTTTCTTCCCCAACTTTAGTTAATAAAACACCTTTCAGACAGCCTGTTCTTAGCAGTTATAGAGTGCCTGGTCTTCTTTTATAAAGAGGAGAAATGTGTGCGGCTTTAAGAACTAATTCATATACACACACCCGGGTCATTACCTGTGGGATACCTTGGCACATAAGAAAGTTAAACTGCAACAATAATTCCCATTAATGTCAGTGAGAGCAACACTGATGTGTTTCCTCGTGCGAAGAAGATGCGGGCTGAACGGCAGCAGCTCTATTTTGATCACAGTAGACCAGCCCTGCAATAAAAAGGTCAGCTCTCTGCCCCAGCCAAGACTCCCCTTGCCTGTGGATGGCTTTGGGCTCTGGCCCAAAACGAATAAATCTCTGCAAACTCCGGAAATTCAGAGGCAAACCAACACCTCCCGAACTATTGCATATTTATTCTCTGTTCATCCGCAGCAAGCATGAGGGTTGTTATCTGCACTGTTTGCACAGTTTCAGCTTGGTTTTTCTAAAGGACTTTTTTGCTGCTTGATTGGCATGGATAAAATACCCAGGGTAAAGGCCATGCTCACATTTTCTTGTTGTAAATGCAGTAATACTCTTATTCTGCTGTCACTCTCAGTTCCTTCCTGCCTCTCTGGTGTTAGCCCACACCAGCAGCCATGGACATGGTAGGAGTGTGATTCTCTGCGCCGGGGCAGCATTGGCATCTGTGGGGAGAAAAGATATTCCAATATTCATTTCTGCTTTAGAGCTCTTTGTTTGCTGTGGCACACTGGTGTTGCTCCGGCTTGTTACCACTCCTCTTATATATAGAAAAAAACCTGCTGCACATTAAGAAAGAATAAGTGTACACATCAGTAGCTCCAGGATCAGACCAGCTGATTTAATTAATCCCAGAAAAGGCATTTCATATAAGGGGATCCAGAATTATGATTAAGCTGCAAAGGAAATGAAATATGCTATGCATGAGAGGTTTTTGCTGTGCTCTAGCTGGTGAATGCTTCTTTTTGAGCCTTTGCATTCTTTTGTATGAGTCTTTTGCATTTGTGGTATTGAAAATGGTTTGGAGAATCTATTTAATGATGTAGTTTTATGTAAAAGGTGACCACATATACTGCACTAAATATAAAGCAGTCAGAAGAACTGAAAATAAACTGGTTTGGTTTCCTAAGAAGTAGTACTGATAAACACTTCGGTCAACCAATGCATTTTGTGGACAATGTTTAAGGAAACGTTAGCTTCCAACATGCTTAGCTTGAGGAAGCTTTATCCTCCCTATGCCAGTATTTATAGTCATAGTTTAATAGGAAGCCTCTAATGTTAACATCTTACAGCTTGTTTAATCATCTTTTACTCAGCAAAATAGCCAAGTTAATTTGGGACTAGGAGAGGATGTGGACACCACAGCTGGCTGCAATAGGAGCATGGAAGCTCTCGGTGGCAGCTGGCAGGGATGGGGCTGTGTGCTGTAACACTGCCCCTTGGAGAAATACTTCAAGTGTTTCTCCAAGGCAAGTCATCAGCTTCTCTTTACTGTGCCTGTCTCTCATGCTGTACGAGGAATAGCAAAAGCAACTTTTTAAATCACAGAGATTTTAAAATGCAAAAAAAAAAAAAAAAAGAAATATCAAGGGAAAGGAACACTTGCGGCATGTGGGCATGTTTTCTGAGATGGAGTTGAATTCACATTGAACGTGCCCCTTTATTTAGTAGGGAATATCCAGCTGATAGCTAACCTTTTGATAAAAACCTACTACCAGCCTGCCTTTTCCTCTCCTTCCTTGATCCCCTCCTCTTCCCATCAATGAATTTCACTCCTTCCTCAGTAAACCAAACAAAGAAGAGAAGAGGGGGGAAAAAGGTGGAATTATCATGACAGCTGTCACGATAACACACAGTTCAGTCTGCGCCTCTCCTTCCCCTGCACCCATCCTCAGGCATAACCTCCATGGACCAGGGAACATCCCAAGCCTGAGGACTGCTGCAGCTCATCTCCTTCCAACACCAAAGTGTTGCCAAGGTCAACATAAATTTTGTAATTCCCAGGAGTTTGATTTATTTGCCAGCGGCTGCTCCTTTGGCATGCCCCTGGTTTGGGTCTGTATGCAATGATGCTTCTGCATTGCTCCTAAAGGGTTTCTTTAGGGGAAATGGCTGGGAAGGCAGTAAGTAACACCCAGTGGACTCAGCAGAGCTGGCACTGGTAGACTGCTTTGAACTGCATAAGTGTAAGGAAAAATTAAATTTTTCCAACCAAGAAAAAATTAAACAGCAGTGGTATGGTGGGGAGCAGATCCTGTCCTGAAGTATTTGCAGTTGAAACAAGGATTGAGGCAGAAATAACAGTAAGAAGAGATGCAGTGACACTCCTGAGGTAGTGTGAGTATAGGTGAGATTGGTACACACATCACTGCGGTCTTAGGTAAGCTGCTTGTCTGCATTCTGGAATTGGTAACAGGACAGTAAATGAGACATCTTGAAGTCATCTCAGGGTCTGTCAGAAAACCCAGCTACCATGCCACAAGTGGCCATGCAGTGTTGAGGTCATAAGAGGGAAGTGAGGGAAAAGAGAGGAGCGAGAAAGGAATTGTAAAATAAAAGGATGCAAATAAATTTCTTTGTGCTGTTAGGCCAGACTGCGATGATGCAACACTTTGTACAGATTCCTTCATCTTCTTTAAAAAGGAATTTGCTGTATGTCCTTGTCCCTCTCCAGTCAGAACGTGTGGTTGTGATAATTCGTGACAGCGAGTATCATTTAATAGCAACAGCCTGAGTGAAGCCAAAGCTGGAAGGCTGAGCTGAGGTAGTCACCCCCAAAAAAACCCAAACACACAGTTAAATCTAGCTTATCAAAACTATAAGTATCCTTACATGGAATAAAAAAGTACAAGAAATGTCTGCAAATTATTTCATATTTTTATAAGATCAGATGTTACTATGCATATAAGAGCTCCTCATTCACTGAAGCAGAGAGCAGCCCTAGACATATGGTCACTTAGTATTAAAGACAATAAATAATGTAATTCAGCCCATAAATGCAGGGCTGAATTCTGCTGGATCTGAGTTCCTTTTGTGTCCTACAAAATTAGTAATTTTGGATATCAAAGAAGAAATGTTGAGTATCCTCTGGGGCTGGTTCGTAGCCTTGTGGAAAGTCAGACTAAAAAGAAAACAACAAATTAAAGTGCCACTGAATTCCTGAGAACAAAGAAAACTGCATTGAAGCAATTGCCTTTCACTTTTACACCCGTAAGAGCTGAAATGAGCAGGCACTGAAGTGGTAAGCAGTTGTCATCCTGCCACCAGCAACAAGATATGCACTCTTTAGAAACTACAGAAATTGTCTGATTTAGCAATGTAGCTGAACAAATTAGAAATGATAGTATGAGTGGGGGTTCGGTTTATATAGCTGGAGCTCTGAGACAGAAATACAGATTATGACAGGTTAATGGGAACTGTGACATTCCCTACACATGTAAATAAACACTGAATTTGAGAACCTCTGTTTTCCCCAAGCACTAGTAAATAAAAGTATAACAGAGACCTCATGTAAAGTAACCATATGCTTATAATTATACAAACATTGTAGATCCCCTGTGTGAAATTTCACATCTTTATTGCATCTATTTTAATGTTTACAAAGTTAGCAGTAATTTTTCAGACCCAAATTTATCCTAAACAGGAAAAACAATTTCCTACACCATTTTAGTTTTCTACATCAGAGCAAATGAAAGCAGAACCACTCTTGCAAACCTTTTCCCTTTCTCCTGATCTATGTGCCACAGTTTGTTTCCCTGATGTCAGGATATGTTTTGACGCACCAAGAATGCAGGAGTGGCTTCGTTCTTCGTGCCCATATATTAAATTTTTAACTGTGAGTGAGAGACAATATGGTTCTAATCTACGACAGCGACAAAAATGCAGAGAGCTTGCAGAGAAGCAAAGTTGCCACTGGTTTGTGGCAAAATAAAACACTGTAAAAAGCAACAGCGGTGCGTAGGGTTAGCCCTGCTCCTCATGACTTTTCTTGTGAAAAGATTAACCATCAAAAGCAGGAGCAAAAGGAAGAGAAATGGGAAAGCCTGTCCTCATGCTGTGGGGCTGCACAAGCCTCCACTGAGCTGGAACGTGAAGGACTTGCCTGGAAGAGCCCTGTAGGCTGTGAGGCGCTGGGAGAGGTGCAGATCCCTTGTGGGATGCTTGGAAAGTGAAACTGAACTTTCTTTGGAGGACCACAATGTGGGAGCTAGTTCAGACTCTCCTGAGGCAACCCTATTTATTTGGCTATGCCCCTTTACCTCCTGTTAGCTTGCACACCATAGTTTTGGCAGTTAAAAATCTTGGTCTGCATAGACTTTTGAGGTTTATGTTGACAGTCTGGAGATGAGGCAGGCTGAAATAAATACGTTTAGAAAAAAAAATCATAGTTTTTCCGTATTAAGAAAAAAAGGAAAAAAAATATATTTGGCTAATGTGATGGCTCAGGATGCAGGCGACAGAGAAGGGAGCTTGGTGCTCCATCCCAGAAGATGCTCTCAGCCAAGATCAGGGCAGCCCAGCCAGCAGGGAGGCAAGGAGAGGAGCTGGCACCTTACCCAGGAGGGAAAGTCCACCTGGGGAAGGGGAAACAACGCCTGGGTCAAAATATACCTACTGAAAATAAATATTCCTGCCAGTATGAAGCACTGAAACCCAAGCTTTTCAGGAGCACTGCAGCAAGGAAGCAGAGGTGCTAAAGATGTTGAGGCTAAAAGCGATGGGAATTCAATGCTTCAGAACCAGGGCCTTTGAAAGACAAGTCCTGTTTTCAAAGCCAAGGCTTGTGAAGGCTGGTGTTTTGCTGAAAACCAGCACATATGGACTACACAGGCATTTCATAAAATGTTGTGCTAACTGCTGTGTGGGTAGGAATCACTACCCCATGATTATGTGGTGTGACCACAGTCTTTTTGAAGCTTTTTGTGGTAAAGGGGGAAAAAGTCCATAGTTTGAGTGGGTACATTTTCTAGTCATCCTAATAAAGAATGATTTTGGTTCACAGAAATAAAAATCCTACAATGGATAGTTCATGTTAAAACAAGCCACAACCTAGATGCAAAAAATAAAAAGATATTAAGAAGGATTGTCTACAAACTAGTCGACTCTGTACTAATGCCCCTTATGCACCACAGTAATTCTTACAAATGGCCACAAACCTGAGGTGAAATAAGTGATGCTTAGGTCTTGGATTGACCACTCCTGCAGGGACAAATTTTAAACTCTGACACTCTTCCTCAACATCACTGCTCATGTTATGGTTATGGCAAGAGATATTGCCATTAAACTTCGAGGTGAAAAGAAAAATCACCTTTCATTTGGACTGCTTTCTGACTTTCAAATTTGCCTCCATTAATTTTTCTTTTCCCCAGCATAGCAAATTCACAGAAAGTAAAAAATGTGAAAGATGTGAAAACTGTGTGTGCTAGTGCAAGGACATTAATAAAACTGGTTTTAAAACTGCATTTTTGCAATCTCCAAACTAACATATTTGAAATTAAAAAAAATAGTTACAAAATATTTATGATGCAATTATAAACTTAAATCTGGCCAACTTTTATTGTTGAGAAAACCGGAAAGAACATAATTTCAAAAAATGCTATTCTTCTTTTCTGGTGGCTGCTATTATTTTACTCTTTTTATTGTTTCTGCCATTATTATGCCCTTTGCTGAGCGCTGAAGGCAGGATCCCAAGTATTTCACAGGCGCCGATTCATTCCATGCTGCCCTGCAAAGTGCCCACTCCTGCCTGCAGTTCCCAGGTCCAATTCCACACAGTTTTCTCAGTGACAATCAAAACTAAAACTTCTTAAGATGGTTTGATATATTCAAGTCCCTACACAGTGACCTGACTGTGTAGCTGCATAGGGTGCCACAAGTGCTGTATCTCCACAGTTCCCTGCACTGTCATTCCCTTAAGTGACTGTCTTAGCAATTAGCTGTATTGAACAATGGCATTGTCTTCCGAAATGGCAAGAGGACACCCTGAGCAACCTAACTCTGAGAGAAACAGGCAGGAAAGCAACACTGCCTGCTTTATGACTGTTACTACTACCTGTGTGTGTACTACTATCTGGTAAGCAACACTGTCTTGGGGTGCTACCAGCATGGTGTCTGCCTCCCTCAGCCTTCACACTGCCTGAAAGGTCACCAGAGCCAGGGGAAAGACCCCCGTCAGCTGCAGAGGGCTTCAAGTCAGGCTCCTGATAAAAAAGTGAGAGTGAAAAGCAGCCATCCAAGTCAATTTTAGAGAAATGCATTAAAACATGCAAAAACAGCAGGTAGAAATTAAATCAGGCTGATGGAAGTTGCTCTTGAGACCACCCAATCCTTGAAGCTTTGCATTAGTATGAAACCACCTTCCCTTGGGAGAGGAGGAGGCCAAGGGAGGAAAAAGCTGAGAACAAAGAGGGAAGAAGAGAGACAGACTGAGAGACAAAGGCAGGAAGGGAACAGACACTCCAGGAGCAATGAGGGGTCCCTGGAAAACAGCAGGGTGGGAGTGGGAAAGGGCAGCCGTGCAGCAGCAGCACTTCAGACCACAAGGAGGGGATGTGGGAAGTGAGAACAATATCAGAAAAGGAAAATAGGACAATGAAATGCAGCAGGAGAGAAAAGAAAGAGCCTGGGGGTCTAGGGTTGGGCAGAAGTTGATGGAGGAGAAACTGGAGCTGGGCAGCTGATTGAAGATAGTCAACAGGAGTGTGGAACAAGCGAATAGGGCACAAAAGGGGCAGAAGGAAACAAAAAAAAAAAGTGATGATAAAGCGCCAGAAGTAACTGGGTCATGGCTAGAAAAAAATAGCGAAAATGCTAAGTACAGAGCAGAAAGGATGGAAGTGGCAAAGGGCAGCAGAAGTAACAAAAGTGAGGCATCAGAAAAGTGAAGCCAAAGGGACAGGAGGAGAGGGGAAGGTCTCAGTGCAGAAGGTAGCTGATGAAAAGGGAAGGAAATAGTCAAGAGGATGTCTGTGAAGCCAGAGGATAGGCCGGAGGATTGAAAGCACAATAAATAAAATGGGGTGAAAAAATGGGATGAAATGATGCAGGAATTGTTTTTGCAGAACACTTGCCTCATTTCTGCACTGTCACTGATACTCTTTTGTAGCCCTGTCTCTTCACAGTTCATCTGCCAGCACCTTGCAGTACATCTATCCTACTAAAAAGAAGCCAAGGCAATGATGGACCCCATTCTCTAATCCCAGCTATATGATGTGTCTCACATCTACATGGTCACATCCAAATGGCCGTCTGGGGAGAGCACCTGGCACAAGCCATAACTTGTAACAGGCCTGGGTACTGGCTGGGAAAGCACTTGTTGGCATGAGCCAAAATCACACCAGGGAGCTCTATAAGCCATGCATGGAGGGTTGCAGGACCTTCTGTCTCGGAATTATCGTTTTTCCTAGTAGAGATGCAGCCTGGGTCACTTGGAATATGAGTCCTTCACTTGCTTTGAACGTTCCCCTCATGGTTTTCATCTCCCCCAGAATCTCTCTCTAGGAGCTGGGGAGAACAGTGGGACTGAGGACCCTACAGGCAAGCTGGGACCTGCCAAGCTAGATACCTGCTCCATATGCCCTGTCAGGGTCTGCCTGACCTCACTGATGCTGTGTTGCACTGGGAGTGGTGCCAAAAGTCCAGGTATGAATCTCTCTCTCTTGGTGGAAAATGAGAACAGGGAAGAAAAAGACAAGAATGTCCAACATATGAAGAACAGCACCTGACAGAGGAGCGTGGTCAGGAATCTCAGATTCAATGTGAGGTGAAAGCCAGATTCCTATTATTTACTATGGACCAAGCTTTCACAGCTAAGTGCACATGACCTCTTGCTGCAATGAGAGGAAAATCCACCAGTGGCAGAGCTGGGGCAGATAGGAGAGGTAGGAAGAACTAGAAAATGGGAGATCAGGAGAGGAGAGGAGGGAAGCTTGGCACAGGGCAAAGAAAAGTCACTGGGAAGCGGAGGAGGGTGGTTTGTGGCTGCCTGCAGCAGCAGTGCCATGGTTCAGGCAGGAGGATGAGAAGGTGAAGAGAAAGTAAATAGTGATCGGGACAGATAGGGTAATGCAAGTGTGTTACCGTGCCTTTGAACCGTGGACAGGTGCTTGGGTGAAACCATTGGAGAGGTGACACCAGTCTTATGCTGCTGGATGCACCTCTGAAAAGCCAAATGAAAAGGGGTGGGTGAATATTTGAATACTCATACTTCTGCTCCACTGCTGTCTTCTTCATGATCAGTGCAAGGCAAATCTGTGCCCTGCTTTGAGGAGTCTTTCTGCCTGCCCCAGGCTGCCCTGATTATCTTGACAGTGCTGCCTGCCCCAGTAGTGCCCTCAGCACTGCCTTTTCCCAGGCCCCAGCCTGGCACTGTGCTCCTCTCAGACTGGTCCCCTCTTTGGCATCTTCTGCAGATTTTGAGACAAGGCGAATGGTCTCTGGCACTTCCTATGCTTTCCTTTCCTTCTCTGATGGGTGGCAGGGCCTGCCTCAAGGCTGCTCACTAGATGGGCCCTGGCACATCCCAAGGTGAGACACTCTCTACAAAATTCTCTTTCTTGAAAGACCACTGCTTTGTGCCAAGTTCCTGGGCACACAGCCACGGGAATACAGAGAGCCTCAAATAAAGTCATTAACATCGCAGGAGTCTGCCCACACCCAAAACTGAAGCACCTGTGAGGCACCTGAACAGATGAAACCATCGGTGGATTGATGAGAAGCGGTACCCGAGGGGTGGCAGCAAGATGTACAGCATCTCTCCCCAGCCTTCGTGTCCACTTTCCGGGTGGCGTCCACAGTAAGGAAAAAGCATAGGGACCCCCAAGCACTCGACCAAGGGGTGTCCCGCCCCGCCGCGGACCGCCCCGCGGGGGCGGGCTGGGTGCCCCCACAGGGCGGTCCGCGGCGGGGCGGTACCCACGGGGCGGGGCGGGCTGCTGCGGGCCGAGCCCGGCCGGGTGCAGTCCCCGCTCCGCGCCACGCCGTCGCGCAGTCCCCGCGCCGCTCCGTGGGCCGCCGGAGCCGCCCGTCGGGCCGCCCTCCCTCTCCCTTCCCACCGCCGCCGCCTCTCGCTATGAATGCACGCCGGGCCCTACTCTCCGCCGCCTTGTTCGCCAGTCTCCTCTGGGATTTACCTTGCTGCCTCCCGGCTTCCCTCCCCGCCGCCTCGGAGCTCGCCGCCTCCTCCAAAGGTGGTCGCAGCCGCAGGGTGCCGCGGTCTCCACGAGAGAACCGCCCGCGGCAAGAGGGACACGCCATGGGCCGGGCGCTCCCACGGGCAGAACCCCACGAGTACATGCTGTCTCTGTTCAGGACTTACTCCATCGCGGAAAAACTGGGCATCAACGCCAGCTTTTTTCAGTCGTCCAAGTCCGCCAACACCATCTCTAGTTTTGTAGACAGGGGACGAGGTAAGTTCTGGCCCCCTCCACGTCCCTCGCCGTCCCACCGGGGCTGCAGGCGCCCCTTCTTGCGGAGCCTGGTGCTGGGGGAGTCGGAGAGCGCTCTGCAGCAGTCACCGGTGCTGTTCTCCGACCCGGTATTGCAGAAAAGTGCAGATTTTTCGGTGAATTGGGGGACGCGTTGTTTTATTTTAAAGCAAACGGCCCCGTGGCAGCCGTAAGCACTGCTTGTGAGAAACACGCGTGTTCCTCCCTGAATCGTCACGAGGTGGTGGGAAACACGTCCCAGCTTTGCAGGCGCACTTTGGGCGTAAATTCAGTCATGAAAAAAAAAAGAAAATTAGTATCACTCCTCTGGTTTCTTTCCATCCGCCGGAGAAAGGGTCGCTCTTATCGCCGCGGCTGCACGGCAGAAAGAAAGTTCAAACTGACCGAGGGCAAATATCTGCTGCCTGAAGCTGCCCTCGCCTCGGGTCGCGTTATCGGGGTTACCTGGAAGAGCCCCGGCCCCATCCGAGCGCGCTGGGGCTGGGACCGGCCGGCTCCGCTGCGGCCCCGGGGCTCAGTGGGGGGCGGCCGAACTTGACATCTGCTCCGGGGCCGCACCCTTTGAGCCTGGTGTGTACGGGGCTGGTTGTCACCCACCCCCGGTCTGGGACTAGCAGCCGAGGCCGCTCTGCCGGGCCTTCGGCTGCCTCCCCGGAGGAGGGAGGCGGACGTGGCGCCGGGGCCAGCCGGGCCCCACGCCTTGCCCCCGCTCTCCCCGGGCAGCATCGGTGCCGCGGGGCTCCCGGGACCCCTCCGTGACCTGCAGCTCTGGCCGGGACGCTCGTACTCGGGGCAGCGGGTGCAGGTTTCTCGCCGATCCAGAGTAAAATTTCCCTTCCATAAAAAACGCCTCCATCTTTTCCCCTTTTTTCTTTTTTTCGTTATTCTGGTTGTGAACCATTAAGAACAGACTAATTAACAGGTTCTTAATGAAGGTTGTGCTTATGTTCCTCCCCCTCGCCCAGCTCTGAAGACCCTCCCTTCCGTCCGCGCCCCCCGGGGCCCTCGTGTACCTGCCGGCGGCTGGCAGCGCCGTCCCGCCGCTGCCGGGGCAGCTCGCCCCCCTTCCCCCGCGTCCCAGCCGTTTTAGGGCAAAACGCAGTGCCAGGAAAACTGAGCAGCTCCCTGGAGCTACAGGAGCCGATCGCCCCCCAAACTGACCCGAACCCAAACCGACCCCCTTCTCCGCCTCCCCGAGCCGGAAGCCTCTCCCCGCCCACGGCACCCACGGCTCAGCCCCTTGCCCCATCGCTGTCCCCGGCTCGGGGGGGGTTCTTAGCCGCGGAAGGAGCTCGGCGGGGCTCTTCGCCTCCCGTCCCAGTGCCCGTCGAGCCACTCTGGGCTCCGGAGGGTGCGTGGAAGCGCCCACATTGTGTGCTCCTCACGATCGGAAGAGCGCAGACGTTTCCGAGGGGAGACGAGTCACGGGTTTTCCTATCTGCCTTCGCCTTATGGGGGTTGTTTTCTTCGTCGCTGTTGAAAGCGGGGGTGGGGGGAAGAGAACTCCCTTCTAGAAATAACGTTTCGAAAATTCAGCCGTCAGAAAGGAGCTGGCCCGCTCTTCCCGGCGGAGAGGAAACGGGGTGCTAAGTCTGCGAGCCGCAGGAAATGGAGCCGCGCTCGAGATCATCTTATTCTTGATAACCAGAAGAAAGACAGTTAATTTAACAAATTTAGCTCATCTCGCTGCATGTGAGATTCTACTCCAGGGGAAGTGATTTGCTAACAGAAGTCCTGGTTTGATTAAGGAAAAGCCTCACTTTTCCCCGTTGATTTTGATTTGATGTGTCACAGGCTGTGACCTTCTGCTGGACCTTCTGAGGGTTGCTTAGCATCAAGCCACTGATTGGAGTATTTCAACTCAGTGATCTAATTGAGTGTTCATGTCATAACATATCAAATATTGTCTAGTCTCCCATAATGAAGCGGACCAGCCAATGGCACATCACCAAAAAACTTCAAGAGAGCTTCCGTTCCTCTGAAGTGGTAGCTATTTTACTGCCCACCTCCCCGTGGGCTCCTAGCCCAGTTAATTGGCGAGCTGGAGTTGTGCTGATGGTGAACAGTCTTTGCTCAGGGAAAACGGGGAAGGAGATCAGAGTTTCTGTCAATTCATTTACAGACAATATAGCCGCCCAAATTGACCCAATTAGATGAGCTGCTCTTTACCTAAGCAGCAGCTCCCAGGGGAGACGACGGTGGTTGTCCCACCTGCCGCACGCCATCCTTCATGGCAGCATTTAGGGGGGACAGCAGCCCGGAGAGAAGCGTGAGACAACTTTTAGTCCTGCCGAGAAATACCCTTCCCTTACGACGTGGGCTGCTGTGCCTGCACGTCCGTGAGAGAGTCTGGAGGGACAGGCAGCTCGGCCGCAGCAGTCCCAAGCCCGCCCGTTCCACCGTACTCCGAGGCTTCGGTGTGGACACTGACAAATGCTTCCCTTCGCCTCTTGTTTCTTCCCTTCCCGCTTGAAGCTAATAAGATCGTTTTCAGGGTAGCTCGAGAAGGAGTGAAGCCACACTACTGTGTAATATATATATAATTTTTTCCCCATCGGTAAAGAAAGAGCGCAGAAAGGGGGGAAAGGGTTTGCGATTCTCCCCTCTCCGCCCCCTCCCGCCCCCCACTCGCTCCCCCTTGTTACGGTCGCAAGATCAGACAGGACCTAGCTGAATGTAGGAAAATTACTGTTGGCACATGAAGTAACTCATTAAAACGCAGATGGTGCTCTCACTGGCCTCAGGACCCCCAGCATTGGAGCTCCACAGTAAGGCAGGACAATTAGGAGCTGCAAGGACTCCACCAGGCAGGGGGAAAAAAAAAAAGGATAGAGCGGGAGGGAGCTGGAGAAGGGAGCTATAAACAAGCAATTCCATGGCTAGCAAGAAACGCGGCGCGACTCGGAACAAACCGAAAACAAAAAGGAAATAGCCGGGGTGCGAGGGAGCGCGATTTTCGAAGGGATCTCCCGTGGGAAGGGAGTGTCACAAGGGCCGGCTGCCGTGGGTGCCCCTCGCCTCTCCCTTTTGTGTCTGCAGAGCTGCCCGCAGACACGGGACCGCGGCCGCATGCGAAATGTTCCACTCCGCGCCTAAGGGACGGGGAAGTCGAAATAGGTCGAGATCGTCTCCTTTTTCCCTCCCCGTTTTCTTTGTGCAGTTTCGCGTTCCAGTTAGGAGGGCAGCTGATTTGGATGGGCAGGGGTCCGACCATCGTTATTTTGCTCTTGCCAGGAAGGTCGGGAGGGGGGTGAGTATAGTGGCAGGACAAAAGGGGGATCCTGTGTGCAGAGAAACTGGAAATGGCCCGGCTGTGCATGTGGCAGAAGAAAAGAGTGTAAATCCCACTTGAAGTTCATCTAGTGCAACGTAGTTATGCAAAACAGCGGGTTTCTGGGTGGACCGAAAGCTGCAATGTAGTGTAATCTCTGCAGCGCCTTTGCCCAGGCAATGTTGTCGTTGGCAGAAGGAAAATGAAAAATAAGCAGGGAAGTATTTTAATGGGGAAGGAGGGAATTCACAACTGTTAATTATTTGGTGACCCTGTATTCGATTTGTTTGAGACCCTTATAAAAACACTAATGCAGACCAGACGGCCGGAGCGCGGCAGCCGCTCCTCATCCCCGCCGTGCGCCCGGGGAAGGAGCGGGCGGCCCGGCCCGGCCCCGGCGTCCGCGGAGCCGGCGGCACGGGGGCAGCGAGAAGCGGGCGGCGGCTCCGCGCTGCCTGCGCCGGAGGGGTGTTCCGGGGTCGATGTTTTACCCCCCTCGCTGCAGCAGCTGCAGGAGGGAGCGGAGCGCAGCGTCCCCTCAGCAACCGCGGCGGCACCGCTCGCCTCTTCGCGGTGAAAATCAGGGCTGTCGGCGGGGGGGTATTTTTTTATTTACCTTTCGTTTGTTTGTTGTCCCGTGCGAAGGCGCGGGAGCTCGCGCAGGCAGCGCCGCGGGACCGGGAGGGCGATGCAGGGGAGCAGCGCACACCGGCCCCGGGAGCCCCGCGGCTCAGGTAGCTCGGCGGGGCGGTGCGCGGCGCGGAGCCGCTCTGCTAACGGGAACGAGTAGTTAACGCCTGTCAAGCCACCATTCCGGTGGCTCATTTCGGACCCGGTCCTGATTTTTTTTTTTTTTTTAATATTTTTAAAATCCAGAAACCCTCCTGTGGAACTTGCTGAGGCGTTGCGTTTGATTTTTTAGGGGCGGGGAGGGGACTGGGGGGGACGGAAGGTCGAGCTCTCCGCCTCGGAGCTGTGTAGTTTCCGCCGCCCGCAGGGAGGTGCCGTGCCGCAGCTGGGCTGGCCCCAGCCGGGAGGCGAGCGGCCCGCGGGGAGGAAAACCGACGCAGGCCGGGGTCACCCGGCGCTGGGCACGGCAGCGGGGCGCCTCGCTCCCCTCATTTACATCCTCGCTTCGTAGTAGGAAAAAAACCCCAAACCAGCCGATCGTAGAAATCCTCCTTTCCTTGCGATTTCGGGGCAGGCTGGAACTGAGTTTGCGAGTCCTCCCGTGCCTGAAGTCTGATTTATGAGCGAAAGGGGACGTTTCAGTTCTTGCTAGTTGTAGCCAGATCTGTATGCTCTGTTGCTGTATCCCGGCGCTTCCACATATATGGCTCAGAAATATAGTCCAAAGCGTCCCCTTGCTCCATTTCTTAGCGCTGGGAATATTTAGTCCGATTTTCTCAACCCGAATAATTCTGGAGGAATTATTTCTCCTCCATCGAAATATCTGGGGTAGCGTAACCACCGCAAACGGGGAAAGGGAAGGGTCCTCGCTTAAGGTCTGTTACAGCAGGTAGAAACCCCTCAAGGAAGCTCCTCGCAGCCTCAACGCATCTCATGGGACGATGCCAACAGCCGAGGGGGCCGGAGCCCAGCGGGATGTCCCGCGGGTGTTGCGACGGTCCCTCTGCGCCTGAGGGTCGAGTGTCTCTCGTGGGAAGCGGAGAGGCAGCGACGAGCGGGGCAGTGGGGCGAGGGCAGGCAGCCTTCCCGGAGCAGGTACAGTACAGCGGTGATCAAAGGTACATCACAGCCAGGTGCCTCCGCGCTCCGAGGAGAATAAACGAAAAGAAAAGAAAACAAAGGAAACAGCCCTCCATCAGCGAGCTGGGGTTTTGGCAGGATTGGGAATTCGTCCGAGGAAGGTGTGGTCTTTCTCGGTTACTGGATAGCGAAGCGAACGATACATTTAAATCTAATCACTCGGTGTAATAGAAAACCACGGCGAGACAGGCGCTGGGAGATGCGGAATTGAAACCCGAAGAAATACCACACATGGAGAGTCAGCCCCTTGTTTCCACAGCTTGGGTAATGCTCCGAAAGAAATACCTGTCAGCCTTGCGACTCTGCAGACAACGTGTGGGCAGACCTTCGCAATTAGGGACAATTTATGTTTTAATTTCCAGATTATTGTTGTGTGAGTGCCTGCAAAGTGTCTTTAAACTGCAAATGTGCTTTTGGTTTGCGAGTTTAAATATGGCTTGAAAGAGAAATTGGGAATGGGAAAATTCTTCTTGAATGTGGTTTGGGTATAATTTGCAGTGATGTAAAGTTAAGATCTGAGCCCTGATGAATTGGCTGGGAGCCCAGTACCTGATCTGCCATGAACAGGCAAACTTTGTGTAGCCTTCGCTAACCCCCGTCTCGCCTCAAAGCCCAGGCTGCGGCGAGAAAGCGACCCAGGAAGCGAGAGCGGTTTCACACAGGGAGCTGAGGGAAACGTCCCAGCCCAGTCGTTCATTTAACCTTGGAGATGCTAAAACCGCAGCCACTGCACCGCGGAGAAAAGCGTGGGAGAAGGTGGGCGAGGACCCGGCGCAGCACCCCCGGCCCGGCCCGGCCCGGCCCGCCCGCGGGAGCACCAGGCACGCTGCTGCCTGGGCGCTTCGGGAAAGGCAGAACGGTGTAGGGATGCTCTCTTCTCCCGCCACTGATACATCCTTAAATTCCAGATGGACCTAGTTCCTCCTTCTGACCCTCCTTCCCGCTCCCAATATTTTATTTTCGCCCGAAAAAAATAAACTATGGAGAGTCGAAATAGAACTATTAAGTACTGCGGAACTAACATTCATCTACATTAACGTTACAAATATAAACACACCTCTCCGGTGCATTTTCTGCAGTGTGGCTTTCCCCAGCCCGGATGGACGTGATATGACTTTGCTGCTCTCATCAGGTATTTCGGTAACGGGAATAGCGCTAATGACAGCCTCAACTGGCCTAAGAAAAAAGCAAATCTCGAGCTGGCTGTTAGAAACCCCGGATTACACCTCAGCCGCTCCTTGGGTTTAAAGGAATATTGAAGAGAACCAGCCCCGATCCGTGTGCACTCCTCACAGGAGAAAGAAGGACAGCCAGCGTGTCCCCACGCCGTCTCTGCTGCCACTCTTTGTGTGCTGAGAAAACGGCATCTTCGCTGGAACAAAGGGTCCCCAACCCAGACCCGTCTCTCCCGGTTTTGTGGAGGCTCCGGAGGTCGCGCTTTCCCTCCCCGCCCTCCGCTGCTCTTCCCACCCCTTGACTGCCCTGGGAGCGAGCCAGTACTGGTTTAGGATTATGTATTCATCTGGAATTATTAGGTTACAAGAGTGAATAAATAGCGTTTATCTGATCGGATTCAAAGCTGCTCATTTGAAATAACCGGCAGCTCTGCCCCTTTTCGGAGAGAGGTGCGGGAGCCGGCAGCTGCATAAGCCAGTGGGACTTTTCCAGTGCGCAGTCGTTGCTGCCGAAACCCGCTTGACCGGGGGCACATTTCTCTGCTATTCGGCCGTATCCCCAGCGTGCCATGCCACCGAGCGAGCCGGAGCAGCCTTGCAATGCCTTCAACCCCTGCCAAACTGGAGTTTCAAAGGATGTTGCCGGGGAGTGCACACCCTCAGCAAGCGTTTTGACACCGGCAGTGCCGGAGCTGGCTTCCCCCCAGCACCGCCGTATGACAGGGGTTTGCAGACCCTTTAAAACCCGTTTTCAGCATCGAGGATACGCAGGGAATTCAGCCTCTCCCCGCTTCTCTCCCATCTAACACGCATGCTTGGATGTCACCCTCAATGGGACGATTTCCCGCGCCGTGGCCAGTCACCTGCGTGAGGTTTCCTTGGGAATGGGACAGGGTGGGCGCTGTCACCTCCGTGTCCCCCATCCCCCGGGAAAGGGCCGCCCTTTCCTTGAAAGCTCAGTCTGCCAGGCAGTGCTGCTCTGCTCCTTCACCCCGGCAGGGATGCGGGGGACCCCAGGACGGTGACACCGGTCAAGAGTAAGACACGGGAGTGTCCGGAGGGACAGCGGGCTGCAGGCAGCACTCTCCTCACCTCCACCCCATCGCAAGGAGTACCAAAGAGAGCGAGCTTCTCCCTTTGAAACCAAGCGTGACATCCCCCTTTTCATTCACTAAGCAAAAAGAGCAATTAAAAGCAGATCTATGCCCAGGCCCGGCTCTGCCCACACCGCAAAACCAGGGTTAGGGGCAGGAGAAGGCGCTGATCTGGTTTCCTCAACAGTCGCTGGAGCCCATGAAGGAAGGTCTGAGGCAGTTCGGCAGGGCCAGGAGATCCGTCTGTGCCTCGTCGAGTGTCCGGGCATCTGACAGATGCTGGACGCAGAAAAAAACCAAAGACGAGGAGGAGGAGAAGCAGGAAGAGACCCTGCGCTTTTTTACCCGAGGGGTGCACATTCCCTTCTATCTGAAGCCCCCAATCCTGCCAAGGACCCCCTTGAAGGAAGGGGCAATGGTCCCAGAGATCCAAGTTGCCGGATCCTCCTCCCGCAACCCAAGTGCACCTCAACCCCCGGCCCCGACGGCCCAAGCCTGTGAAGGGGGGAACTATTCCCCCCTTCCCGCCTCAAATCCACAATGGATCAAATCCTGTTCCGTACTTGCAGCGCTGACGAAACCGTCCAGCGCCTCTAGGCAGCTGCCGATGGATTTCACTTGTATTTTCAGCAGCTCGATAGAGCAGCTGTTGTCGTCACACGGACTGTGACGACATTTTTTGGGCTCCGTGCGTGTTTTTTGCAGTCTCCTCCCGCCCTCCCCCGAGCGGGATGCGCGGCCGGCTGGGCGGCCTTTCGCCCCCTCGCCGTAAGGAGCAGCCCCGCCGCGAGGAAACAGCTAAGCCTGAAGGGGGAGGCGGTGGCAAGGATGCGGAAGGCCTGGGTTTAAATTCCCCGGGATGCCTGAAGGGCCTGACCGATCTCCCGACCGATCTCCCCACCGCTCCCGCCGCCGCGCAAGCCTCGTGGAGGCGGGGAGTCTCCGGCCCGCGAACTCCGTCTCCCGCTGACCCCCCGCGCCACGCAGGGCGAGGCGGGGGGCGCGGCCGTGCTCCGGCCGCCTGGCTCTAGGGGGAGGGCAGGTGTGCAGGGCCCGGCGAGTGCCCAGCTCCTGAATGGATCCTGGGATGCCGCGTGGGTGCGCGGAACTGGCCGGGCGGGCGGCGAGGCGGGGGGGACGCGCTCGGCAGGCAGGCAGGCTCTGCCAGAGAGTCTCATGGCCTGGCTGCGGGGCAGGTCTTTTTCCCAGCAATTCCCGCTGTCCCTGTTGCACTCCACGTTCCATCTCCCTGCTGACGTCTAGGGGAACACGTAGCGACGCAGGGCGACTGTCGAGTATGCTAATCCTCACTGATTAACTGCGCGTTAATCCGGATTGATTTTTACATCGCTGTGGCGCGTCTGAAGATGTTGGTTTGCATAAATCATCCCCTTGTCCCTCATGCCCCGCAAGAGGTTCCCCCAGACCTGTCAGGTAGAGCTGAGGCTGTGAAGCACACTGATTAGGAATGGCAATGACCTTTGATATCGATAAATAATAGGCGGGTGTATATTTCTTTAGTATCTGTTTTTATGCCTGGAGCGAGCTGAGTTTGGAAAAGCGGCGAGGGGCTGCTGAACAGAGGCTCCAGTGACATTTTTACTATAGAAATCTACACTAGCTTTACTAGCTTCTGGGGAAACACAGGGGGCTTTGGGAATTTTTGTATTTGCTGGGTTGTAAACATTTTATTGGAAAGCAGCTCAAGGGAATCTGGTTTGCTTTCTGCGCTACACTTTGTACATCGATGTGTCAAAAAAGAAGTCCAGGTTTTTCTCTTAGAGCAGAATAGATACGTATATATGTATATGCATGTATCTGCGTAATGCACATGGGCACACAAATGTTGCCAGTCTCACACTGCTGGTGGGACTGATAGGCAGAGGATGTGCGTGGAGTAGGGTGTGCCTCTGGTGCTGGAGAGTGGTTTCCTGTCTGGTGCGGGTCCTTCATATTCCTTCTCCTTCTCCTCCTCTCCCCGCCCCGCCCTGGTCCCGGTCCGGCTGGGGGGCGGGGGTGAGGCGGGCAGGAGCGGCCCCGGCCGGGCACGCCGGCGATGCTGGCCGCCCTTCGCCGCCTCGGAGACCTCTCGGCAGATCCCCCCCGAGCGCAACTGACTGTAATTATTTTTATCTCGCAGACGATCTCTCGCCCGCTCCCTTGAGGCGGCAGCAGTATGTGTTTGATGTGTCGACCCTCTCGGAGACGGAGGAGCTCGTGGGGGCCGAGCTGCGCCTGTTCCGCCGGCCCCCCCGCGGCCGCCCGCCGCCCGCCGCCCCGCTGCATGTGCAGCTCTCCGCCTGCCTCTCGCCGCGGCCCCTGGACTCCCGCGCCCTGGACCCGCGGGCGGCCTCGGCCACCGGCTGGGAGGTGTTCGACGTGGGGCAAGGCCTGCGGGAGCAGCGGCCCTGGAAGCGGCTGTGCCTGGAACTGCGGGCCTCTGCGGACCGCGGGCCGCGGCGCTGGCTGGACCTGCGAGGCCTGGGCTTCGGGCGGCGGCCCCGGCCGCCGCAGGAGCGGGCGCTGCTGGTGGTCTTCACCCGCGCCCGGCGGCGGAGCCTCCTCGGGGAGCTGCGCGCCGAGCTGGGCGCTCCGCCGCCGCCCGCTGCCCGCCGCCCGCCGCCCCGGCGCCAGCGCCGCGCCGCCTTCGCCAGCCGGCACGGCAAGCGGCACGGCAAGAAGTCCCGTCTGCGCTGCAGCAAGAAGCCGCTGCACGTCAACTTCAAGGAGCTGGGCTGGGACGACTGGATCATCGCCCCACTGGAGTACGAGGCCCACCACTGCGAGGGGGTCTGCGACTTCCCGCTGCGCTCCCACCTGGAGCCCACAAACCACGCCATCATCCAGACCCTCATGAACTCCATGGACCCCGGCTCCACGCCGCCCAGCTGCTGTGTCCCCACCAAACTGACTCCCATCAGCATCCTCTACATCGACGCCGGCAACAACGTGGTGTATAAGCAGTACGAGGACATGGTGGTGGAGTCCTGCGGCTGCAGGTAGCGGGCGGGACGCCCCTCGGCGGCAGCCGGGTCTGCGTCTGGCGGAGGAGCGCCGGCAAAGGCGAGCGGGGCCGTCGCTCCGCGCCCGCCCGAGCGCGGCTGGGGCGGAGGGACCGGCCGAGGGCGGGCGGGGCCTGGTGCCGGTGCCCGCGGTGGCGGCGGAGAAGGGTGTGCGGGCCGGGCAGGCGGCGAGGCCCCGGTCCCTTCCCCGCTCTCGTCTCCTCCCCCCGGGGTTTATCTGGCGATCTATCCTCCTCCCTCTAAAGGTGAAGGCAATTTACCAAGTACAAAAAGAGTCGGGGGAGGGAGAGGGAGCAGACTGATCCCTCTCTCTGAAGTTGCTCTGAAGAGGGCTGTTTCATTTCTGCCCTCTCTCTTTCACATTCCTGCAAGCTTACCAGCCAGAAATAGCCTACGGCCCCCACCCTCTAAAGGGAAAAAAAAAGAGAAAAGAAAAAAAAAAGAATTGCTTAGGATTGTAATTACCAGCTAGGTTTCATTTTAAGACAGCAAAGAAAAACTGTGAAAAGCGAAGTGTTACAGAAGGGACAACTGGGGTGAATTGGAAAGAAAACTCCTTCGGATCTCACGAACAGTGCAAGGATGCCATTGCCAGGTCTCTGGGTAGTTCTGACTCGGCAGCTTTTGCAACTTGCAGCAGTATTATACGAAAATGTTGTGCTGGAAAAGGCGTTCTGTGTAAGATTTCTGTTTCTTTCCCACCCTTGCTGTCAGCTGTGGCTTCACCTGAGGGAAGTGCACTTCGAAGTATACCTAGCTCTTTTTTAATGTAACTGTTATGTTCATAGTTTCAGGATTTCCCCACTGATTTCTAGAATTGTTGGCTTATCTGGTTTTGCAGAGCTACAAACTCGTGGAAAAAAAATTAAAAAGAGAATAGAATAATAATATAAAATGCTGATAAAAAGACTCGACCAGGAGCATTAATTTAAAATGCACATTTTGCTTTGGATGCACTGTTGTTCATATAAAAGTTGTAAATATTTGTTTATTTAAACAGACTGAAAAGTGCAAAATGGAGATGAACAACATGCATTTCTTTTTTAATGTACAAAACATGATATGCACTCGAAATGTTATAATTTCTAATATTTTTTAAAGTTTATATTTGAGTTGTACAGAATTAAGCATTAATCAAATATTTCATCTTTACTTAACATTATCATTTCCTTAAGATATTATTACAGGATTTAAATTCTGTGCTAATAATGGAGAAAAGATTTTTTTTTTTTACTGTCTACCTCACTATAATGCAAGTATTTACAACTCTAAAGTTATCTGAGGTAAATTAATATTCAGAACATTTTTCAATACACCGTTACTGGACGATACTACAACTATTATTGTATTATTAAACTTTTTTTTTTCCAAAAAGTCAGCTTGCTTTTTATATGTTCTATTATTTGATTAAGTTACTCTGAGTTCTCAAGTAAACATTGGCTCTAGTTCTAAAATGCTGCACAGTTGAATTGGAGCAAGTGCCACTTGAAGATATACCTAAAGCCATTCCTCCTGTCTGAAGACTTTTTGTATTCACAAGATCTTTAGTTTTGTCTTTCGTATGTGCCAGTGGCATAAAGCTGCGTTATGTTTTTATGCATTTTATGCAATGATTATTGTAAGTGGGAAAATGCATTAAGGGGAAGAATTCAGGCAAACGTTTGTAAATCTCATCTGTACTGGGGACATTAATATACACTGTATGATGATGATGATGAGCAAAAGACAATGAATGTTTTATAAATTATATTTATTTTGATGCAATGGGTAATATATTTATTAAATATTTCCTGGCTATCTCTTAGATAATGAAGAACTATTCAATGAGTAGCTGTTTCAGTAAGAGAAGGATTTCCCTCCTCTCTCAGTGATGCGTGCGGAGAAGATGGTGCAAGCAGTGTGGGGGCTGTGAGCCCCACTCTCAGGGAAAAAAAAATAAACCCCTCATCTTACATGCAGAAGGACTGAAAGAGCTGCTCGCCTTGTGGAATGTGTTTGAAAACAAGGTTCCTTTCATAGAAAGTGTAATTTTTTTACCATATCACAAGATCTGATGCCACACGTTTTTCTCTGACCAGTTTTCACTCCTTTGGACTGGTGCTTGAACAAAGGAGTGCAGAATTGGGCCTGAGTGTTTGAATAGCAGCAAAGACCTGTAGAAGACTCCAGGCTTAGAGTTGGTATAACTGCCAGAGGAATATTGCTTTCTAGTACTTAGTAGTGTTTCAAGTGTTCTTGACTTGTAGTACATTTGGAAATTGCAGCTTTAAAAAGAGCTTTAGTTTTAAAGCCAGGTTCACTGCGAACTTTGGTTGCTGTTCTGACCACACCAGTTCAGTCTTTAGCTGTGGCTCAAACCCAACAGGCTGCAATATACTCTCTGAGAAAAGGTAATCAAGATATGTGAGACAATGGCCACTTGAAATGAGCATAATGTAAAAATCTGAAATTTTACAAAATTCTCAGCTAGAGAAGGCTGAATGAATCATCTCTTTATTTTGCTGTCTGTTGAGCAAATGAATTATTGCTTGTACAGACAATGCTTTGGCTAAAACCATACACTGAGATTTTCAGTGCAGTTTCCTTTCCATGTAAAACCCAATACTGCTTCTGTTGAAAGCCTGCTTATCACACGTTTGGTGGCAAGCGATGCTGTCACTGAGTTGTCCTTTCTGCTCCACCTCAGATGTGGCTTTGGGGAGCTTCATCAGACAAAGTTCAGCTGTGGGAGGCCTCAGAAATCTCCCATCAAAGGAAGTTGTCAAAGGGGGCAACATTTTGCTGTCATGGATGTACAGTGTAGTGCAGTTTGTACCTTCTACATTAGCTGAATTTTTGGTGACATCTTTAATGGCTAGAAAAGGTTTCAAAGCCCTTTGTCCCAAATGTCTCTGCTTGGTAACCTCAAAGGTAAGTGAAAGAACCTGAAAAAAGGCAAAAATAATTATAAACTGCAGTGTCTGCTTTGGAAGCACACTTTTTGGATTTTACGTACTGAAAGAGAGAAAACTCTGGCCTTTTTGAGTGTGTACTCTGGCTACTATAGGTAATATAACATTGTCTGAGCCCATTTTGGCAAGTCTGCTATTCCTAAAGATGGGATTTCTCCTCACTTCCATTTTTAGGTCTGCAGTATTCTTTTGCGGAAATCTGAAAAGGAGCAATATGGTGCTTAGGGGGAGAAGTGAAGAGATACAGAAAAGCTGATCGATGGTTTTCCTTCCTTGCACCTCTCTTCCTCTCTCCCACCCTCCCCCCAAGAGATAGCGAGTACATTGAACAAAAAATACCAGTAATTATTTTTTCAGCTTTTACCACAAATGCTACAAGCCTTTGTTACAGAGAAATCCTAATATGGAAATGCAGTGGATGCATGGCTCAGATCTCTTTGTCCTGCCAAAGTAATACAAAGTTTCTTTTCCATTTCTTAACTCCCCGTGCTCAAAATTTCATTTAAAAAGGGGAAATTATTTCTTTTATTATGTTGCTGGCCAGAAGAGGGAGCAGAATCTATAAAATAGTGGGAATAGGCACCGATGGACAGAAGACAGCTGAAGTTGGTCTGGCTGATGGTGCGATGCATATCAGCAGACTTTACATGATTCTTCGGTCACACTGGCTGTGATGCTCAAGCACAAGAAAACCACTGACTCATCTTTGAAGTATAGATATGCATTGGAACAAATTCTGAGTACATGAATGAAAAAAGATGGTGTCAGACTTAAACCCTTACTTTGTAAGTACATCTCCTCTGTTGGACCATAGGCTCCCTCTTGCATTTATTTGTGGGAGGGGTGTATTTTTAAAAATGTGGGGGTAAAAAGCTGGAAAGTCCCCATGAAGAGCTGACCCACTCTTCCTCCTTGTTATCTCCATATAGATGAAAGGTTGTTCTGTTTACTGAAATTATAAAATAAGCATGTTTACTCTTAACGTCTCAATGTTTAACCTCAAATGTTGAGGGACAGAGTTGATTGCGTTGTATGAAACATTTTCCTTCTTGACCTCTTAATCTTTGCTTCAGAAGCACATCTGAAGCTTTGAGGAAGTCGAGTGACTGAACTTCACCATTGTCAATAATTCAGAGGCTGGGCAGCAGGACAGCAGATTTCAATAGTATGTAACTTGTTCTCTCAGATAGCAGCCATGTGCTATAAAGGAGTATACTCCCCTGGAGCAGGGTCCTCTTGTCAGCATTCAGCTATATTATGTGATTAGATTTCCAAATATTTGTTCTCGTTTCTTTGCAGTGTCAGACCCATTGTAAACTGAGGATGTTCCAGCTGTTCATAATTGAGAGGGAGAAGAATCAACGTCTTGTCCCCGCTATGCTCATCATCAGCCTATTCCTTGATGACTGCAGCCTTGAAAAGTACCACTGTCTTAGTTAATATATGTTATTATTTAGTGTGTTATACTGCTGGGAATTAGAAAGAGTTCTCCCAAGGTTTTAACCAGAGCTGATTTTGCACAATGTCAGCCTGATGCAGAGTATAGGACTCTATATGTGCCCATGTGCTAGCATTTTGACAAAACTAGTATTCATTTAAACTGTGAGCACTGTCAACCCTCTCTCTGGAACTGAGAAGTCTGAAATTAGACTGTGGACCTTTGTCCCATAAGACCGCTTTCTACTAACAACTTTCTGCACCATTTTTTAGGAAGACCCTTGTGTCTTCCTAAAATACATCCTATGGAACATTGTTTAATCAGTGAAAAAGCATTGTTTTCCAAAATGTGAGAATTTTATTACTAGAGAAAATTAGTGAAAAGGCTCCTAAGACAGAAGGTTTTGACTGGGTGGGCAGGAAAGACCTCAGGTGAGTAAGAAAAGTGGAGGTCTGGTTGACAACTCATTGCCTGAGGATATGAGGTGATGGTAATCAAGGACTTTGTCTAACTAGGTTATCTGCTGTAAGAAAAATAAAAAAACCCCAAACCCCAACAGCACAGCACAAAAAATTCCTCAAGTTCTTTGAATGTGTTGGGACAGCCTTTTGTTTCAGAGTGAAGGCAGTTACAGGAGACATAGCCAGATAAGCTATGATAGATATGAAAGAGAAGCTTACTAGAAGGCAATTTGAGCTCATATGTCTGTGGAAAAGGAGGCTTGAGATGTGGAGAGCAAGACCAAATGACTCCTGTATGGCAGATTTCCTCACAATCGATAGGAAAATGTCTGAAAGGAGGAGCCAAAAGGAGAAAGACTCTTAAGAAAACAGGCAGTTTGGAAAAAGTCCTTAGTTAAAGGTTCTGTAGGAAGCTATCCTGCTGGCAAGGAGTACAGCATTGGAGAAGATCAGGAGGCTGATTCAGGAGTTGGTTGGTTATCTGATGATAACCCTGAGATTAGTTCACTTGGTTAGAGCTGATATGGTGCTAATAATGCCAAGGTGGCAGATATGGGCTGTTTGCATAAGAGTTGGTCTTGATGATCGTTGTGGATCCCTTCTAACCCAGAATATTCTCTGATTCTGTGACAAAAACCCATCAAACAAGAAGTGAGTGAAGACACTGTACTAGGATAAGTAAAAGAGAAGGACTGAAGTATAAAGAATGCAAAAGGGACCAGAAAAAGAAACTAGAAAGAAGAAGGCAAAGGATTAACACTTCATGGGGATGATGAACAAAGGACAAATGACAGAGTAGGCTGAAGGGTGAAACACCACCTTTGCAAGTAAGGAACACTTGGTATGAGAGGTTGAACACACTTAGAGCTAGCAAGGGAATTAAAATGCACCTCATGAAAAAGAAGTGAAGGAACCTTTGAATAAAGGGCATGTACTCAGAGTGTAATTAAAGAACTAACCACAGGAATTTCTGAAATATTAACAAGTGTATTTAAGAACACGGAGAAGGTTTAAGAGGTACCAAGAAATAAAGACCAGACAACCTGTCTCAAATACCTCCAATACTTTGAGAATTACTGGAAAAAAAATCAAGTGCTTCATATAATAACGAATGCAGAATGATAATGTGATGAAAACATTAAACGTGAATTTATCCGGAACAAATCATATCCAGTTAGTCTAATGTTCTTGATAAGAGTGCCATGTAACTCAAGCGCATAAGAAAATAGGTTTCCAAATGATCTTGCTACATTCAAGGGACAGTTTGAGATAAGTACAGTGAAATGTAATAGCAACAAGTCAAAATATTACACGTAAGAAAGGATCAAACATAAGATAAAAAACTGGCTAATAATGCTTCTACAATAAAGAATCTGGGCTTTATGGTGAAATGAATTCTGAATATGAGGTAATGAATGATGCTGTTGCCCAGGATATTTCACAATGTAACAACTGGGATACTAGATGTCAGAAATAATCTGGCATCTGGATTGATGAGGGCTCAGGTAAAGTTCTGTGCCCAGTTTTAGGAATCATACTCTTGCAGATCATTTTCTGACATCTTCTGGACCATTGGTGGTCTGTTGACCACAGACTAATAGGGCCTGGAATGTAAATATATCTGGGCACAACAGATACATATGTAAGACAGGGTAGCTCTTTCTCTCCGTGCTTTGAGAAATATTTTCAAATATGTCTACCAGAGTGGGCCTTGCTCAGTCTTTTGCCATCATGAGAACAAGGAGTGGAGCTCCCAGCAGCTCGTTGTGTGGAGCATTCTGCAGTACCACAGCACCTGAGGTCTGTTCATCATAAACTGCTTGAGACTGAGGAGAATTGGATGCCATGGTACTCCTACAAACAGTTATGCATTCATCTGCACTTAACTCCCTTGACTCATTCAGGTCTGAATTTTGCTCTTGAAATGGGAAAAAGGGGATTTATTGTGATGCCTATTGTGGTACCTAAACTGGACAGTACACCTTCCGGGATGTCATTAGTACTGAGCAGAGTGGAATAAATGTCTCCTATAACTTTATATAAGGCATTTTGTTTAATATAGAGAGATGAATGCTTCAGAATGACAGAGTCCCTTTGTTCACTCCCACTCTGATGGAGTCCTGCACTAGATGAGAGTTTCTTGTTGCCATCATAAAACAGACAATGGGTCATAGCATGACAACAATGTGCTTCTGTAAATTCACCAAGCGCAATTTGCTGTTGATGCCAATGCTGGCCAAAAAACTCCCAAACCTCAATCTGCCTAAAACCAGTTATCTCCACTGTCCAGCAGATGTTCTACAGACAGCTGTGTCCTACAGATGACTCAGAAATACTTTTCAGAAACTAGGTTTTGTGTCCTCAAGAGTTTTAGTCTGGCATTGCTGTTCTGTTTGCCGTTTATTTTCATACTGGTTCAGATGAGGATCTCTGGAGAGGAGTTTTAGACATTATTGTGATCAGACAGATAAAAGCAAATGGAAGTCTCTGGTCCACCTTGAACCAGGTAACCTGCAGACATGAGGGGAATTGGTTCTTGGGTGTGTCTGTAGACCCTTGGCACAGCCATGAACAGAATACAGTGTAACTGCTTATCAACCCCTTCATGTATGTCTTTTATTAGTGAAGATGAACATCCAGTATGCCACAAACTCCCAAATGTGTGTTGGTTTGTTGTACTGTTTTAGAGGGAAGTAAATTACTATTGTCATCTAGAACTGGGATTCTGTAAAACATACTCCAAACCCTTTTTGTCAATACCCTACAAGCAGATTATTTTCAGTAATGGTGCTGAAGTTGTACTGACCCTTTGGTATCATTCAGTTGATATTTCTTTTTGGTCTTTTAGAATAGAGTCTAAAAACCTGTTTAACCTGGGATGTACCTCTGCCAAAGGCTGTTCTGCTGGGATACAATGCAAACAAATTCATGACTGATGAAACAGGCAGCAGAACCATCAAACATAAAGCAGCTTCTGTAGGTCTGGTTGAAAGGTTTTGAGAGAGCAAGAGGAAATAAAGAAGAAGTGTTCATCATTTAAGAACTTCTCAAGTATTTCTGACTTCACATTTTTCCTCAGGAGGCAGGTGGATTGACCGGGGGCCATTAGAAGTTTGGCAAACAATTTGAAAGCATTCACATTTGCTTGAAAAACAGAAAAACCCATTCCATGTTGTGCAAGGAGAAGCTGTCTTCAACATGCATTAAATTTTTTTTCTGAATTTTTCTATACTTCTGAGTACTGTAAGTATTAGAAATTGCTGAGGCATGTACTCTCTAGCTGCCACTTAAGTACCACACTGTTACAGATGTGAGAGGTTTAGAGCAACTCAGAGAAAGCCTGGATGATGTACTCCTGCATATCATGCTTTGCACAGTTTGGTAGTCCTAGTGAGTTTGCTAATATTTCTTGCTCTGGGTTCTGCTCTGTTCGCTATCAGCAACCACCAGGACAAAGTCCTCAATATGAAGGTAGAATTTGTTTCAGATGGAACAGCCCAAGGATAACACCCTCTCCTCCCTACAGCTTTGGTTCTGGTCTTTTCTGCTTGTGGGACAAGCTTCACCAGAAACTCCAGGGCATTTAAACTCATAGCCTAGCTAGAGAGTTTTGTTTTGTGCGAGGAAGTATATGCATTCAAATTCAAAGCAGATTGTTTTATGCAGTGTCAAATTCTGTGCAGATGGAACATGATATGATATGTTGAAGTGGGATATATGGCATATGGCCATAATTCAGGGAAACACATTTCTCCAGCTGGATACCTGCTATCGAGTTGGAAAACATATGTCCTGCATTCTGGTAGGCTTCTACTGGAACAGTGAGAGGACATAAAAGACAGGCCATTCCTGGTTTTGAGTATCAGGTAATAGTTACATCTATCTCACTGGTTTCATAGTGCTGTTCAAAATTAAGCCTCCTGTTATCACAATGAGCATTGTGCAACTGAAAAAAAAGCTATTGCTGAGCTCAACACCCACAAGTATATGTGGACAAGCCAACATGTGAAAACAGATTGGGCTGCTTTTGGGCTGGATGACCATGCCTTCTATCCTTTCCTGTCCCCAGGGGAAACATAGCGCATACTGCTGCAGGGCACTTCTTCCAGGCACCAGCCCCTGACTCTGGGGCTGGATCCCCTGTTTCCAGGGCTCCCCTGACACTGGGGATCCTCTTGGGTGCAGCACCCACCCACAGCCCATGTCTTGCTCAGTCTTGCTGGGATGCTGCAGTGAGCAGCTGGATGGGAGCTATGGGTGTCTTTGGACAGAGTCTGAAGCTCTGCATGGTCTGACAAGGTATAGGCATAATTTTACAGCATCCCTTAGCAGGCAGGAGCTGAGTTGTACATGACGCACCTATTCCTCAAGGAAAATGGGCTCATGGAGAGGTGAGATGTATTAATCATCAATTTATACCTCCTACCAGGCAGAGTTAGGCTGTGCATGCAGCTTCTTCTGTGGTTCAACTGTTAAATACCTCGTGGTCAGACTCATGAGTAATTACCTACCTCAGCCTACTTTTAAATAATGAAGCAAGTATAAACCATTGCCCTGGAGTGATCCATCCTTTTCAATGCTGCTGTTCCCTGCCTGCTGATCACCCGCTCTGCTCCCTTGCACCCGTCCAAGCTCTGACATCGCTCTGCTCCATCCCAGCCAAGCACAGCAAGTAAATAACCATTTCTCTCCTGTAATCAGGCTAACAATGCTCCCCTCTCACACCCTTCCCTCTGCTTTTACTTTTGCAGATTCTGGTTTTTTTGTACTTAGTTTTACTTTCAAAACCTTGTGCAGCCACTTACCACTCTGGATGTTGTCGTTTCTCAGGCCCCTTCGAGGTGATGGCATCTGTTTTTTCCTCCTGCCTCTCCCTCTCCCAGTTGTGGCTTTTCCCACTCCCAGATTCAAAGTCCACCATCACTATCATAGCTACAAAAATTGCATTTTTGCCAGGTGCACTGTACCCTTACAATTCTGCTAGTTCAATTCACACCACACCATCCCCCAAAAACTAGTCTGGCAAAATGCTGATAGCGAAAGTGGAGGTTGACTGGTATGCGAAAAAGCTGTTTTCCCCAGCAACTTTATTTTCTTCTTTATTTTTACATGAAAATGGCTACAATTTTTATGATGCAAAACTCTGCCCTCCCACTGGAACAGACATATTCCTAAGAAGAATAAAAGGGATTTTTATGTGGGAAAAATAGCACTGAAAAAAATTTCACTGTTTATATTAAAGAAGCTTTTGCAAGAATACAGGTAAAAATACCACTTTCTGTGGCTTTTTGTCTCTGCCTTTTCCACTTTTTCAGTACCAAGCGAAATATGAAAAGACAAAATCCTAAAGACTTAAAGTTTTCATCAATAAAGTGAACACTTCCATTTCATTAAAAACTCAGTCAGTTAGCAACTCTCCTCACCCCAGCATTGTTCTGTTTTGGGGTTTATTTGCAAAGTCAGCGATTGTTCCCCTTCACAGCAGGAGCTGCTGGGGCAGCTGGGATGTTCTGAGAACCGTCAGTTTCAGCACTGCAGGAACCAGGTGCAGGTGAATGTGCTGGTTCCTGGTGCGCCGTGGGGCTCCTAGGGAAGCAACGGTGACCCCAGGAGCAGGGCCTGTGCCTTCCTCTGCTGAGCACACCTTCCTGGCATGGCTGAGCAATAAACCCAGGCACTGTGCTCGCCCACACTGGCTTTCCCTGAGCACACTGATGGCTCCCGATTCAGCTAACTTGACATAACTTGCATGGTGCAACCCATCCCTTGTTTTCACAAAATCAAAGGGATTCCTCCTAGAAGGCTGTGGGAAGGGGAGAAATATGTATATGACCTGAGGGCAGGTATAGGTAGCTCCCACGGTGGAGACCTCTGGACAGCTCTGCATTTCCTTCTTGCAGACAGCCTGCCATGTGTCTTGATGAGGCAAATACTATAATTATACAGACTATTTCTAAAAGGTTTTTCATGCCACAATAAGGACTTAAAACAGTGAAAAAAGACAGACATTGTCCTGCATGGAGGATGTGGAAATTGCAAGGTTTCCTACTTTTATGTGTTGCAATTTGTAATGTATTCAATGCAGTTAAATTCCTGTCCCCTTTGTGCACAAGTATGGCAAAATTTTGGTTCTACAGGCAAAAAAACCCATTGTACTTTAAAATGTCAATTTCATTAACAATATAAAAATGTAAAATTAAAAAAATATAAAAAAGAGCAGGTTGAAAACAGATTTCAGAGTTCTTATTCCTGTAGTTTGTGCTGGAAGGAGAGAGAAGGTCACGTCGCTTAGGTGAGCAGCAATGGCTTGGCAGCACAGCCCCATTTCTAGATATCTGTGATTAAATCTCAGAACAGTGATGGTGCCCAGAGATGTGTGAGGGATCAAGCTGCTCATAAATGCTGAGTGACTAGAAAAGGCACAGGAGCTGTCATTAAGTGTAGTGAACACTCTGCTTTGGATTTTGGCTCACATGTGCTCCTAGGGTCTTCACAGGGACCCTGTAGTAGCTGATGGAGGTGGTCATGACTCTCCAATGTGTTTAGGCATTGTGAGAGGCTCTTGCTTCAGCAGAGGGAGTTCAAAGAGCTCATTGCCATGTCTGTTTCTTGGCCCTTCCCAGTTCCCTGACCCTACAGAGGATGTCTCTGCTGCCCGTTCAGGGTGGGAAGAAGCTGAATGAGGTGAGCATGTCACTTCTCTGAGAATGCAGATGTTCCATGTAAAGATGATGGTTCATTTGCCAGAACAACAAAGCAGGTCTGAGCTCTGCTACCACCACCTGCTTGAAAATGAGGAAAGCAACTGATGAGGAAGAGCAATCCTGGTTGGGAAGTGTGGTGTGCGCATCTACCTTTGTGTGACAGCAAAGTGACCCTAGGAATAAACTGGCTGCTGGAAGCTGTTCAAAGGCTGCTGCGCAGCAATTGGTGGCAGGTCTTGCTTTGGCCCACTGTGGGCATTGGGGAGGGGTGGTCATGCCACCTGCACCGCATGGGAAAGTAAGTTTGGTGCGTGGAGAAAACATGTTGTTATCGATGCAGTGAGGAAACACAAGCTTTGATTTCCATAACCATTATGGAGGAATAGTGCTCAGCAGTGTTGTGACAGGGAGAAGATATGCTTTTATAGGGAGAAGACTATGTGGAATTAGGGCACATAAATGCTGTAGGAAAGCCCTGGTCAATACCTTAGGATGATGCAGCTGGATATCTATTGCTCCAGGCTCTGATTAGGCTCTTGGAGAAAAAGAATATTTCTGTTTAATGATAGAGAAAGTGCATTAATGTGAAGAGTAGAAATGCAAGCCAAACTTTGGACATCTCTGTCTCTCCTGAGTTTTGTGTTTGTGATAAGTAAATAATGTCCCACAGTAATTCTGCAGACCTAAATATTTGGCAGCCTATGTATTTCATAGAAAGTTCCCCTGTTTTTGAAAGGTCACACAAATGTAACAGTTTGGCCCAGATGTGAAAACAAAAGAGCCTCCCCTGAGTGCTGTGGACCAGCAAGCCACCAGCCACCTTCAAATGCCACAGCCATTGCTCATCTGTTTGTTAGATTGGCTGTACATAGAATTTGTATCTCTATGGAGTTAGGAAGTTCAGGCCAATGCATACTTCTGTACTATTTGCAAGCTATTTGAGGGGAAAAAAACTCAGGATCTTTTTTATCTACAACCTTTTCCACACTGAAAGAGGGATCCAGAAGGAATCTGAGCCAAGGGGCCTGAAGCTGGCTTTAGGCCTTATATAGATCTGCTCTTTTTCATGCAACACACCTGACAAGTTCTCAAAATGGCATAAAAGCCAGTTTAACCAGTCTCAGAGGAATGGACTGGGGTGAAGGGTGTCCTTCTGTGCACTGAAAATGATGGGGGTGCCCACATAGGATGGCCATGGTCTGTCCCATAGTGTGTTGGGGCACTCATGGCTCATCTTAGATTCCCAAGTACAAGACCTCCAGTGCTGCAAAGGCTACTTGAAGCTTGTGTCTGCTTATGCAAAGCACCTTGCTGTTTGGCTTGCCTGACCAGTGGAAGGTGCCAATGGTGCTGGGGGTTACTTTTGTACTTCTGGAACAAGCTAGACAATGGTCCCTTTCACACTGGTGTGCTCATGGAAGAGGCAGAGGCAACGCCCTCCAACCAACACTTCACAGAGCCCACAGAGCTCTGCAAATATCACCAAACTAGTGACAACAGCCTTCAGGTGGCTCCATGTGACATGGAGAGTGACATGGTGGCATCCTGCAGAAGCCCCAGAAAGGGGAAACTGCTGAGTCTTTGATTTCCCATCCAAGCATCAGGTGGTTTCATGTGGGCAGTGGCCTGTGGGGAGCAGCACCTCTTCAATGGTGAGCTTCAAGAGATGTGGCCCAATGAACAAGGTTGCCCAGACCCTCTTGTACCTGCAGGGCTGGCTCTTAGATCCTGTACACTGGAGTGTAGAGTTATAAAGATATCTATGATATCATGATATCATGATATTATATATGATATCGATGATATCTTTGATATCATAGATATAATCATAGATATCATATGATATAAAGATATCTATGATCATCAAAGATATCAGGTCTGATATCTATGCAGGATCTCATGGATTATGCTTCTGCTTTCCTAAAACAGTGGGTGGTGAAAACTATGCCCATATTTCCTTACTATTGTCTGAGCAGGTGAGTCATTGACAATTTGGATGTAATTTTGGTGTGGTCACCTTCCTTGTATTTACCCTGGTACAAATGTCGGAGTGGAAAACCAAGGCAAAGATAGGGAGCTACTGAATTTTATGTTTACTTTAGTATAACAGTTTGAGAGGAGAAACTAGGAGATCTCACGCATGGTCTCTGTTGGTCCCAGTCCACAGCTGCTTGATTTACTGCAGCTGAGGATCTGGCTCTAGACTGTTTTCTTCCCTCATAGATATAGTTGTAGTCAAACCAATTGGTACATGTCTGTGCAGATGAACATCCTGTGTAAAAACCAGCAGAGAACAAATGGGGGAGTAAAATTTCAAGCACAGAATTTCAGCATTCAGCCAACCCCTGCCTCTAGCCCAAAGTGCACCAAAATGATCTGCACCTTTTAACTCTGGATGATCCCATCCCAATAGCCAGAGGAGTTGATCTAGGTTATGCGCTACTTCTCCTCTGAGTCTTTCTTTTCCTTTGTGACCTGTGCAGATACCCCCCCAAGCCCTGCAGACCACTCCCTCTTCTATTCAGGCAGTAGCTCCTGCCCTCACCCTGACAGCAGCAAGCTGCCTTTGGGGATGGCAGGCTGCATTTCCCCCATCAGATTTGCTCCTTCTGCCTTCACGTATCTTGAGTACTCTCCTCAGACTGACTCTTATGCTGGCTTTGGAATCTGGATGGAAGTATCCCATAGGTGCCTTTCACACACAGCCTGCTGCTGAGACCATATCCACCTGCTTCAACCTCAGACAAATTTTGTGCAGCCTAATTTTTGCATGGAAAGACCAAGACTCTATATGGTGTAAAAATATGAATTACAAGACTTTTCTTCTACAGAGAATAGGGACCACAGACATGAGAAGGTTTTTCAAGGTTGCAGGAAGAGTTTCAGATCTGGGCTGAGAATCTTAGAGTTTGGGACTCTGAACTCACCAAAAAGGTCCCTTCCTTGGGGAAGACCTGGATGGAAGAGCTTGTGTGTATTTTGGGCACCTGTTGTCAAACAATCAGCGTGACTCCTAAGCTTCAGGGCAAAAGAAGCTCTATGGACTCTCTGAAGACAAAACTGTGCAGGGTATGAAACACCTGATGGGACTCCTAGGGCTGGATGCACCACTGACACTGCACCCAGTAATATCACCATAGATTTCAGAGTCTGTGGGAAATCCCATCCTCTTTCCAAGAAGATGATATACTAGCTTACAATGACTGTCACATTACACTTCAGGCTCTCTTATCTCTATGTGGTGCTGTAGCTGACAGAGTGTATATATATATTTGACTTCCCTGCAATGACTTTGACTCTGCATGAGTTTAGAAGAGCCACAGGATTTCTTACAAGACTCTTGCCACTGAAAACCTTCAGAATTTCTTGCCACATATTTTTATCTCTAGCTACTCCCCATTTAAGTCACCCTTTACCCTTATTAATATTTATCATGCATCCCACCTTCTGTACACCATAATCCTTGCAATGGCGCAACCTGGAAGTAGCCATATAACCATGCTTTCTCTTTTTCTCATGGATTCCAAGAGATGAATTCTTTCTGTGTCTCAGCTATCATAGAATCATAAAATGTGCTGAGTTGGAAGGGATCCATCAGGATCATCAAGTCCCACCCCTGGCCCTGCACAGGGCATCCCAAAAATCACACCATGTGCCTGAGGGCGTTGTCCAAACCCTTCTTGAACTCATACAGGCTTGGTGCTGTGACCACTTCCCTGGCCTCCTTGTGAATTGTGGGAACTTAAATGGCTGTATTTTCGATTTTCAGGTCTCTTTCACTGGAAGACCTCAAAAAAGAGCGCAGTGATACCACACAGAAAAAAGAACAAAATTTGGTGAGCTGATTTCTGAGTATCATCCTGCGTGATGGAGCCTTCTGCCCACACATACCACTGCCTTCTTTCCTTTCTATCTAGTTAGTGTGTTGATCCGTGAAAGAATTGATCTCCATTCATCATGTTTTTAAAGCACTGTAAAACACATCACAGCAGCTCCTCCTGGTGCTAAATATTTTTTTATCAGTGTAACGAAGTTTCCTTGCTCACCTCCTGGCTATCCCTCCTTCCGATAGAATCACAGTGAAGTTTTACCTAGTGACAGAAGTTGAAAGCTTCCTGCTTTTAATGTTTATTTAGTAAAACATTTTACATTCCAAGAGAGATACCAGTCTGTCATTAATGGATTCTTGGCTTGATGCCAGCAGCTAATAGTTTTATTGGTTCTCACACATAACAGCACAGTTATGAAATTTGGGTAACCACGTGGAGCTGCTCCTCCCTCTTCTTCAATTCTGACCCAAAAAAATCCACACCAAAGGATGGACAGACATCAGGGTCTGGAGAAGGGGAAGGGGTGAGGGGGTCTGCCCTACTGAACTTTGCAAGGGTTGTAAATACAGCTCCTGGCAGGCAGCTGGAGACCTCCACAGTCCCCGTGAGCCCCCTGGAGACCATGCACATGTTGGCTGTGTAATGGTGAGTGCTCCTGGCTCATCTTATGTCTTGCTGGGAGCCTTCTGCTCCTGCTGCCTATGGCCCTGTCACACAGGACTGCTCTGAACCCCACATCCCTGGTGCGATCCCCCTGCCCCGCTCCCACCCTCCTGCTCCCCAGCACATAGGCAGGCAGAGCTGGCTGCCAGCTGGGGCTGCAGGCAGAGCTCTGTTGAGTGCAGAAGTGGGTTCTGTACTCACAGCACGAGTGTATGCTTGAAATTCCTATGTCATTCCATTTCATTTTCCATTGGCAATTAAGATGAAGCCATTTCTTTCTTAGAGCCTCCTTCTCCATTAGTCTCAGTGACAAGAGGAAAGGTGGCAGCGTCATTATTTTTCAGTGGGGGCTTGCATTTGTCTTTCAGCTGCAGAAGTCAGGGTGTTATACACATTCATGTGCATTTCAAAGGTATGACGTAGCCGGAGAAAAGTGAGTGCTTTGGTGCTACAGGTCAAGTTTATTTAACACTACGATGTTTTAAAACAGGGTGATGCCATTTCAATTAAATATCCCAGAATATTTTGCAAGGTAATCATTTAAGAAACTTTTCAGAACTACTTTTGCAAATCAGGCATGTCTTGCATAAAATGCCCTGGCAATAAAATCGTATGAGTAAGAAAAATTATGCTGAGGGCTTTACTAGAAATCAAGAAAGCAGTAATTTTCATTTCAGGACAGGCTGGTTTGTAAAAATGTGTTATGATATAACTCAGCATTGCAGCCTGCTCTGTATTTCTTTTGCAACATTTGTGTTTTGCTTCTCTCTTACAGCAACCTTGTGATAAAATTGTAAGAGACAAAAAGAAGAGAAAATAAAGCAAAGAACAAGAACGCAGTTGAATTTATGGTGCACGTTCAAAACCGCCTGCATCTCTTTCATCTGCAACATCTCCATTCCTGCTCTCTCTTCGTGTTTCCCACTGGTCAAACTCAGCTGCACAGCTTGGATTGACCGAGACCCAACACAGGACTTTACAGCAGCAGGTAGTTGTAGGGACCAAAGAGATAAAGGACGCTTGAAATTTTAATTCTATCTAGTTCTCTTGGCATTGCAACCTCTGGATTTGTAAAACTTTGAGATTTCTTTTAATTATTGAAATTTTTGCAAGGGATTTTTTCCCCCTCAGAACCATTGGTTACTTAATAATTTTCCGTAAAAAATTATTTGAAAAACCTGTGGCACAATGCTGTCTCGTTCTGTTTCTAGGAAAATGGAAATCGGAGGAAGGAAATTTCCAAAGCGAGTGTCAGATTCTGATCTTTTTTACAGAAGGATAAATCCATGGTAATTCAGCGTAGTTACTTGAGATTTACGCTAGCATAAATAAGATAATGTGGTCTGGGAATCTCTGTAGCTCCCCATTTGCTCATCTAACAGCTGGCAGCTTGCTTCTTGCTATTTCTCTTGCTTTTTGGACTAATTTGCCTTTTTTGGTGATCAAGTCAGGGCCAAATGAATTTGGGACTTTGTTAAACGAGCAAATGTGTTTTGCATAACACACAATTATGAATGGCTCAAGATCCTTCACGTGATCATACATATTTCAGATTTCCCGAGGGCCAGAAATTAATGGCTAGTAAATGGATAGAAATATTACTTCACACAGTATGTAGTCAACCTGTGGAATTTAGTACTACAGGAGGTCACTGATTCAAACAATGGGTCAGGATTTGAAAAATGGCTGGATAATTTTATGTCCATTACTTACACTTGGAGCTGGACAAGCAAAGATTGAGGTAAGGCCTCTTGCACTAGCATAGACATGAACTCCCCTGTAGGGATGAGGAGGAATTTTCTCCCCGTGCGTGGTTGTGCCCTGCTTTCCTCTGCCACACCACAGCAGGAGGCAGCACGAGGGAGTAGGTGAAGCTGAGGTTTACAGGGCTCTGCTGCAAAACCTCAGATCCCAACAGCTCCTGACTTTGAAGGAATTAAGATCTAAACCTAGAACCAAGCCAGACCTGCACTATCTCCACCTGCTTTTGGTGCTTGTTGAGTGTTATCCATGTGATGGGACTGGTATACACACTCTCACCAACTGACATGCAGAGAGAGAATAAAATATACATTCACATATGTAAGCTGATGTGCTCACTGCTGTCTATGTTTACAAATTAAGTCAGACGACAAAATCACTTCCAAATCATTTTAGAAAATAGGTAGCTTGGCCTTAAACCATGGGTCTCTTATTTAAGTATTTAGATGTGTAGTCTAACCTCCCCTTGGGAGTTTCCTAGCGAAGGCACCAACCAGCCCAGTGCAGTTTCCCAACTGTAGGTATGCAGTACCACTTGAGAGGTCCTGACACACCAAGACGTCAGCTGTGTTTGATGGGGAGAGGGTTTAAGGGAAACTCTGCTCTCCAGCTGATTGCAGCCAGATGAGACTGACTGGGGCATCTCAAATAGCCCAAAAGACCAATGCTGAGGCAATTAAGTCCTACTTACTGTGTAAAAAACTGAACGTACAATCTATCCAGTATATTTCCAAAAGGGAGCTGAAGTTGTTTTCCAGGACTGCAGAAGACCTTCCTGGCACAGTGCTGACCATTGCCTAGGGCATGGCCAAGGGGCTTAGTGATAGATGTGCTGTGTAGTAGACCCAATCTTGCAATATGCATAGTAGTGTTTGTAGGCCTTAGGACTGGGTCTGGGTCTAATGAGGAGTGCAGGCATGCCCTCAGAAGTACAACTTCTTGCAAACATGTCTTTCTAAAAAAGTTGACTAAATCACACAGCAAAGAAGAAAGGCTGAGAGGATTCCCACTAGCAGTGGTAGTAGAAGACAGGAGCTCTGAGAAGTTATTTCAGTGAAGGCAGCAGGTAGGTGTGATTGGGAGTCACCGGAGCAGCATAATCCTATATAATTGTTTCTCAGTGTTCACTTTCTGTGTCCTTATAGTGGTGAACCCTGCAGTAAACAGGAGAGATCTTCTCACCATCTTCAGGAGAAGACATGGGTAATTATATTTCATTAAAAAAAGACATTTTAGAATTGCATAGCAGAGGAACACAGCTGACAGCAGCACACGGAGGGAGCCTGAGGACTGCACAGGATTGCATACCACCTGATTTTGGTCTGTGATACATACACAGAGTCATTATTTTTTTATTATTGGCTGCTCTGACTGCATTAAACACCTGAACAATAAAGCCATCATGGTTTCCTGTAATATCTGGGAAAGTGATGTCAGTGGGAAATCTGTCCCTAGGTCCTCTCAAACCATCAGCTTTGCCTTTGAGATGGCCAGAGGAATTTGAAGGAATCCACTGAGCAGTGGCAGTGCTCTGATTTGGTCATATTCAGACCAGACAAAAAACCTCTTTGCATATACAAGGACTTTTAAAGAGGCTTATGCAGATGGCAGCTCTCTTGACTCAGAGAATCTGTGACTTGGCAGATTTTAAGAGAAAATCCTTACTTTTCTGTCTGGAACCTGGTTAGGAGAGTGGATCACCACATGGTAACTATCAGTTCTGAACAAGCTCTGCCCTTACCTTTTTTAGATTCAGCTGAAAATGCATCTGCAAACAACCTCAGTGTTTTGAGTACCCTTTTGAACTGTTGATCAAAGAAATAATGATATTTCTGCTTTGCTCAGTACAGCTAGGGACAACTAAACACTCTGAGGTGATCTTTTTGGCAAGTAGGAAAACTCTTCCTGATGAAGTTGCCCATGATGAAGCTTGCAGCTGTAGTGAATAATCTCTGGATTCCCAATCCCTTGCAGATGCAGACACAGGCCTCCTCCCCTCCTTTGTTTTCCTCTGCTCCTTTGTCAACTGTGAACAGAGACCTGCCAGCAGCTGCAATATACTCATAAAAATAAGGCAGAGGTCTCCACTCACCTCTGTCTCCCAGGCAGCTGTTCACAAATGTCCTGCTCTTTACTGTCTTCAGAATATTGAAGTACCTGCACATTAACATGTTGTCAGATGTTGAGAATTCAGAGTGCCTTCAGCTGGTGGGGGCTAGAGGCACACGGTGGCTGTACAGGACCAACAAACCATCTCCTTGGCCTTGCAGAAGTTGGACTTGAGTGTGGTAGCTGCACCAGCAGGCAGATCCACTTGTGTCCTAAGAGTTTCCCACACATGTTCAATTGATTTCAGATATCCAGAAACTCCCATTGTGTCTCCTCTGTGTTTATGATCTTTCCTCCCAGAGATGTACTAAAGTGGAGGTGGAGGTGGTACCCATGGACAGAAAAAGTTTGACTTCAATGAGTTCATTTATAGAACTAACCAGAATAAAACATTTGTTGTCCAGCTGAACAAGGCTTTTAGTGGGAAATGCTTCACAGAGTCACAGATTCATCCAAAAATATAATTGCGGAACATTTTGTTAAAACAGAGCAGTACCTAAGTGAAGTTGCTGAGTAAGTTTCTCACATCCAGAAGGAATTTTACCTTTCCTTGGAGAGAGCCTGGGATATCAGAGACTGAGATTTAATCCCCTCAAGCCAAACTAGAGAGTCTAGGTCACCCTGTGGGGCCACCAGCTGTCTTGTGAGTCTGTTTTTTCATGGCAACATCCATGGAGAATGTTGTATTTTGATTTCATTCTGCAGAGAAATAAAATATGTTGACATTCATGTTCCACATGAAATATAGTCCTGGTTTTCTGAACAGGCCTAGCTAGCAGTGAGTTATAAGACTGAACTTTAGGGATACTGTATTCCCCAGCATATTTTGGACACTTTGCAATTTAAAGTAATATTTTGTAGACCTAGGCATACAAGGAAATCTCATAATATTTTAATTTATATTTTTTGATATCCAACCATAAAGAACACATTATCTTTATAGTTATATATGAATGTGTATGTGTGTGTGTGCAAACATGTAAGTAAAAATTGATATATGTAACAGTAGTCAACAAAATGTCAATACATAACCTCAAGTTAGCCTTGAGATACAATTAGACATTATACAGTTCTTCTAGAGCAGGAGTAGGGTAGAGCTGAGCAAATAACAGTCCTCCATCATGCCCTTGCTGGTGCAGAAGCACTGCTGAAGCAAGAGAGCAAGGGGAGCTGGCTGCTGGTGGAAGGCATGGCTAAAGGACCATGATTTTACCCCACAGACCTGGATTCATAGGACTGGAAAGCTAGCCTAGAACATCATTGTGGTACCAAGCTGTGCTCAGTTAAATCAGACAACATGCATCCTCAACTGATTTAACTGTCATAATAATTTCTGACCAAGAATATTTACAATAAGATTTTCTTTCTTGAGCTGCATTAACACTTGGGATAACCATGATGTGTATATCAATGTGTGCTGGTTTAAAGGTAAACCAGCAGGGGAAATGAATTCAACTCAAAGGAGAGATTATAAGTCAGAATAACAATTTAATAAAATAATACAATAAATGTGATTATACAGACAAACAGTTGGTTTTAACCCACAAACCCAAATGTATAACCCAGTACCCTGGGGCATGAACAGAGTGGTGTTCATTGGGCCCCCTGAGTCCAAAGTAAAAAGAGAGGGAAAAAACCTGTTTGTGAGAGTGCTGCTGCAGTCTGGTCAGGAGTGGTGGTTGCAGTTTGGTTGAAAGCGGTGATCTGCAGTCTTCCTCTGGATCCCACAAGTGGTTAAAAACGTCCCAAGACTCCAAGATTATATATCCTCCAGTTCAGGCAGGAATGCCCAGTACCTCCCTCAGGGCGGGGAGTTCCACAATGGGTTTGAGGACAAGAGCACCCTCCTATCTCGCAGGCCTCTTAACACCCAGTTTATAGCCTGAGGAGTCAGGCTGCTCTGGGCAGAGGGTGTAAATAGTCTATTGATACCAGTTTCTGGGAAATGGCATGGAAGGCTATAGAATACACAGTTTTGGGTTATACCCATCCAGTGATGAACTGGTCCCAGCTGTTCTAACTAGGACACAATGTCCCTGCAGAGCAACTGATAACCCCATGTCCAGCCATTAGAGCATGTGAGGGCTAAGCCTTTGAGGGGGCTAGTTCATCATCAGTTACAGATCTGCTGTAAAAGGTTGTCATCCACATCATCTTCCTCCTCTGGATTTGCCAGGACCTGTGTCTCACCTCCAAGGACTTCAAAACGTGATTCATTGTGTGTTACAGAATGTCCATTCCTCTGGGCAGTAATTAAATTGCCTTTGATGGGGGTCACTGTGAAAGGATGAAGGCTGCATGATGTCACCAGTTTCTCTCTGATGGACCTGTGCAGCCTTGCCAATGTCAATACAGAGTGGTGGTGCAGGCTGGCTGTGAGAATCCCTATGCTGAGTCCTTCCAACCCTGCAGGATCTGTCAGGGTTTTATCAGCCCCCTTGGCCGCTACAGGCAACGCTTCACAGGCCCCTGCAAAGAATCAGCACAGGTAACTGTCACATAAGTCAGTGCTATAGCTTCTATTTTAACAAAAATAGTTCTACAGAGCTTTTTATTGTTCCTCCTGGTCTCTGCTCTGGGTGTGTTTTTGTGTGCCTCTGTGGGTGGAAGGGTTGTGCTTAAGATATGTATGTATCTAATACTGTTTTTCTGGTGCTCTTGCAGCCATCCAAAACTCAATTCTTTGTTGATGCTGGCTCAGAAGAAAAGAAAAACTAAGTTCTAACTGGTCTGCAGTCAGCTTCTGGTTTCCCAGGACAGTAGCAGTCAACTTTTAATCTTTTGGGACAGTAGGAACAGGGTGCAGAGTAAAGCAAAAGCGCAGATATTATAATAGCTATGTACGTTTGGCTCTGGGAATATATTTATCTTTGAAAGGATTGAAAATATGTTTCTGGAAAGCAGAGGGTCCCAAACTTTTCCCTAACTGACCCCAAAGAACTTCTAAGCAGCATATCTAAAGGTAGGGACAGTGGATGCTGCTAGCTCTGACACAGGCTCTTACAGATGCTGTAAGGCAGGTGTCCAGGGAAAGCTGGTACCTTGACAGAGTCTAGAGGTGGTAGTGCTGCCTTGATCTTTGCAGGTATATATTAGGCTAAGGAGAAGGATGTGTTGACTTCAGAACTAAAGCAAAAAGTGTTGGAGTCAGGAGGTGAGGGTTGAGGATGACATGAGAAGATGTGCTCCTATATTTTAGGGGTAGTGAGGGGCACAAGAGTAGGACATGAATTTGAGGTCCCACCTTGGTGGGAGACAGTAGGAGGATGGGGAGGACGGTGCCTGATTTGGGACTCCAGAATTGCATACACATAACCTGTGTGAAGCTATGGGAGCTGTTACTGCTGCCCAAGGTAGACCCCAGCAAGCCCAAAATCTGCTGTAGATCATGAGTTGAAGCAGCATCAGGTGATCCTCGAGAGTGGTGGGCCCAGGGAGGGCCAGTAGAAGTGGCTTGTATGGAAGGTGCCCGTGTTATCCCATCACCTGAGAGTCTGCCTCTGAGAAGCAAGCACCTTCTCTATTGCACTTCCACTGGCCGTGCCCCGGACTGGCTGGACCCAGACTGTCCAAACACAACCTGGAACCACAAAGGCTGGCATACAAGATATCCTTGAAAGCTGGCATGGACATCACAAAAAATGATTGATGAATTCATCCTCATACAGAATTTATCCTTTGTATCTTCATCCCTCGTCTCAATTTACTTCTGGCCACAGATTATATGCATTTCAGGGACCCAAGAGTTTTGGAAAGGAAGTGGAGGTTGAAACTGTGAGAAAAGGTGGTGAGACCACTGCTGCCTTTGGTTAAGAGTATCCTCCAGCTTTCCCTCTACTGAGGGGGTAGGAGAGTGTGTGTTGGGTACAGCTGTCTGATGGCAAAGATGCTGCTCACTTAGGGACATTTCCTAGACTCACTCATAACACAGACCAACAAAAATCATCCTATAAATTACTTATAAGAAATGGAAAAGTTCATTGCAAATAAATGACAAATAAAACAAAAAAATCCATCAATGAAACAGTGGACAGCAGGCAGGGCTGGTGGGAGGGAAACTGTGTGGGCAGAGGTGTTTCACTAGGGGCGGGTAGCAGATGACTGGCTGTTACTTGTAGTACCTTGACATGAAAAATGAAGCCAAATCATTAAAAAAGTAGGCAAAAATGGCAGTGTTCAGTTAAGGACAGCCAGAGGGAAGTGTTTGTAATGTGATCCTTGAGTACAGTACTGCCTGGACATGGGGATAGAAAGAGCTAAGAAATCATATCTTGCTATTTTGAGTCCAAATGCGTATGTAGAATATGTTTTCTCTTTTTGTTTTTGTAATTGAGTGGGAACACACTCACATCAGTGAAATCCCTGATTCTGCCATCTACTTTTCTTAACAGAAATGAGCAGGAGAACTCCCAGTGCTGCCTGGGTTGGGAAGCATAACACTGGCTCCAGACAGAAAAGCAATCCTGGCAAAAGGGTTGTGAGCTGATGGTGTCATTGAACTGAGAAGAACCAAATGGTGGAGATATCAAAATTACTTGACTGGAATTATGGAAAGAAGAAATCACAAACAAGGTCTTAAACAAGACCCATAGACTTTACATTGGAATTAAGACTTGAAGCAGCTGGAAATGTCAGAGAAGGAATTAGAAGAGGGCGTAAAATATGAGCTGGAGGCTTTGCAAAAAAATGAGAGCAATGTCTGGAAGTTTCCCAAAAAGACAAAGGGACAAGCCTTAGATTGGGAATTGTTGAAGGCAACATCTACAAAGCATTTCCCCATCTTCAGAAGCCACCCAGGTGCAGCATTTTAATTCTGCAAAGGCTTTGCTGAGGTACTCTATAGCCTGACTGTTGTACTCCACAAGAAATTATTCATTAGAAGGAAGGACCCCAAGCAACTTGTAAGTGAATTAAACTTTTAACTCATTTGAAACTTGTCAGCAGAAACAGACTGATGTGAGAACTCCAGAGGATACATTATGACACTGAGAAAGATTCTAGAGGACACAGTGGTCATACAGGCCCTGGATTTTACTGTGATAAATAGGATCGGGTTTAGCACTTTTTTAGTTTACTCAAAACTTGGAGCCCTGAAGAGTCAGCTTGCCTAGCTCCAGAGATATAAATAGGAATATCTCTAAGGAGGGAAACTCCACAGCACTTGCTGAAGCAAAAATCACCCTTAGGTGTTTTTGCAGATTTAATAACATTCAAATCCCCAAGTCCATGTCTGAGAATGTGAACAAAAAACACAGTTTGAAGTGGCTTTCAAGTGGCCAGCCAGAGTGATTCAGACCTACTATTAGCGTATAAAAAACTCGAATAGGTTCTAAAGAGCTCCTTTGCAATGGTTTGTCCCAGAAAGCTACGATTTCCCGATCACTATGGTTTCTCATGGCAGCAACCTGTGGTTAGGACAGCACTTGCCATGATCATCTACAACCATATGTGCTACTCAGACACTGTGTGTGGGGAGCAATGGCAGTGCTGCAGGGGCTGTAGCTTTGCACAGCCCTGGGTACCATGTCCTTCTAGAGCCTGGTCTCCAGGCTCTAGTTGTGGGTACCAGAGGTGAGCAAGGAGTTGATTTATACAGAAATGCATAAAAAGGGAAGGATGACTCCTCTCTTCCCATGACCTTCAGGGTAGCAGGCATTCATGCCCAGAGTGAATGTGCTTTCAATGCTATTGGCTCACAGGACAGCAGAGGACATTTTCTGGCCACAATAGGATGGTTTGGACTGGAGATATATTAGAACTGGGAGGCACACAGCAGGAATATGGTGTCTGAGGGTAGCTAGGAGGTACAGTGACAGAGTCACAGTATGGCAAAATATCTGAGGCTGGCAGAAACCTCTGTAGATCATCTGGTCCAACTCTTGCTCAAGCATGGTCAACAGCAGGTTGATCAGACCCGTGCCCTGTCAGGCTTTGAGTATCTCCAAGGATGGAGACTTCACCACCTCTGTGGTCAGCTTGTGCCAGTGCTTGACCACCTTCAATATAAAAAAAGGTTTTCTCTTATGTTTTAAATGAAATTTCTTATTTTTCAATTTGTGAAGTCAGTCTACAGTGCCTGGGAGGCTATCTCATAGGAAGCAGTAGGTTGGTGCCTACAGGAGAGGGGTGAGGGAAGGAACGAGGGGCTGCCTGACAAGTGGGAACTTCTGTAACCACCAACTGCCAGCCCCATTGCAATTTGGTGTATTGATGTCAGATTTACTTTCTCTTCACATTTTACAAGATTTTTGCAGAAGGACACCACTGGACACAGACTTTTCAGTGCTTGAAGAGCAGTTGGCAAAAGCAGGATAGATTATGGGGGAGGATGGTTCCTCCAGAACCCCATCATTGCTTGGGCAGCAGGGACAGCCACTGTCCTCCCTTGGCCAGCCCCTCTCCCCACCTGATTGATGCAGGTGCTGACAGTGGGATGTGAAGGTTGCTTCTGGTGTGCTGGATGTGTATGTGGGATCTGAGTGGGAAGGGCTGAGGTTTTCATGTAGAAGTTAACTTCTTTTCCCAAAACATTCCTGGGGTGTATTTGCATTGAACCACCTCCCTTCTGGTTTTGGATGCAAACATAAAACAGTGAAAAGAAAAAATCCTCATGGTGACAGCGCAGGCTTAGATGTTAAAATCAGCTCTCCTTTGTGGGTAGGAGCTAATTTATATACATGATTTATGCCTGTTGGAATGAGAGGGACAGACTTAACAAATGACAGATTTTGAATGGTTGCAAGTAATGTTATTAATGTCTGCTGACTTGGTGACCTGCCCAACTTTGAACTTCTTTCGATTGTATGGGGCTGAACAAGATCTGCGTGAGTTTTGAAATATTTCCACATAAAATAAGCTTTGAGACAGATGAAGAAATGTGAGTTTCCTAATGGGGCCTAGTAAGAAGAGTGCAGGAATTAAAAAATAAAGAAGGGTTGTAAGAATCATCCTCAATTGAAACAAAAACAAAAAATCAGAGAGAATATATTCTGGTGCCAACCACTGCTGCCTGTGGGGTCCCACCACTGTTGCCAATTAGAGGGCAGGCTTTTTCAAAAAGGCATTTGCAACACCTTTCACCTTCTTTGCAGCACTGCATCCATAACTCCAGCAACTCAGCCTCCCTGGCCAGCACCACCGAATCCCAGCCTTAATTTATTTAAATGCATACAAGATGATTCAGTAGGTGCTAATGCTGCTAATTCAGTAGGTGTTAATGCGTGAATAATTATAGACATATTTAAGCAGCTGGTGCTGTGCCTTCAAAAGTTTCTGTGCATGGAAATTAATAGCTCTGTGGTGGCATGTGTGCTGTATGTGTTATAAAATGAAGATGTTGGTATCAGATCTGTGTTACAGTTTGCGTCAAGATTTTCACTTGAAGTAGAATGAAAACTTCTTGTTTTACTCTTGGATGTCTCCAGACATGGTACAACAGATTCTCAGGAAAGATCTGATTTTTTTCTTCATTCTTTAAAAAAGACCCATATTTTTTTCACATCTGTCCTTGATTTCTCCTCATTTCTCAGGATCCCCAACAGCATAAGCTCAGTGCTGACAAACTTCCTCTACATACGTTTATTGACGACATCTTAGAGCCAGGCCAGCTGAGAATAGCATACAGAGGCAAATATTCCCCTTATTTGCAATAGCTGTTTGGAGCTATGTGAAGAATAGATGCTGGAGGTGCTCCTTGCTCAGCTAATGTCTGGTTACATAGTTCCAGGTTAGTGCTTTCCCTTGAGCAGATGACAGGGCACCTCAGATGGGCACACCCCCATAGAAAATATACTTACATGAAGTGCAAATATGACAGAATGACAATGAAAACAGGGGCAATGGAAATGACAGTCCATTTTGTGCCCCATTGACTGCAAATAATACTTTCTCATTTATTTTGCTGTCAGGACAAAACGGTTTCTAGGCTTCTGCTCAGAGGTGCTCAGCACCTTGCAGGATCAGCCCCCACAGAGACCTGGGCTGATGCAAGCACTGACAGCAAGGTTTTGACGTGTCAACTGTTTGGCTTTGGGACAAAAAGCAGGGTTGAGTTGATGCTGTCTGGTAGATTTCCCTGGGTCATCCTGACAGCTGTAGAAAGCCCTTTATTGCTTTTACCAGATAACTGTGGGAGCCTGCTTTCTTTCTTATCCCCTGCCTTCTTGTAAAGGAAGTGTCAACGCTGCTTCCCCTCTGGCTGCCTGGTCAGTGACAATGCCCGGCACAGCCTTGTAGGGAAGAGGTCCTGCCAAGCAGACCTGCAGTGAGTGCTGCAGACCCTCTGCCCTGCAGGCATTTTCTAAATAAACATACACCATGAGAGCAGAGACCTGCAGTGACTGACATCGCTGTTAGTCCAGCATTTTTTGCCTAGAACAGGCAATGGGACCTCTGGTCCATCTGTCTGGATCACCACAGTGGCCACTCTCAAAAAGTGGCATGGCTTTGGATGGGAACCAGTCCACACTCATCTAGGATGTCACAAAGCTTAGATTAATTAAATAAGCATTGCTCTAGCAGCTGTTTTAAATAGCTGCACATCAACCTGACTTCCAGTGCCTCAGTTTTTAATAGATGGATATCATGTGAAGGTTTCACATTATCATTTGGATGAAATACAGATTTCTGAAGATGAAATGATATCCAGTACTTTTTTGTATTTCCAGGAATATGTTAATATGTTCTCTGTTCCTCTGCAAAAGGCATAAAGCTCTCTCACCAGTATCAGACATACTGCATGAGAATGGCTCACAACAGTTAATTAAAAAAAGTCCAAGATGACAGGCTACAAGGTCTGTTCTTGTGTACTTTGTATGCAGGCAAGAAAGTCTCGGAGTTCATGAATGGTTCATTTATACCGCACTTTAACTTATCTACTTCTTGAGTGCTCCTAGTCTTTTAAAAATGTTGTATAAATTTGCACTGGATACCCCTCGCCTAAACTGATTATCAGTATCAGATCCAAAAATAATTTAATTCCTCTAAACATTACCTGTTGCTTCCTGTTCCACTGTACAATAGTTTATTGTCTGGCTCTGTTGTGCCACATTTTGTCCTGTCAGCTGAAGCCACAGATGGGCTGAAAGGGGAGATGAAAGTGTTCTGCACTCCTTTACAAACCATAACCCAAAACCCGGGGAATGCACTTTACATCAGATGCCCTCTAGCCATGCAAGTAATGACTATTTTACCTTCATCTTTGTACTGATATCTGTGAGTTATCTGGGATTCAGAAAGTATGTATGGTGGATTGGGCGAGGGGGGCAGAGGGTGTTCATTAGATAAAAGCTACGTTTTCCTCACTTGTCAAAAATGTGCACTGTAAAAGAACTCACTTTGGTTTACGAGCAAATCCCAAGAATTTGCTTTTTCTATTGTTATTAGTTACAGAAAAGTTGAATGCTTAGTGCAGCCCATTATTTTTCACTTGATACTCCTGCAGGAGCAGAAATGTGAGGAGAACTGACCTGTTTCTATCTTTTAATGGACAAGCCATTTTCCTCTACCCCCCTTCTGAGGTGGGGGATGTCTGGTATTTCTGCTCCTGAGAAAGGCACCTCTCAGCCTCACTGCTCTCCCTGAGGTGCTGTTGGAGGCATGGGCTGGGCCCTGGGGACACCCAGGGCAAGGAGAAGTGGCTCTGCCCCTGCTGCAATATCAGCTGCTGGGGAATCACCCCCAGCCACCCTACTCCTACCACACTTCCCCCATCCCTGAGACAGAAGTAACTCAGGTGTGAAACTCGTTTGTAACTCAGGTATAAAATCCTTTATTCGCTCATGGTTTCTCCCTCAATCAGGTCTTCATTATTGCCCTGATTTTTTTTGGACTTTCTCCTTTGCGTCATTTACCTGCTTCAGTTTATTTTGAAAAAAATCTTTTCCTATACATAAATTCACAAAAAGAGGAAAAGAAGGTTAGGGAAGGGAAGGTTAGG